>NC_139732.1:4680000-5179000 GCF_964211835.1 Anser anser
ATTTTGTTGGTGCGGGGGTTTAATGTCGTTTTTGTGATTTTTTTTTTTATGCTCTGCTCTTCAAATATTGTGCTTTGTGCTGAGCATACTGGGCTCTCTTGCCATGCTTCTATTTCACCTTTCCTCTCTACTTAACCTTCTCTCTGACTTTGACTAACTGCCCCCTGGAATGCCTGAAGAGTACTGAAAAAAAAGGATTATTTGTTTACTGTACCTAAATATTGTAGTTTAGTTGCATCAAGATGTCATAAACATCACAAAAGGAGAGAGACCACACCGAAGGACAGTAACTTGCTCCTTGAGAGACTAAAGCTCTTGATGCTAATTCAGATGATCAGTGGATAACATGGTTAACCAAGTAAATGTTACTTCTGGTTTAATTATTTTTGTATGCATAAGATCTATATGATACATATCAGACCTTTTTCTGAAAGCACATTCAGTTCATAATTCTAATTACAAAAAAAAAAACAACTTGTCAGACTTTTGAAGGTTGCTGTGTTTGTATTCACAGACAATTCATGGCATAGCCCATTTTCTGGAAACCTTGCCAAATCTAAGCACAAGAAAGAACAAAAACAGATTTTAAGTTTAAATCCAAATGCTTTTTATATCATTTGTTCAGATAATTTTCCTTGTGTTCTCATGTCTTAATGTAAAAGTGTTTCATGCTCTTGAGATCCATGAAGAAGAGCCACAGCAACACAAATGAGACTTGGAAACTTTGGCCTCGGTAGACAGAGACTTAGACCTTTTGCATTGTAATTTGTTATGGTTTCCAAAGTACAGCTGGTAGAGATTATCACATGCACAACTTTGCACTCATCCAGTAGGTTCAAAGTGTGTACACAATGACAACCTACTTCCTGGTGCTGACTCTGTGGCAGTAAGAGACATAATACAGCACCAGAATCCAGGAGACTTGAACTCTAACTCTGTCCCTAGTCTGTGAGGAAACAGGAACACAGAAAATGCTTATCAAGGAAGTGATATGGACCCTAACTTGCCATGTAGCCTTTGACTCTTCATCACGCTTTTCGCCATCTTCAAAGCTCTCTCCAGCAGCCAAGCAATACATTCAGAGGCTGTGTTCGCTTGAGATAAATTCAAGTAACGCTGGATGTGACCAAGCAGCGACCTGAATTAGAACAGCAGTGCTTCTTTTCACAGTGTCAGTATTCTCCTCAGTGCATGCTACTTATTTTTCCTCTTAGCAATCTATATTTATTTCCTAACCTCACAGATTTACAGTGAAGATTAATGGGAAAATGACCATATTAAACCTGAAAAGAATTGGCTGACTACTTCATTGTTTTAAGCCAGCTGCATTGTCTTTTTAAGCGACTGATAAATTTAATCTCTATAAATACAAGTGTCATGATAAAGTCACAGTCTAGTGCATTAGAAAGCACTTCCTAGCCTGTGAGGGACAAAGACGATTAAAATCAAGTTAGCGAGATGAATAATGACAGTGTCATTTTCGCTAATGCACTAGACAAAACCTTTCTGTCTATATATAAGTCTTAAGGAACCCCCATCAGCACCAATGTGATTCACTTTATAATCATTAATGACTAATGGGAATTCCAAAATCAGATCTGTGATTCTATCTTTGTCAAAATAAAATGGTGTCAGTTATCTGAAACACACATCAGGAACATTAGGCCTTTACTGCAATGATTCATAGCTCTGTGGTGTTTAATGAAAGCACTATGCTTACACACTCAAAACAAATAAACTTTGCTCCTGATTTTCTTTACATTTTTTTTTGCCTTTATTCCAGTGCATCACACTCCTTGGTGGAGATAAACTGGGCAGAACCCATGCAGATAAACTACATGGCAAGAAAGCTGTTGCCATGTATATTTATTCACATCTAGAGTTGACACCTCCAGCCCGCATACACTACCAGCACGATGCTGGAAAAGCACTCCAACCTACTCTTCCACCTCCCAGCTACCTATATATCTGTATATATATACACATGTATATACATATATCTGTGTGTGTGTATATATATATATATAAATAAATAAATACACAGACACAGTCAAGAACCAGCTTTGTTTTCAAACTAATGCTATGTCTCTTTTGTATAATCTCACCTTATTTTTGTTGTTGTTGTTGTTTTCTTTTATGCTTTCAAAGGGTGTACCTTTAAAAGTAAGGTCTCATGTGCTCTGCTTCAGTGTCTTCTGGTCTCTGCAGCTGGAAGAATCTTATTGTGCTTTCAGTGAAATACCAGAACACCACTGAGAAACTGAATGATGCTTTAGTTCCAACCAGTCAGTCTCAGTACACAATCAAACCTGGAAAACAGCTCTAATGGAGTCACAAAGCAGACTTCCAACAAAGGAAAACAAAAAAGTAGCGGTCTCCAAAAGATGTGTTTGGTTACAAAGGGAACTTCTGAAGAAGCCACCTAAGGAAGGAAGGTTCAAAATGCTGAAGGCCAACGCCAATAATGAGCACAAGCATGTTAACCTGCAACGTGTCAGCACATGATTCCTCAAAATTTTTGATCAAAAGCCATTGAAGACTGGGAATCCTTAGCTTGGCATTTCCCTGGCCAGATAATACACTTAATCTGTAAAGTTGGTTTCTTCCTATCCTCTTATCCTTTGCCTATGATTTTCATGCAGATTCCACTTACAAAAGGAGTGAAATTGACTTCTGTATTTTTTTTTCCAGATCTCTTACTCTTGAGATTTTTTTGTTTGGGGCTGCCAGCTCAGCAGAATAGGTTCCCCAAATAAAATTTAATTATGCTGTACAGGTTATTAAAACCAAAATACTGCAAGTTTCATTTTCCACACACCAACTTGTAGAGATTCAAACCACAGAAAATATTTCACTATATTGCTCTGGCTTTACCATCTCTCCCCCACCCTTGTCATTAAAACTTTGCTTTAAACCATGTCCCTCAAACATAACACCTGAAATAATCAAAATACTTTTAAATGTATGCTGTATCTGCTTTTGTTGTTATCCTAATGACTTTGGCAAGAAGTATACTACATTTTTTAAAAATAAATTTGACTTGCAGCTTCTTGTTTTAACCTTGATATCCTAAGGCAACATCACCAGCACCTTTCCAATATGCTCTAATTGGATAAAATAGGTTTTAAGATCAACCGTTCAGGCACAAGTGATGTCAGACAAAAGAAAAGTAGTCTGTAAAAAACAGTTTTCTAAACTCTTACAACTTTTAAAACATCCACAGTAGCTGTAGCTATTTTGAGGCAAAATTTATATCAGTATCTTCCTTCTCAAACAACCCTAGACATTGACCATCATCCGGCTGAAGGCTAAACCCCTGGGCAAGCACACTGTCAAGGTCATCACGCTGTAGTGGCTCCCTTTCCACCTGCAGGTTCTCCCACAGACCATCTGCAGTCTGGAAGTCCTAAGGTTTTGAAAATGGTTCTCAGAGCTGTTCAATTTTGCATGTACAAGCACATAATGGTCTTTGTTAGTAACCCCCACACAGTGCAAAACACTGACCATTGCTTGCTTACCTACAATATACGGCAGTTATTTCAGTTCTGGTTCTTGTCACTGGGGGAGGGAGGAGGGGTAAAGTACCAACTGTAACTTAGAAACAGAAGCAGCAGCAAAGATGTCTGCAATTTTTCAGAATTTAAGTTTTATCACCTTTCATCCCTACTGTGATCATGTCCTTCTCTGATGCCTTTGTAAAGTTGCCCAATTTTTCAATAACCTGCAGAATTATTAGAAATGCCTACCTTCCCATGGAAAGACAGATTTCCCCAGCCATACACAATTAGTCAGTTATCCCATGGCCCAGACAGAACGCTGTGTATTTCAGAGGGAGTGAAGGAAAGGTATCCTCCTTTAGCATGCGTGTTAGGAATGGTTGAAAGCTTTCATGGAAAGAATTTTTAGCACCAATTAGAGAGATGTAAATTGACATCATGCTGCTAATTAAATCTTTGTAAGCCTTGCACGGTTTAGACTTAATTTGTCAAGTTAACATTTTAACAGGTTACACCACAAATCATAAGGTACTGCTTATAAAACAAACAATTTTGCCCCCTCTGTGCTTGCCAGACCATTATCTTTATTATTATAACCAGTAATCCCCCACAAATGGGAGAACACTAGCTCACAGCACCTGAAAGCCTGGATCCTTGACCTTGGCAGTTGCATCAGTGGAAGAAAATCTCTGTGTACTTCCTTCTCCCCTCTACCTTTTCCTTTTCCCATTTTCAAATAAAATAAAAATAAAAAATCTGTATCTTTTCTTCCAGAAGCCCAAAATCTCTGGGCTCCACTAAACCACAGGCCCATCTAGAGGGGCTGGGATTTCATCCAGAACATTTAGAAAATGAACTGGATAGGTGAAGGCAGCCTCAACTCATTGTCAAAGGCAGCAGCAGAGTGGGGAGGACCCTACATTGATGAAAACTACAGCTGCACAGCTGGAATCATGGTGATGGCAACAGTGCAATTAATGGCAAGTTACCTCTGAGTGCTTGATGCTACCCTGTAATCTCACGAGAATCCAAAATATTAGCCAGATTCTCCATTAGTTTGTGCTTACTCTACCTATTTATTACTCATTAAAACACTACTAATCTAAGTTTAGTGGCATACCATGTTCAATTTCCACGGGCTTAAACAGTTATGCAGACTGCAACAATACCAGCCATAGCATGCATCTTAGAAATCCCTATTACTGCATTAACGATCTACTGTTAAGATCAAATCAATTTACCACTTTCAGAAGTTGAGACTTGTGAAGTATTGATCACTTCCACTGCCTACTGTACATTTAAATAATGTATCCTATACCCAGGCCTCAGAGTAAAGGGCACATCCTCTTGCTACTTCATCATCTCTACAGCTATAGATTTTGCCATTATTGTATTTGCCTTGTGTTACACTGGACTAAGATCGTATTTTTGATTTATAGTAGCAGACAAGCAATTTATTCTGCTGTTCACTTTTTTTAGTTGTTTAAGTGGGAGTAATATACAGCAGCAGATACTTGCCTAAGTCACTAATATCTTCTATTAAGTGGTATATATTTTTCTTTAAAGAACAAAGACATCTAACAATTTGAACACAAGGAAACAGTGTGAACTGCAGAAAATGGCAGCATCGCACCACCATCTGCTAACAGTGATTAGTTGCTGTATTATACACCCAAGAAAATACTGAATGCTGGGTTTCCTCGAGGCAACTGTCCTGCCTCTCAGAAATGAATTAGTCCTGTTAAAGCAAAGACCAAACAGTTACCCAAGTACACAAGGTCAGACTAAAAGTCATTCTGACAGTAAATTTAAAACCAGGGTTAGTGTTTAAATCCAATACTGTCATCGCATCCCAGGTTTCCCTGCTTCCCATCACATGGAGGAGGGAGCAATGGGTTGTTTTTGTTTCTGTTTCTACGTTTGCAGAATGAGAGCCCAAGCAGATGCACAATTTAAAGCCTCACCTGGGAAACACCAGAGAGATAGGCCTTGCAGTAATTAATAGCAGGATCACATGAGATGCCAAGAGGTTGCCGTCCTGCTTGGACTATGGCAAAGAAGTACCACATGCTTCTAAACCAGATGAGGATGGGATGTTTTTTTCTAATTTTGCAGATTATCACAGGGTGCTGGGTAACAGAGGATAAGGTGCTTGTGCTTCCCCTTAGTAAACTACTTATGTAGCTCCAAAGGACTACAGAGACCACAGTCCAGAATAAACTACTGGATTTGTTGCAAGAAAACCTAGTTAGGACTTTTATCTACAGAAAATATCCACCTTTGCTATTCTATAAACATTTTTCCTTCTAGCCAGAACAGCACTGTTGCCATCTCTATCAGTTTTCCTTCTCTTAAACAGCTTCCACAAAGCATTCCACTACAGAGTTCCCTATGTCTGGAAACTTCAGGAATTGCCCTCACAGTATACCTGGATCCTTCCCCACCAGATAATCTTTCAGCTACTGCTGTGATCAGCTGCAATACTAGATCTCCTGTCAGATGGAAATACTTCACTAAAAGTCCACAGATGTATTCACAATGCATAGTCCATACTTCAAAACTACTTTTCAAAAGATACTGTTTTAAAAGAAAACACAGAAACATTAAATAACAGGAGGAAAAAAAAAATGTGATGAAATACCTCTAAAAAAGCACTACCAAGTTTAGTATTTGTACTGAAGTACAAGCTTCTTGTTCTACAGATATACACTCTAACACTTGCTGATGCAAATGAAAGGATTGTATTGAACAAGCAGAAAACTACCACAGCAGAACACATGGCATACCACTGTAGGAAGAAAAAAAGACAAAAAAATGCTTAGGATTATTGCATTGAAAGGCTCCAAAAATCTTTCTAAAAAAATTATTTCATATACTTGAAAGTGATTCCTGCCTGTTTTACATCTTAAGTTTATGAGGGGGAAAATAATATTTGATCAAATCCTTGAAGAAAATTAGAAAACAACAACAATAAAAAACTTTTAAAATATGTGCATGCAGTTCAAAGTGATGTAGAGAGAGCGTGACTGATAAACACACTGGGCTATGCGTGTTCAGAGCCACTAGATCACACAAGTCCTTATGTTCTCACTTGGTTCGTGTGTTCGGAACAGACAGTTCATTTTCAAAGGATCACAAGCACACAACTTAAAAGTCTGGGACTTCAAAACTGTGTAATTTTTTGTTGTGAAAGTTTCCTCCAGTGAAAACGATTCCTCTGGAGACTCACTTAAATTAGAACAGCACACTTGGGAGCATGGCTGCACAGAGCTCTCATGTTAGCAGTTGAGCTATGTTAACTCTGCTTTAGTCAACAAAGAACAAGAAACAGGACTGCCCAAGTAAAAAAGTCCATGCAGCTAAGACCCAAGTTAGGGACAGTATTCTAGTCAGTTCTGCATTGAGAACATACTTCTTTATTTACCTATCCCCTCAAAACCAAGTGCCCTTTTTTTCTGCCATATGAAGTTGAGGGTTTCCTTTTCATTATAATACCTCTGAGAGAAGGCAGCAGACAAATCTGCAGTTTGCATCCCTGAGGATGAGGAAAGTCAGTTTCCACCTCAAGCACGTTAACTGAGGCTTAGAGGCCAAATACCCATCATAAGCAGAATTTGTTCAACACAGCCTAACATTACAGGTAGAACTAGGAATTTGCTAGCACAGCTGAGGGTTGTTTTTCAGTTTACAATGAATTTATCTAGTGGATCTGGCATTTTGAAAAATAAATCCAAGCCAAGTACAGCCATAACAAAAAGTAACACCACTTACTTACACTAACCTAAGCACAGGCTAAAAACATTTCCTGATTGATGGTATCACCATCCTCTACCTTCATTCAACATAAGCCTACAGAACTGTCACCATAACATTAGGCAACACAGAACAGTTCTAGGTAAATACCCCAGCTCTTACAGACACTCGCAGCATCTCTGCCAAACCTCACAGCACAGCCTGCTCACCCAGTGCCATATACCCCAAACCCTGCTAACTTGCTCACCCTTTTCCTTTAAAACCTCCGTGTCCCACAGGTGCTGCCGGTCTCTAGTGACCATGGAAGCAGGTCCAGCTGCTCCTCCAGGCAGGCAGGCTGCTGCCTCCAGCCCCAGTATGGGGACCTTCCCCAGCCTCAGCAGCAACTGCTCTACACTTCACTGGCCCTTTCAAAGGCTGGGGTCAGAGCACACAGCAGCTCATATGGGAGCAGTGTATTTAGGCTCTGAGACAGCACAAGCTTGACTTTAACATGATGTTTCATACTCCCAAATTTCCACTGATGGTACGAGCAACTTCTCCCTTGGGGACCAACAGGCACCAGGAGCATCCTGCATGCCTTGGCGCTCTGAACTGCTGCGCTGAAGCAGTGCAGCTTCAAAGCAGACATTCATTTCAGTCTCAGTCATTTTAAAACCTCTATTAGCTTCTTATAACCTTTGAACAGCTGCCTTGGCTGGAGCTCTCATAACAGATAGAATAACTCTGAAAGAGCTCTAAGAGGTAACCCCTACCTTTTTCCCATTTCTGAAGTGACACCACTGGAGGATTGCCCCTTCCCTTTAAACTTTTTCTGTATTTCTTGAGCAGCAATGCAGAAACAGAAATACTGCCCTTCATCACGCAGGCAGATCACCAAAGGTACAAAGGAACTGGTGGAGGAAGTGTAGTTTTACAAGTTTCTTTGCTATAACTCTAGTTTATGCATTAAAATATTGCATTTATCATCTATGGATAAGATGCTTTTACTCAAGAAGACCAAATCATTAAATCTGCTTGTAATAAGGAAATGTATCTCTCAGTGCCTCATGGATATTTTGTCCTACTGCCTTCATTCCCAAGTCTCCTCTCTCAGAATCTGATCTGCAAAGATTCGCATATGGAAAATTAACCACATTCAGGACTGAGCAGAACTGAAGCCCAGAATTATGTGTGACTTTGTCCTTTGCTTCATGAATTCTCAAGTGAAATTTCTCAGGGATCTGGGGACAAACCTTGCCTAATTTTCTCTGGAAATATTTACTTAGAACATTCTAGCTCCCACAGTTCACTAAAAACTATTTTTATTATAATTTTTTTTGTGTCAGTAAGCAATGTTTTTTGACTTTTTGTGGGAAGGCTTATAGAGGATTGTCATAATTTTGTGAACGCTGAAGAAATATTCATGATAATTCAGTGTTTATATTGACGTCAATGTTAATTCTTATATGAACAATGCAGCCTTGACATAATGCTGCTGAGATCCTTAATTTGAATCTGAAAATAATATTTACAGGTCAGGTAGAATAAAGATATAAAAACCTATTCTGTATCAAATGGTAAATAGCACAGGAAAACAAGAATGGAGTCTATAGACTACACTTCATTAAACCAAGCTCGTAATTCTTTTTGAACTACATTGACACAATCTCTGGTTCATCTGATAGGGAATCCAGCTACTGTAGAATTACTCACAGAGTAGCCCTGCTTCACAGTGGGGTTTTCGTTTGAATTTATTTTCAAGAGTAACTCGACTGTGTTATATTGGATGTCAGAAAGAAAGCTTTTTTTAGAAGTAATGAAAAATCCTTGCTGGAAATCTGATGATCCTGATTGCATTTATAATCTAAAAAAATTCCCCCAAACATTCATACATAAAAATTAAATAGTGCAGGAATTTACTGGCACCAGGACTGCACGCTTAAAATATCTAACTGATTTCAATAATCAATTTTTCCTCCTCTGGAAAACAAGGACTCTTTGTTACATTGACAAATCCACAAAAGTGATCTTTTTCATTTGTAGCCACAATTCATCATCTTCAAAAACATGAAGTCACACAAAAGCAAACGTGGTTAAACACATGTAGTGCCAAAATTACCACACAAAGCCCAGAGCATGGCCCAAGGCTCATTCACAGAGCGCAGAGCATAGAAAGGACAGGTGAGAAAACTTCATGTCCTGCCTTGCTGTGCAGCAATGCAAGAGCACTGCTCTTCCTAGGCCCAAAGCAGGGCACTGCTCCCAGCCTCGTCTGCAAGCCCAAAGGTGACCTGGATGTCTGCTTTCTGCAGTGCCCCATTTTGTTTCGGTCTCCCTGGAGTGGGAGGTGCGCAGCCCAAGGCTTTGACTACAGAATTAGGCTGTCCCCAGGGTGTTCCTCACCCTGAGCATATGTCTCTCCAGGATCTCCAGCCACCAGCAATCTGAAGTTTTCAGTTAATCTTTACAGGCATACGCGGTAGTGAAAACGCACAAGATACCTTCAGATTTCTTAAGTTCTTAAGGAAAGAAAAGTGACAGCAGGTAACAGTGTAACTGTACCTGAAGCCCACCCTTCCCCTTGGATGTTATCAAACGATCTTTTCGCAGCAAACTGGTTCATATGTATCTACAGCTAGTTCTCCGAGTGCTTTTCTTCAATAAGAAAATCATCTGGATTTAATGATATTCCTGTTATTAGCCTTGTATAATGCCTTGCATGAACTTCTAGCCTTTTTTGCACGTAAAAAGAAGTGACAGATGGCTAAAAAGCTACAAGTCAGCACATGTACGTAGGGTTCATCATCTCACATTGAACTAACAGATTACATGCAGCCATACTCCCCTAAATATCCCACTTCAGTATAGAAAGGTTTTACTTCCTACTCTACAGCCAAACCAATGAGAAGGGGAATAATGCTACCAATCACAGCACAGACTGTAATTACCCTCCCTTCAAGTAATTCCAACATGTTTCCTCTTAAGTCACCTCAAATCATTAGGTATCAGAATGTAAATACCTAAAACCAAGCTCTACATATTTCAACTGAAGGAAAAATTATCTGTTGAGGTCTGATTATATCCTTCAAACTACCTCAGTGAATCTGGAAGTTAATAACTACCTTCTGTCTTCTCTAATACTGCCCAATACTTGTAAACCTTTTTCTTATTTCAATAAATGATCAAGGAAAAATCTAAAGCACCTTTTAAATTTGAAATTGAAATCTTATAATTCACAGTTAGCTTTCTGCTATGCAGTGGTCTGTCATTGACAGAAATACAGCTGACACATTGCTATATACAGCATTCCTGCACAGCTTTTAGAATGAATCACCCTTTTTCTGCCTCATGTGTTTTGATATTACACAGTATGATGCAGGATTAGTTAGGACAATGTATAATTATATTATCGGTCCATTTATCAGTTGTGGTATTTCCTGTGAACACAAGTATCATCTCTTCTTTTTAATAGAAATGAGATTTCCAATTCAATGCATGCTTGCCCAGTAGGAAAAGGAAAGCCAAAAAAAAAAAAAAAAAAAAAAAAGATTTTTTTGTGAGTGTTCTGCTCAGCAGAAATAAACACACTGCTTGCTGCCCAAACACTTCTTAATGAGGCTCATACACAGCTCATACATGTAATGAAAAAATGTGGGAACTTTTTAAAGGAAGATTATAATTTTGTTCTCCCAACTTTGAAAAAAAGGGTTGATGGGTTAAGACTCATGGTGGCTAAAATATTTTTCTGTCATGATGTGTTGAAATGGTTTCTTAATATGTTGGTTCTGTCATTAAGATACCAGAATTATGAAATTTCTATTTATGTGCAACCAGAATGAATTGTTTTACAGCTTCATTTTCTCCAAGTCAACTTCATCTGTATTTTAATTTACTAGAGGTAACTGATTATCATGGAATAAATGCTTTGTACTGAAAAATATTAATTCACTGACTTAATGGGATCAGAATGGTTTTTTTTTCTCTCTTTTTGGATAAAGTTTTACCTTCCTAAGCATTTTAAAACTAATGTATCAGGCTCTAAATATTTTATGGTCTGTATTAAGCACTGTTTGGGGTTCACGTCCCTTTAGACTCCAACATAGTACATTATACTATACAAAGCAATTTGCCCAGAGTAATGAGTTCTGAACTAGCTTCATGAAGACCAGTATTGAATTGTTGCTGCTGCAGGCAAGCATTTGATTCGATAAAAAGTATAGTGGGGAAGGGGCTGCCGTGTTGCTGCTCATGCTATTTGTCTTGGAACTAGCAAAGGCATGAATATTTTTTAACTAACAGGGGGTACTAGCTGCATGGCCCATAGAAACCAATCCAAATTTACAGCTCAGAGTACACAAACCCATATTTTTAAATACTCAATATCAACGTGGCTATATAGTGTAATCTAGTAGATAATTAGACAAAAAAATATTATGGAAAATTGATGCGATGTAAAGGAAATAGAAAAATCTATGCATTTCAAGCAACCAATACCCTCAAATTGAAGATCAGAGCTAACTGAATAAAAGCTGGAAAATTAATTCAGATAATATCCATGTTTTATTAACCTCATGTCTCTATGCTCCTATGGTATTTACTTATACCAATCCCATTTACCAAGGTAATTTTTATTTTATGAGTGTTATTTTTCCATGTGCATAGCTGTCTACCTTTTTTAGCTGCTCGTATCTAGATGTGCATAAGATATACTAGGTTGAAAAATTTTGGAATTTACTGAACATGGAGACACTTTCAGAATCCAAGAATATTATTTTCTAGTAAATGGGCCTATTCTCTCATGAAAAAAATAGCTGCTCGGGAAAAAAAAAATGTTATCCTCCAATGTACTAAATTTACATCTGTAGCATATTCTATACAAACATTTTGAGGGTTCCCTTATGTACAGAATGAATTGAAACCATCTCCGAGTATAGTAGTACTGACAGTGGAGTTAGCTGGTAATTCATGCTCTGCTTAGGGGTAAGAACAAATTCATTTGTGAAACTCCAGAGAGGTGAGACTGAAACCCTCAAAACCTTGACCTGAAACATGCTTCCCCCATGTTAGCACCGAGAAGGGACAGAGAAAAAGTCATTGCAGTCATGTCCTCTGTGAAAGGCTTTGACAAGATGCAACAGACAAAAGGAAAATAGTTATTTCTGTTATCTTAATTTCCTATGAGTTTGCAGAAAGACTTCCAGATTTCTAACTTCTCACCAAGGCAGTGAGGCACTATAAGCATGTTTAGGAAGAGCTGTTAATTCTGCCTTGTAAGCACAATGCAGAAAACCATTTTGGAAAAAAAAAAAAAGGTGGGGGGAAGGAGTAAATAAAAAGACTAAGTTCTCTCTGCATGTTCCCTGCTGCCTTTAACAATTTCAGCTAAAACAGTTGTATTGCTGGTAGAGAATGTTTCCATTTCAGCAGTGGTTTTTATGTGAATATTGTGTCCTGCCCTCTGCTTTCCTCCCAGACCAGCCACCCATTTCTAAGCACACCCAGGAGCCCTTTGACCCCCTGGCCATGCCAAATGGCCCATTGCCATATTCTGTGGCCATATTCTAATTCAACAGGCAGGAACCTTTCATAGGAGGAGAGAGGTGGCAGTAGTATAAAAGTTTCCAGTTAACATTACTGGAAATAATATTAGCATTTTACAGCTCTGGTGTAGGGCCAGATACAGTATGAATGAGATAAAAACTGTGTCCCGACTTTGGTCTAACTGTGTAGCTATGTGAGCCACTTTCTTTCTCATCCTGCCTGTGATCGAAAATGCTTCAGATTGTGCTTGTTGGATGTATGCCTTACCATGTCTCCTGCTGTGTCCTTTTTTTCTAATCTGAAATACAGTAGGCCAAGGTTTACTGACCAACTACACTGTACTATGCATCTGGAACAATTTGTTATTATTTGAAGCAATGACAACAAGTCAAACAATGCTAACACCAGATTTCTGGGCAGCTTCAAGGGTACATGCCTCTCTGGTTCTCACTTTCCCACATCTGCTAAACAACTTCACTTTAAATTACTTTCAGTATCAAAAACTGAACTTTTTTCAAAGCATATGGTAAGCTTTCACTGCAAGTAAATCATGCTGCTCTTATTATTTTTTAACAGAAGTGGGATGCTTAATTTCCTGTACACGATTCTGGTAATGTAACCCATCTAGTCCAAGCATAGAATTGTTTAGAAAACAAACATTTTTTGAAGATGAACTAGTAGCTGCAGGCTTAATGCAAGCTGTAAAACAGAAAGACCATGAAACACTTATGATAAAGAGATAGTAATATATAGAGCCATCGTCTTGATTCTTACATCAAAGATTTGTGGTTAAAATCCTGAAAAGTGCTATGCTTGTTGATAGCAAAATATTAAGTTTCTTAATCATTACAATTTTTCAAATTAACCTCCAGCTTCTCAGGACTAAAGCCTTGCATGTGAAATTATATGCTATCAGACTACTCATGTAATTTTCAGTTTTGATATAATTGAAACATGGGATCAAAATATTAGTTCATTCTCTCATTTTGTCTTTCAGAATTGTCCATAGTTCCTTCATCTGAGCTCAAACCATTCTCAGGGCCTGACTCTGGGCACTTTTGCCTAGCCTCAGATCAGCAACAAAGGGATGATGAGATTGCAGAAGCTATAAAATAAAGGCAAATTCAGTGAGGGTTTTCTGCTAAATAAGAAATTCCCAGTGAAGAATTCAGTAGTGTCAGGCTGTTCTCCTTGCCTGCATGACTGATGTCTCCTAAAGCTGGAAACCTCTTCTTTGCCACAGCACACACAGAAAAGTCCCTCAAACAACAGCAAGTCAAATAAGAAGGGAGCAGCATGGCAACTAGAGACATCCTCGTCTTTTTAAATAACAGGGGCATTCAATAAACTAATGGGACTATTATGCAGTGGAATGCTGTTTCAAAGAAACAGAAAAGAAAAAGTAATGTTTTTCTTAGAGTATCACAAGTTGGAAGGGGCCCACAAGGATCATCGAGTCCAAGTCCTGCATTACACTGCACTGTCAAATTAAACTTTAAAAAATCTGTAAATTTATTGTGGCTTCATTTAAATGTGACTATATATAATCTGCTCAAAAGCATTTTCAGTTTTATGGCCACAATGATTTATTGGCTATACAGTAATATACACTAAATAGCTCCTATAATACTTTGGTATAGATATTTTGCTGTACGAGTCATCAGTTAACCTTCCCAAAAACTAGTTTTACAATACCTCAGTATGCAACACCATTCATCTTTCTCTACATTCTAATTATTCTGAAAGAACTGGGGAGCTGTTAAGTCTTCCTTTTAAAAAAATTATATTTCTTTGCATTCAGTTCCAAACCCTAAATTGTTTTTCTTTCTAATTTAGCATCAAGAACATTGAATTGTAAGTGTAAACCGTGACAGGCTGAGAGCAAGCCTACTTTTCACTGGCTAAGGAGGGTAAAGCTGTTGAGCTATCACATCTGGAGAAACAGACTCACTGTGCTTTCCTTACCATGGGAGCAGAACCATAGACTCTGAGGGTATCTGGAAAGACTTTCATCAAAAGCATGAAAAATGAGTATCTTCCATTTTGATTTTTTATTTTTAGAAAATCAAATAGATCCCAATATATTAGCCTGTCTGAAATAAAATAAGAATGACCTTAAGAGGAAACAAAACCACAGCAAAGACAAGGCTCTCTCATGTACAATATTAAAGTTTCTGTGAGAAACAAGGTGGAAGTTACTAAGAGGAAGATGCTTCCCCATGCATCTTCCCCTTAGTCCATTTTTTAGTGAGTCTTAAATTTTATTTATGTATTTATTTTTAGCATGCTGCAGAAACACATCTGCCCAACCAAAGGTGCAGTTCACTGGAGCTCAAAATCTGGTCTAAGAAAGACTGAAGCACAGTTAAAGAGAATCCAAGCCCTTCAAATGTGTGCTGTGTATGCTAGTTGTGCTGGGTAAAGGAATAAAAGGAAGGAGCTGTTGCTGTATCACTCCAGTTTGAAAGACACACCTATCTGGGGGCAAAACAACTTGCTTGAATAAAATTTCATGAAGCCTAACAGACTAAGAGGTCTACAGGAAATAGAGTCTACAGCTTAGAAATCCAGAGTTTTTCACTGTATAAGCATGTAAACCTCCTTCAGCAAAATGTCAAAGGCAGCCAGGTCTATCATCTTAAAGATGCATTAAGGAAAGACTGACAGAGACTTAAATTACCGTTTACCCTGAAACAGAGAAGACAAATACTCCGTACCACACAAGGCAGGAGTATCTCAGCTAACTATAACTAAGTGCCGCACACAATCTCACCAGGCAGCAGTGCTCTGCACAGGCTGAATCACACTTGTGCAGCTCTTCCACTTGTCCATTCGTTATCCCCACACTGTCTCGGGTATCTCTGCAGGGCAGTGTGATGCAGCCTGTCCCATCAGACCTCTCTGTACTGTCCCATCATATGCTGTACTGTGACATCAGTGCCCTGGGTGCCAGCAGTGACAGAGGAAGGGTGTAATAAATGACCTTTTCTGACTCGCCTTAACCCGGGTCATAAACAGATTCACACAGAGGGCTGCAGCATCCGCAACCTGCTGCACAGTGCTGCAGGGCCCTTCTCAAAGCACATCCTGACTTGCTCTGGAAAGAGAGTTGTTTAGGGGAGACAGGGTATGGTTCAGACCAAGATGTCCTAAAAAGCCTCCTCTGAAAGACAAAGAACTGAAATGACTGAACCCAGCAGACTACAAAAAATATTGTAAAAATAAAAAGGCATTGTAAATTATTACTATTTTAAACATCCTATGATTTTTTTCAGCCAACCTAATTTTAAGTCCTAACTCTGTTTGCTGAGTGTAGCTGACAATGGCAATTAAATAGGAATAAAAACAGGGCAGAATTCAGTTCACCCTGATAAATGCGGAACATTAGGGCTTTCTGGGGCTCAAAAGTCATTAAGCCTGGAAATATATTATGTTTGCATGCACGGACCAATCTAGTCTACAGAGAGTTTTGCTAAAATTCAGAAGCAGATTATGAGATGAAAGCCATTTGTTCAATAAAATTAAAAAACAAACAAACTAAATCTCAGCGCCAATGCCAGATTTCTACTCTTCAGTTACCAGCGCTTGTTCTGTCTTGATGGTAGTGTTCCTAGATCCATCTAGATTCCACACAGCATTTTGTACACTGAAACAATGTATGCCTTATTGTTGCTGAATTTATGTAGTGTAATTACTTGTTACTCCATTCATGAATCTTGCTTTGCTGTCACATACTTCAGGCCTGCTTAAGTGCTGGAACAGCAAGCACCACAAGAAAAAATGGCCAAGAAGTGCTATTCCAAAACTACTACTTGCTGTGACTGAAGAGATCTTCACTACTCGTTTTTCTGTTTAATGTACTCTTTCTATCCTGACTGGTTATTTATTTGCATAGTCTCCCCCAGTGAGGCAGTTATTGAGCAGACTGAAGTAATTAATGGAATTAGAATATATGGCAATGAAGCCTTTATGAAAGGGAAGAGGGAGAAATTCATTGTGGATATTATATGTCTGAAAAGGGAAAATAAGACAGGTACATTATTTTTATACATATTTGTCATATATTGCTGCTGGTCACATTGGTTGTGTAAATGTTCTTTGGTATAAGTATGCCTCTAAAGAGAGTGCTGGGAATCTTGTGCTGGTAGCTGTATTATGTAAGTATACTGTCAGATAGAGTGACTCAGGAAGTAGCTCTTAGTTGGGGAAGAAAAAAAAAAAGAATTAATTTATAATTTTAGTGCAGGAATTCTTCTCTGGAGGCATAACACAGTGCTTAAAATAATGAGAATCACTGCCTAGAGGCATCTTTTACCAAAAAAGAGCTCTAGTCTAAAATTGCAATGCCAGAAACACTGCCCTGAGGAAAGTTACAACACTATGATGAAAGACTGAAATTAATTTCTGCAACATAAGAAAAATTCTACCATGCCTCTGAATGGATGCTATTATAAATCTAGGAACCTTGGTGCCCTAAAGACAGATCCTACTCCAGCACCACATACTAACAATGCAATGGTGGAAATCTGGTTGTGACAGTAGAAATACAGTATTTTGGTAACGAGGATTTCTTCCACTGAAGGCTAATGAAGATCTGTACCATTTAACAATGATCACTACAACCCTCTTCATTACTGTTTTGAAGATTGTTCTGTTTCACAGATGGCCTAGTAACTGGGGTACTTCAACACCTAGCACTTCATTCTGTAGAGAAAGGTGGCCTTTGAGATGGTTCACCAAGACATGTCATCCTTTCTTTGCAGCAACTTTAAAAAACCATTCATCCTGAAGGACATTATGAAAGGCTAACTTGCTACTAGTTACATTTGAGACTCCTCTATTAGAAGGCTTTCCTCTAGAAATGATGAATGCACAGGTCATGATGATTTACACCAGAAGTCAGCTGAGGAAGCTACTTTGATATCAGAACTAATGGCATCATTCCTTTTCTAAATTGAGATGCTATCTGCAGAAAGGTTTGACCGGAAGCAAGAACTTCATCATTTTACCACATCACATCAATAAGTCACACTCCTTTATCGACCATCAACAGGCTCACAGAATTGAAGAGAGTATTGTAGGACAAAAGTTAGTCTTTAAACAGACTCCAATTAAGTGACTCAGTATTAGAAATATACATTAGAAACATACAGCAATCATGTAATAGGAATAAAATTGATGCCATTCTTGTGCACCTTGATGGTATGTCCAAAAACCTGTCTGCTCTATCGGTATCAGTTGATCAAGAAAAAATAAATATTACCTCTTTTCCCAACCTTATCCTTTCACATCAATTCTATGAATAAACTGGAATTAAATTTTAACACTATGGTCAGTTACGATCTGAGGTTAACAGGGTTGTCATGTGCAGTTCTGAAACTGGAGGACTGATCACATGATGACTCCATATGTGTTACTGTGGATGACTGGAATGAAAAGACTCAAGGGGTAATATCAAAAGGAGAGTTATCAAAATCAAGAGGCTACTAGCATTATTCCTCAGAGACTGATCTTGGAATCTGTGACGCAAAATTAGAAATCACTGCCAATCCCGAGGACCGTGGGATGAAATTTAAGAGTATATAGTGTAATCTTTTGTAGCTTTTTTTTTTTTGATTCAATCAAAAGGTGAATGTAATATTAGAATGGATGAAGTGAAACATTTTTATTAGGCACAGGAGAATATTAACACTATGAAATGAGAACACAGGAGAGACCTAGTTTGGCATGTTTCTATCTTGAATAGTTCTGATTATCTTTGTTTAACATGGATGTAAATGAAACAAAAATATGAAGAAGGGTTACTGTTGGAAGTATTTGTCTTATGAAGGGAAACTAGAAGAGATTGGCTTTGCTTAGTCTGCCTAAATAGAAACTCAGGGATGGACATGAACAGTGTGATGATCTCCTAGCTAAATGCTGAGCCATGAATGACTGTTGTCTGAAAAGGCAGAAACACTTCTCAAATACAAATTAGCCTGACACATCTGCATGTGGGCAAATCTGTCCAGGACAGTATGGAGCAACACTTCCATTTTGACCTTATTGTGTATTTGATCGCAGTAACTCCCTAGTGTACATCTTATTTACATATTTATATTCTTTACGTTTTAGTTCATTTAAAGAAGTCCGATAAAATTAAAAACAAAAATGTATAGGATACTAGGGATTAGTGGCAGTGTAATTAATGAGAAGCTATCAAATAGATATGGTAATTACAATGCTCTCTGGGACAAGGTGTTTAATGGGACAATTCAGAGTACAGCCAGGGTATTTAATACCTTGGAACTCATTTTACATCTGCTTTACTAGAAATGAAATGTGAATACTTAAGCACTGGTCTTGCTTTCATTGTTCAGGAAATAGAGCTTATAATTATCTCCATAATGCAGGAAAGCATTGAAATATTTTGCCTTGTATGTATAGCAACAGTGTTTGGCTCACAATGCAAATCCTGCAGGAGCCTAAAATATAGGAAGATCAAAAAGAAAACTGTAAAATAATACAACTACAATGTAGTGAAGTGTTACATATAAAATCTTGTGTGCTTAAAAATAAATATCTTTCCTGTCTAAAGAAAAAAAAATTTAAAAAAAAAAATGAACAAACTGCCTCTTCAGTTTCAGGGAAACCAGCAGTCCTTGCCAGAAGAATAAATCAGACAGTAGGAGACAAAAACTATTATAGATTCACTGTGTGAAAAAGCGACCTCATTGAAATTGGCTTGAGCGTTGTGGATGAATGCCCAATGGCTCGAAACAGATCTAGTTT
This sequence comes from Anser anser, assembly GCF_964211835.1. Taxonomy (NCBI): domain Eukaryota; kingdom Metazoa; phylum Chordata; class Aves; order Anseriformes; family Anatidae; genus Anser; species Anser anser. Next base: position 4,699,545 of record NC_139732.1, read on the forward strand.
AGTCAACCTTATCTTCTTCAACAGGAGATATTATGAAACATATAACCTATAAGGTCAGCACTACAAGGTCAAAAGAATGTGTTGTCATGTCCTATGTACCGTACTTTTAAATGCAAACCGAATAAGAGAGAAATAAAGTAACATGTCATTTGTTGAGCAGCTAGGGACAATTATACAAGAGAAGCTGGAAAAAGAAAAGAAAAAAAAAAAAAAAGCAAGGGGAAAAAAAAAAGATTGAGATAATAGCTGAAATCCAGCAACCATGGATTCGTGCCCCAAGTGCTGCACACTGTATTTTAGCCCCTGAAGCTGTGTTTAAGCCTGGTCTGCCTCTTAGACTATTTCAAAATAACAGAAGTCATCACAGATGATTGTGTACAATATCATAAAATCACCATACCACTTCAGTTCCTCTCCCCTCTTATCTGCTGGACTGGCACTGTAAATCAGGCATGACTAAATTAGCTAAAGACTAATGGACTAGATGCCAAGATACAGCTGTGTGCCTGGAGATGCTAAAGCTTGCAGAGGAAATTCTTGTCCTATTCACCGGTAGCATCTGCATCCTTATGTTGAAACTAGTACTACAGCCAACCTAAACTAATGTATTTCTGCTTTTGTAAGGAGTTAGCAATGTCCCTGCCTACTGCCTACTGAGCCACAGCTCTGTACACCATTTAGATTATTACCAACTGCCTTAAGAAAAAAGGAAAACAGAAAAGGTAAAGTGAAAGAAAAGTCATTAATGGTATTCCTACTATCTAAGAAAGAGCTGTGGGGAAAAAAATGCCATTGTGTTAAGGAAAGGGAAGGGAAGGGAAGGGAAGGGAAGGGAAGGGAAGGGAAGGGAAGGGAAGGGAAGGGAAGGGAAGGGAAGGGAAGGGAAGGGAAGGGAAGGGAAGGGAAGGGAAGGGAAGGGAAGGGAAGGGAAGGGAAGGGAAGGGAAGGGAAGGGAAGGGAAGGGAAGGGAAGGGAAGGGAAGGGAAGGGAAGGGAAGGGAAGGGAAGGGAAGGGAAGGGAAGGGAAGGGAAGGGAAGGGAAGGGAAGGGAAGGGAAGGGAAGGGAAGGGAAGGGAAGGGAAGGGAAGGGAAGGGAAGGGAAGGGAAGGGAAGGGAAGGGAAGGGAAGGGAAGGGAAGGGAAGGGAAGGGAAGGGAAGGGAAGGGAAGGGAAGGGAAGGGAAGGGAAGGGAAGGGAAGGGAAGGGAAGGGAAGGGAAGGGAAGGGAAGGGAAGGGAAGGGAAGGGAAGGGAAGGAAAGGAAAGGAAAGGAAAGGAAAGGAAAGGAAAGGAAAGGAAAGGAAAGGAAAGGAAAGGAAAGGAAAGGAAAGGAAAGGAAAGGAAAGGAAAGGAAAGGAAAGGAAAGGAAAGGAAAGGAAAGGAAAGGAAAGGAAAGGAAAGGAAAGGAAAGGGAGAGAAAACAAGTTACTTCAATCACAGTGTGCAAAGTTTAATGACAAGGATAAAATGCTGTATACCACAATACATACTATTTGGGAGAAAACTTTGCTCTGTCCTGCCAGAAATCTGCTCACATTTTGACATAATGGAACCTTCCTTGACAGCTACAAGGTCCTCACACTAAAAATTCCCACATTTGGAGAAGCTGGAGGCATCTAACACATATCCCTGTTAAAAGTATTCATTGGAGTAGTCTCACCTGGCAAAACATGGCTTTGACAACACCATATAAAACATGGCTAGAACAGTAATTTCCTTTTTTTCAGTTTTCTTCTAACTGGCAGATATGTGCAAAAGATTGCAAAGAAGTGCCAGTTGAAAGTTCAGGCCCAGGGACTGGACACGAAACAAAAATTGTGAAGGATGCAAAGAATCACTGCCCTGTGCCGGGCCTCAGAGACATAGTGCAAAAAGAGGCACGCATTAAATGACATGCATATGGACATTGCTTTTCCCAGGCTATTGTGTTCTTTCCAGGTGCTGAGCAGCCCATGCTACTTTACATCTGTTAGAAGGACTGCTGCACAAGTGCAGTTAAAATATGCATTTTCTTGTTCTGCAACACCCAGTTCTGTACTGCTTGTGCTGTGAGTTTACTCAGATTCATTCAGTGTGGCAGAATCACTTGGACAATGCATGATTTATTTGCAAAGAAAGGTCCCTTTGTTCAGTCCTTCAAAATCTTCAAGCAATCCCTGCTTCAAATTATGTTTGTGATCTCAGATTTACCAGATATGAAGCTTGTTCACTAAATTTAGTCAGAGTAGGTTTATGCTACTTTCCTTTGTCTTTCTTGAAGATCTGCAAGGAGAAATGTGGTTTTGAAATGTAAGGACAGCACATGGGGAAACATGGACAGCAGAAAAAACTGAACATACTTCAGTGAATTTTTATGTGCCAGTGTTACCTACATGACTTTCCCGGAATTCTAAGTTAAGGCCGCCTCAAGGACTTGTCACTGCCTGTTATGAAGAAAAAGACAGTATGAACCACAACATGGGAGAACACAAAAACTCTAAAAAGAAAACAATTTATCAGGAATTCAGTGAGCCATCCTCCACTAAAATTTACCATTGTTGAATTCAGTGAGGCCAGACATGCACACTAACCTCAGGCTTGACAATCTGTCAGAAAAGAGTGCTAGTCTCCCATGCCATTTTACATTTGTATATGAAATAAATCATGAAACGTTTTTTCAGGCCTGAAAATGCTATTCATGCTCTAAAGCTTCTGACAGGACAGGCAGAGTCCATTAATGATTTGCCTGGGAAAAAGCAAATGGGTATGTACTGTGTGGACGTTCAGGAAAAAAAAGTATTCCAAAAACACTTAACCACATTGGAAATTCTCCTGCATTGGGCTCCTGCTATAAAATCAAAAGCCTGACTTCTCAGCTTTTGTGGTACTTTTCATCTTCAAAACAGCTTGTAAGAACTACCTAGTCCTCACAGCAGCATAGTGAAGTGCATGCCTGTTATCTCCATGTCTCGATGAAATTGAGTCACCTCACTCAGAGGTCTGACTCACAGTCAGTTACGAAACTGTAATCCCTGGCTCTTGGTGCCTCCTTCCTGCTGGCAAGAATATGCTTCTGTCCTGGTTGAACTTGGCTGTTTAAAATGACTTAGGACTTTGGAAATTACTACTCAGTGGCAATATAAATAGGTTGCTTTCAAGAGTTAAGAAGAAGAGCAAGAGGAGAAAGAAATTTAATATGCACTACCCCTAGATATGAAGCAAATAAATTCATGGACACAAACACATATTTGAGCGTGACAAGAGCAGAGCTGTGAAAATATTTTGCATTCATTCTCAGTGATCAAAAATATTTGGAAACACTTGCACCTACCGACACAAAAGAAAGCAGCTGCTCCTAAGCTGAATGCAGAAATCTGTGCATAAAGCATGAAAGGAAATGTTTTGATGTCAGCACAAAACCACTTCCTAAAAACAAGTTCTATACACTGCCATGTAGACAAAATGGCGATCCTTCATCTGAAATGCTGTGTACACAATCCCTTTATATGTAGTTATGAAAGGCCAAAACATTTACTTATGTAAAATATTTACCATATTTTTATGTTCTTTATGATTATAAAGTCACCTGCTGTTACATAGCAAACCCTTCATTATATAATGTTACATGCTAATATACTAATGCTATTTATTTATTTCATTATATAGCATTACATGCTAATATATTAGGTCTACTAATGAACAGAAAATAACATACTGAAAATATCTTCAGAATCACTTTTTTTTCAGTCAGTTTGATAATTTATGCATTTTCTAGATACCTTTTTCAGTCCACATCAAACTAACATCTTCACTAACTTTACTGAAATTATTAACTTCCTCAGTTAGCGAAAAGTTACATTCATTATCACAAATGCTTTCACAGGTGCAGTTGAAGGGTTACATGGGGTACAACACTACATATGGACAGCCCACTTCAATTCTCTGATGGTAACACTTCCTCAGCAGGAAAAAAAAATCCAATACAATATTATTCTCAATTCTTGTGAATTTGAAAAAAATACTATGTCGAAAAACGATCCAGAGGTCAAAACGACTCATGGAAGAATGGATCAGCAGTGAAAGAGGAAAAGAGAAACAAAATTAAACAAAACAAAAACAACAACAAAAAGAAGGAATATAGAAGAGGAAATAGAATATTAAGTAAATAAAAAATAAATAAAGGGAAATGGAAAAATTTGAGAAATATAGAGCAAGAAAGCAAGGTATGAATAGAGCAGAAACAAACAAAATGACTCACAAATAAGCAGAAGGCCACTGAAATATTAAAGGAAAGCCATAAAACATTTGGACATCAAATCCAAAAAGACCCATGCTGTATCAGATGAATACTGTGGGTTCAAATCCAGTAGCTGCAGCTACAGAAATGCCAGGAATGATGTAACCTACTTCTTTCTACCCCATTCTCTTTCCTATGGCCTGGTTCCTGCTCCCTACCCTCCACCATGACTGTAAGCCCTGCAATCCAGTCTGCATCCTCTCCTTTTTACCCCTGTTTCTGGTCTTGCTTCCTTCATATTAGGATTTCTTTCTACAAGATACTTGGGATTCCAACTCAGTGCTGTGACGTATCTTGTTGCCCATCAAGTATTCAGGTTTCTGTTCCTACCTGCCCTTTCCTTCACCAGCAGGTTGCTGCCCGTTTCTCTTTGCTTGCCATTCCTTCACACTCGGCTCAGGCCATTCTCTCCTGTTTCCTGCAGACTGTCAGCACAGGACAGACTCTGCCCATGATATTTCACAGACAATATTGCTGTTTGTACATTGTTAATAAAAAAATGTACCATGGTCTCCCAAAATACTGTAATTGTGCTACTTTACAGTAGTAATACAGTGCTACTTAAATGGATTGTAACTAGGACATCAATCTGAAGCAGCCTTTTCTTCAACTAGTTTCTTAAGCTAGGGATCTATCATTTCTACTTTATCCTTCTTCTCTCGTACCTCGGAGCCTTAGTTCTGGAAAACTTCTGAAAGGTCTTGTTTTAAATTCAAAATACTTCTCAAAACGGAACTTTCTTTGGCTGACCAACTTGCAGTGTTTGTATGCAACAATACAGGAAAACTGTTGTCAAAAAAAAAAAAAAAAAACTTACATCCAGCAATAATCACACATAACAGAAATAAGATTTTGTTGCAAGAGACAAATATAAGACAAAGTATCACCTCCTGCATCCACCAGTTCCAGCACTTTATTTCTGTCATTCAAATGCAAGCCATAAGATGCCACATTAGGAGTCACAAAAGTATCAGCATCCCCTCCTGCATGCATGACACCATGCAAATACACAGGCAATGCAGACATGCCTATCATCTGTTTACAGTCCCTAGAGGATCCAGGAGTCTGGATCTGCCATCAAAAGCAGATTTATTGGACTTTGACTATGTGCTTTGCAACCAATGAATCTTCTGTTGGATTGATTAAAATTGTAGTTGTACAATCTCTGTGATCTAAAGAACAAGGAATCATTTTTCACATTGAAACACTTAACAATTGGACAGACTCAAACTGTCTGCCTCATGGCATTTGTAGCTGTTCTTTACACTGTCACATAAATCAAAGGCATGCATTTTGACCCCCCTACACATAATGCAGCAAAATAAGAAGAGATATGACAAAAAGAGCATTGCTGGCTGAATTTAGAGCACCTTTTCAGACAGGAAAACAATAGTCCATAAAAACAAAAACAAAAACAAACAAACAAAAAAACTATACCTTTTCAGAAAAACATCTGATTGTCAATAACAGCAATAAAATACAAAAAAAAAAAACCACAGAAACTAGTTTGCTTAAACTGTATCAATATTCCAGTTTTAATACTATGTATAAAGGGGAAGAGTGGGGAAATAGAAAAAGCCTAGCAAAATTATTAGGTTAATTTAAAAATCATAACGAAGGAAGGAAAAAAATTAGCTAAATTACCTGCACTTCTTTATTTTCGTAAAAGTCATAATACCAAGAACTGAAAACCCTTGCTGTCCATGCCTAATAAGGTTTTCAGGAAATCAAAATCACAGCAGTTTTAAAGAGTTTAGAGTCTGGTTTGTCATCCATTGTGGTTAAGCAGAACACCACCTAAAGCATAAACCATGTACGTAAAGGAGTTGTGCAATTCCAAAACTTCTGGTAGAGCTCTTCAGGAGTTCTACTATAGCTTCTGGGTTAAGTAACAGGCAAGATCTGGGTGTCAATTTACTCTGCTAGTGCCCAGTAAAATTATCCACTTTAGTAGAACTGCAAACATTTATTTTTGTATAGTCCCTGTCACAAAGAAAAAAATAAATAAAAACAGCCACATGAAAGATGTAAAAAACAAACAAACAAACAAAAGCACAGACCCACCGGAAATATATATACATGTTTCTAGCAGTCAGAATGTTTTCTTAAGAGACTGATCAGACAGCTACTTAGATGTCCTATGTTCTCACACTGTAAAGGACCAGCAAAGAATACACTCCAACTATGCTTCTCATACAACAGATACATAGGATTTTTTGAGGTAATTCAAATTTATCAGACATCCAGTAAGTCTTGGTTGATAAGGAACTGAAGTCAGAGCAGAGTTCAGAGACAGAGCGTGGGGAGAACGATGCTCCGAGGGGACTGTTACTGCCCAAGACTCTTAAATCCCATTGTTCAAACTCATTATGTTACGTAGTTAATGCGTTATCTCAATATCACATTATTGATTCTGTGCTCTAAGCTATCTAGCTGCAATTCAAAAAGCTGCACAGAGGAGACTAGAGACAAACCAGTGACACCTGTGGAATGCAGCTTAGATGCCCCCCAGAGCACACCTGCTGTAGCTATGACACAGATCATGCTAAGAGTCCAAAGCCACCTTGTGCTACAAACTACATTAAAATGATGAAGTTAGCATACGGGCAAACAAAATGAGGAACTTATTTTAATTTATTTAAAACTCAATGCATCTACACATTTCAAATTCACAGAAATTGATAATAATTACAACTTCTATTGCTGTCTTCATTGCTGCCTACAGATGAAGTCACTGCCATATAGCCAGCTTGTTCACATTCTGTGGGAATCACCTGCACTAGGTATCTCAGTCTTTGATTTTGTGTCACCCTTAGCAAAGTCAGTTGCATAGTTCCTCATCTCTCTTGAAGCAGTAAGAGAGCAAATAAAATTATTTTGTCTAACTATAATTAATGTATTTACAACAGATAACACCACAGTTGTATCCAGTTAGTGACAGTACAAACATCTTCCAAAGAAAAGTAGAGTGGCTGTATTTAATCACTTATCCTATTTCATATTATTTGTTTAGATTAAACACAAATGAGTGCCAGCCCTGAGTATTTTGCACACCTTGGTAAATTAAAAGCACATTCACAGAAATTTGACTGTTCAGAAGCACAAAACTCAGACTCAACAAATTATTTTAATCTAATCTGCAATCTAAGATCACAAAATATACCTTTTACCCACCCATAAGAATTTCAGCAGGCACATGATCAGTGCAATTACCTGCCTGTGGCTAAATTAGAGTAGGCCAAGCCATCCAGGAACTTAGTGAGAGAAACCCACACACAATTTCTGCCTAAGAGCCTATGGGGACTATCTGCTAACATGTGCCAGACTTCAGTCTGTAATACTTCAGTTCTCAAGGTCAACATATTTTAAACTGTTCAAAAATTGTAAGGGATAAGATCATCACGGCCCACAGCATCCCAGCATGTTCCTTTCTCTTAGGAAGGCTGCAGAACCACAGCTTTTCTTAGAGAAGTTGTATCAGGATGACAATCAGGCTCAGAGCAAAATCAAGACTTTAAATTTGACCTTGACACCAACAGATTCTGAAGCATTCAAAAAAAAAAAAAAAAAAGTGTTCAAAAGCGTCTCCTGTGGGGGAAACTGTTTTCTGCACCTGAACGCAAGTTGTTTGAAGATACAGTTCAATTTTTCATTTCTCTGGGGAGCCCCACCATGCAGTGGAAGATCAGAGCTACTGCTTTGCTAAATCACTGAATCAATGTCAAGGTCATGTGTTTATGTGATAATCTCTGATAGGCTGTAAAAAAAAACATTTCTTGAGATAAATGCATCACCATGACTAGAGTTTTGTACCTTTTTATCACAGATGATAGCTACTTCCAGAAGAATGGGAAATGAAGGCATGCCTAGCGTTTTAAAAATCTGTATTAGTGATTTCTTTTTTTTACTTTGAATCCTCCTCTTTTTAAATTACTGCATATAAGGATCAGAATTGTCCTGTTTGGGTGGATGCTGAAGAAATCTCCTGGCACTTACTGGTAGCTTTCTCTTCCAAGACACGAGTCACCCTTGTTGTAAGTGCCTATTCCTATAACAATCAGGAGGGGTGGACAAGGGCGACTCTCAAGGGCTGGCTGTCCTATAGGTTACCATAAGATACGGACATGCTGTAATTACAAAATAAAGCAACTGGCTGTGAAAGATTATAGCCAGACAAACTGGCTTTTTTTTTTTTTCCTCTTATAAATATGTAGGAGCTGTTCTGTTTCCATTTACTGTTTCAGCTAATGGCCATAGAGTTTTGCCAATATGCTGTGTCAGGCATGTCAGTGCTGATTTGACTTTCCTAACCAGGTTTTTCCTAGTGATACGTACCAGAAGTATACTAACAAACAATTAAACAAATCCTGGATCTTTTATCATTGGTTGCCATTTGAAGAGTTTCCTGAGAACAGACTCTAATGACAAAATGTTTAACATACAAACTGTTAAAGCTGAATGATCAGTAATTAAGCATACATAAATGAACCACTAGAAAAAGCTGCTCAGAGTTTGTAGCAGCCTTCAGCTCTGACATTCACTGCTGACCTTTCTGATGCTTGCTGCAGTCAACTTCTGGCTATACTTCTACCTGCTCTTTCTGAGAGGAGCTTAAGAACAGACAGGTCATTGTCAACTTTAAGTTAATAAAAACAAAATCTAGTTTAATAGCAGAGGAAAAATATGACACTGAGAAATTCCATCTAACACTCTTCTTTCCTGCGTAGTCCTGGAAGGCTTCAGCAAGAGCGAAGCCCTGGGGAACACATGCCTCCAAACTTGTAGAACACTGATTCTGTTAGCAAATCATCAACAGTGTCCCCATCTAGTAAAAAGCTTTTTATGCAGCAGCAAGAGGACAATTCTCTAACATTTTAGAAGAGTCAGTCCTGGACAGGGTGTTATCCCAGAATGCCTCTCAGGTATCTGCACAGGTCCAGCCCTGCAAGCCCCATTCTCTGGAACTCTGTGGTACAGATAAGAAATGTGACTGCAGTTTGACTTTCCGAGTATAATTGCTCCCCCCCCACACACCCCAAGAGGAAGGCAAGCAAGTCCTAAACTGTTGGCTAGAATTTGCGAAAAGAAACAAACCAAAAAGCACTCTAGTGTTGATCACTTGGTTGAGTGTCCAGGAAGTCTATCTGTGCTCAGTCTTCCCCAATGTATGCTAGAATACTGTACAATAACAAAAGAGAGACAGCAGATGTCTGATGACCCAGCTATACTGAGAGCCATTTAATTCTGCACGTACCTCAGCGCTCTTTAAACGAGCTGCGGCCACAGCGGGTAAGCCCTTAGCAGAAACCAGTTGTCTGAACGCTTGTTTTTTGGTTGAATTTGGCAGCCCATCTGGAGCTCAGTAATGTTTTTCTTTAGCAAGCTTGTTCAAAGTACAGTTACAGATAGGCAAACACATGGATGCATCTATTGTATGTGCCTCCCTACCCTGAAGGCCCAGCCCTGGTGCCACAGCACGGCCTCTGTGAGGAGAGGCCAGGGCTGCCTCAGGCCCACCACAGCCAGTTCCGGAAGGTTCCAGAGGGTTCCAGATGGTTCTGTGGCACTGCTGCAGGGCACAGATGAGCCAGTCAGGAGTTGGGGAGGGGGCCACCACTGCCTGCCTGTGAGGGGAACAGTAAGGAGTGGCCCCACAAGGCACAGAAGACCCAAACAAGACCCTGCAATAAGAAGTATGAAGAAAGAACAGTCGTCTATTATTTAAAGTGGGAAAACAGATCTCCTTTGACACGGACCGGTCACTCTCAGTTCCCTGCCTTCCTGTGCTGACATATTTCAATCTCTGTTAGCCGTGACTGGCAAAGGAGCACTTATGGGGGGCTAACACTAAACAAAATGTTGACACAAGCAGTGCCAGACAGCACACCTCAGAGATGTGGGAGAAGCAGAGAAAATATTATTGGGAAAGCCCAGAAGAGGTCACACCAAATCACACAAATGAAGGCATTTGCCCGTAAACGTGCATGGGGGTACCATGGTCTCACTGCTTCCTGACAAAACAGTGTTCTCGTGCATGTTGCAAGGAGTCACTTTTCTCATGTGTATTCCTCATTTCGACTTAAAGATTTCTCTGGAAATTGGTCTTCTCTTTAAAGGTGAAAGAAAATGGGAAAAAAAAAAAAAAAAAAAGAAAACCAACTACCCACCTTTTTGTGGAGCAATGGGTATGGCATATCCTGATCTGGAATGATAACCTTCATAATAGCCTCTTGGCATGCTGCCTTACAACAAAACTGATTAAACTATTGATTTTCCTATGACTTTATGATAAGGTTTTGTAGAATTGACAGAAACTACTGTATGCTGACGGAAGTTAGGTCTTTATTTTCAGCTCTCATATCTTCAGGCTCCTCTCTTAATTAGACCATAAACTCTTAAATGGCTTCAGTTTCTTCATATGGTGCAGTGATTAAAAGGTCTCTCAAATAATTTTGTGTGCCTGATGCAGTACTTCGAGACTTGCAATTTTCCAACTAGACAAATCAATTTTGGAGAGACTTATTTACCCACAAAGCCTGGAAATTTGTCTTTTCTGTCAGTTTTCCTGAGAGGGGAAAAGAAATCCAGTAGTTCATGCACACAACTTTTAAAAGTCTATTTTCCGTTCAAATAAAAACCATGGATAGCTTGAGTTTATTCTGTTCTCAAGAGTTTGCCAATGTAAGCCAGGTGCCCTTAGAGTTCCAATGAACAAAACCATTTTCCAAACCTTATGATGTTCCTGCAGCTGTTCACATTTGATGAGATTCAAAGCAACATTGCAATAAAAATAAGGGTGGAAAACCAGAATCTTTAAAAGACAATGGTTTTGTCAGACTGATTCTAAAAGTGCTGAAATAAACTTTCTTAAATGGACTGGCCAGTTATTTGCTTTTCTATTTCAAAAGCTCAGAGGAAAGCTTTCTGTCTCAGTGGGGACAGTGCAATAAACCTCTAAAAGAAAAAAGCATGCTGTTCACACATCAGAAACAAAGGAGTTGAATTAGAACAAAAGTAAAATCTCATTCTTCACCATTCTAGTTCAAGGTAAAAGGTTGAGAATGTTTCTAGAATTTGGGACAGAAATGGAGTAAAAGTAATGTGATATCTTCCATTCCCTCACAACCTAAGAACTTCTGTATTCGTGACATAGCTTTTATGGTTTAAAACTTTTTCGTAGGTACATAAAGACATTTTTTTTGCTGCTAACATAAACTAAACTTACTGACTTCAAAAATGAAATGAAACAGAAAGCCTAGGCTTTGTGTTCAGTGCAAGTTATCATAACAAAAACAGTTTACACGTTCCTTTTAAATTTTAGCTGGCATGATGACTTATTCCAGATAACACAGTATCTGGCTTACATTCTGTCAATTAAAGTTGAAATGTAAAGATGGGTGTAAGAAAAATCTGTATCTGCATTTATGCTTAAGCTCACTGCCCCTAAAAACAGGTAACACAAACCATCAATTCTTGTAAAACCCAATCTCCTTTTACAGGCAAATAAAGTCAATTAAGTTATGATAAGTATCATCTTCTGTTTAACTTACATTTAATTACTTCAATGAGTAAGATGATTAAATTCGGAGGATTAGATCTCTAAAATGCATTTCTTTTATAATAATTTCTTCACCTCTGAAAAATTTATTAGTTTTTGCACACGATAGGCAAGCACAAATACACACACCCCGGACTACTATAAGATGAAAGCAATTATACTCCAAAATTGTACAGAATGTGCAAAAGATATATCTCTAGCTGTTCATTAAATTTTATTACCAAAATGTTTTTTGCAATAGCCTTCCAGTTGCAATACAATGGTCCAATCTTAGACTTTCCGAATCCAAACCGACTGCCCTGGCTAAATGTGTACTAGCCAATGCATAGCTGATCATGCTGAAATCTCTCAGTTGTAGCACAGGCTCTACAGGCCATAGTATTTCAAGGATCAGTTCTTGCTATTCTGGATCAGTGCTGGCAGTATTTCATTGAAAACCACAATTGCCACTTCCCATTAAGGGCAACAGCTTTATTCTTTTGGAGTACAATATTCCGTTTTTAATACTGCATATAAAGGGGTACATGATATTTTTTTCTTGGGTAACACAAAGCAATGGCTGTGTGTTGGTGTTGACCTTTTCACAGTACTAAAACTGCTCATTGTCAAAACTGCACGTTTCTTATGAATCAGAGATGTAACAGCAAGCTGGGACATCCAAAAAGCTAGAAAGATAATAGAGAAAAAGCAGTGCTGGAAAGAATGAACTAATTACTGCATAAAAGCGAATTTGTAGCTTAATTCATGTGTGTATTTCTATTCTAAAATAATCAACTCCAAGAGGTGAGGAGGGAGAAGAATGGTATCATGAAATATTCCACACACACCAAAACCACATACATAGAAATGTATTTGAGATGTGCAAAGCATGGGTTTTATATACATAGACTATCATTATTATTGTCTAAGTACTAGTATTTGACTGTTTCACCTTTAGATGTCAAGGATAAGAGTTAATTTGTACAAAGTAGATAAATGAGAAGAGGGTTTGTTTATCTGTTCTTTGATGATATATTACATTGCAATAAGACAGTAACTGTGTGTTCTATCTGGCTGAGAATAACTTCCAACATCATTTCTCATTTTTACATATCAGATCAGAAAGCACGTCCCAGTCTTTGAAGTTCAGCAAAATTCAAAAGCACTAATCAAGTGGCACTAATCATTACCAGCTGGTAGAATGGGATTTTAACAAGAGAAGTAACAACAGTAAATTCCAGTGTCAGTAATATGTTACTTCTCTCAACTGACTTGTGTGCAAGTCATCTCCCATCTCCTCTGGACTTAATGGTCACAGTTACCAGATCATATTCAAATTGTTTTATATTCAAATTTTATATTCAAATTTATTTATATTGTACTGGGCAACTCCAAATGTGTATGTGGTTTTAATTCTTTTTTTTTTTTTAAATATGTGAAAATACTCATTGTCTTTTATTAGTACATTGCCATAATGCAATAAAACAATTATTTCAGGACACACATAGCATCATTCTTTGATTTAGAAGTCTATATTGATAAACATGACCTTAACAATCCACTATAACCTGCATGCTTGGTGGCAGATGGGAGGATGGTGAGGGTTTTTAAAAGAAATTTTTGTCTTATGTTGAAAATCCAGAGTTTTACCAAGGAGCCGATCTACTTCAGCAGAAAACAGCTTCCAGATCAAAGACAGCTAAGTAGATTATGTAGTTCACAACTTCAGTTTACACGTCCAAAGACAAGAGCCTTTCCTTCTCTCCCTTCTGATAAACACTGATGTGAAAGTGTGTTGTGCTGCTTTTTGTAGAACTAACCACAGCAGATCTACCTTTGCCCTCCGAAGGCCAAGAGCTCTGGAACAGGAGCAATGCAACAGAACACCCTGTGCTTAATTTTTTTTCCCCCCAATGACAAAATACTGCTGTTTGGTTTCACTTTATGATGCCAATTACAAGCTGCCTATTAAAAAAAAAAAAAAGTACAAGCTGGCAGAAGTTGATGAGAAGCTACTATTACTGACAGCAGATTTATCAACAGAGAAAATGGAAATAAATGAAGGGGGGAAGAAGTCTATTTAAACAAGTCAAAAAGACTAGATAGAAAAAAATAAAGTTTATGTTATGATGAGTGATAGGAACTAGATTTACCAGAATTTATAAACCATACATACAGTCTTTCACAAATACATAAATGCAAGTTGAGGTCTAATACAATCCCATTTCCTTCTCTGCCACCTCCCTTTTATAAATCTTAAAAGCACTGATAGCTAAGTAAAACTAATACATTACTTCAAGAGTCTTAAAAAAAAATGAATTATTGTTTTGCAGTAATATTCATATCGTCTCCCAGCATGCTATATGTCCTTTCATAAAACATACATAAATTTTCACAGCAGCATATTAGAGCTCCCCCTCCCCCAACAGTAAACAGCTGTTTCTGGAGCAAGTCACATGAGCAGCTATAAGCAGCCATGGATTCAACCTGGGTTTTTAGAAAGACACAGAAAATCACTAAAATGTCTCATCAAAAGAAAAAAGTTTTATGCTGGTAGCCAAAGTTCAATTTTGCGGGTTCTTGCAAAATCAAAATTGCTGAGAAATTCAGATAGCCTGTAAATGTTTGCTTGAGAATACAATATAGTCAATGCATGGGATCTGAACGCTGTCAAGAATCACCTACACTGTGTGAACTGAGATTTTTCATACATGCTACAACCCTAAATTGAATACAGAGTTTACATCTTAGTTTGAGCAAAGGGCGTATCTGTATTTTAGAAAATCTGATTTTTAGAAGCAGATCATATGCCAAAAACGAGGAATACAGACTCAGCTACTGACATATAAAAATTCTTCTTGAGGCAACGACAGATACATATAGGTTTATGAAGAAGTTACACAAATGTTGAACTTCTAAAAATGCAATTCTGTTTCTTATTTTGCTGGAGTTTTTATTCTTTTATCTGCAGCATCGTGAGCTTCCCCCAAAAAAACATTTGAGGGCCCTGCTCCTAATTTTTCAATTCCTTAAATTTTTCCCAGAAGAAAAGAACAACAGACCAGGCATACCTTATAGCAGTGATGGCTAGTTAATAGGTATGCCGTTTCCAGTCAGTTTTAGGCTAAGTGGCAAGTTCTTCGGACTTCCTGAGTCATTCACAAATAATCCAAAGTGTCAGATGGGGCGGGGTTCTCTCCTTCAAGACTAGAGCTATATAATGAAAGTGCTGACAGCCTTTTAATTGAAAGCGGCACAAGTGGGTGCTACTATAATAAATCTCTTTCCTAAACAGATAAATCAAAAAGCTAATTAGGAGCTTCATCAAAACTATCTAGGAGCAAAGCTGGCCAAAAAGATTATGTGGTACTCCAACAGAGTTTAAAATAAAGACAGTCATTTGGCTGTCCTGAAACACCCCAAACTGGTAGCCAAATGGGAATGCACTACAATATTCTGCTGACATAGAAAGATACTGTGTAACACTGCCTCACAGTCAACATACATACAAGAAAAAGTGAAACCTGGATACCTATGATTTTTCTTTTCTGGTGATTTTTTATTTTAGTTTATTTTTATTTTTTTGAGGCTGAAAAGGTACAATCTCATCTTATATGAGAACGTGTCAGTTTCTCCAATGAAACCAGGAGAATGATGAAGCAGTGTATAGCCTACACAAGAAAGTTACTTTCAGTTTGGCGTTTGTGCACAATGTTTACATAAGAGCAGAATATTGCCAGAGATGAGTTCGGTTTTGTGAAATGAGATCACAAAGCAATACATGCCAGGTCCACATCATGAGTTACAGATACATTTGAGCACTGGTCAGGCAAAATAAACTCACTTTCAGTATGTTTCCTTTTCAAACTTTTTTTCCAGGGTACCATGGGAGTAACATCTAAGAATAAGAGATGTAATTAAGGTCCTAAAAGATGCTATAACAGCGGCCACTAAGTGATAGAACAGTTGCTATATTGTAAGGAGAATAGATTTTCTGATTTATTTTTTTTTTTGGTTTTGTTTTCTAGAATGATATGTAGAGAAAGGAAGATATTAATTCCTTACAAGCATAAATGAAAACTTACCAAAAATCTTTGAATGCCTGGATAATGATTAATGCCAGTACACACACCATCAAAAGCCAGCCTAAGAAAACAGTAATGTTCTCTGTAAACTTCTCAGTAAACACAAACTACTTATAAATTTCTACTACTAAATTTCTCTCTTCCCAGAGAAGATGCTGTGGTCATCACCTAAGTCTAGCATACAGGTAACATGGAAATCGCTATAACCTGGGCTCATATAGTTTCTGTGGGCTGATGTCCTGCAGCATGCAGGACAAAAAGCTGAGATGAAAGCAACCCATACTGGAATATTTATTCCATTTCACTTCCTGTTTTTCCCTTTGTTGGGCTCAAAAAGTATTTCAAACTAGTAAACAGGATGACAAAAGCTGCAAAATGTGATACTAGCAAATGAGAACACAGGTAGAAAAAGGGAGAAAAAAAAGGAAAAATAAAAAAGAAAATAAGAAAGAGAGATGAAATCCAGAAAAATGAAAAAGAAAGAAATCAACATGAAGGATTCCTTGGAAATAAATATGAACAGATGATAAAGCAATGAAACCTCAATTCCAAAAGAATTCCAGAAGAAAACATGAGGTGTCCTGTGGCTAGTGGCTAGAGCTGATGAAATAGGAAGACTTGTTCCTCTGAAAAAGATAATTACCACCATGAATGAGCATTCCTTTGTTTAATTTTAACATCTCTTTGTCCTATACTAAATAGTTCCCCAATGCTCGGAACTCAAAACTCAGTTTCTTCCCAACATCCGAAAAACAGTTTTTAGAAATAATTATTGAAGCTTTGAGAATTATTTTTTTCTTAGTTTGATGCAGGGAAGTTCTTGGCACATGAAATTATTTGATGCCTTTAGAGAGAAGAACCTCCTAAAGCCAAAGCACTGTCGTGTACATTGCTGCACTAAAAATGGATGTTCTGGACTCAAACTAAGATATTCTTTTGTGGTCTGGGAACTTGCAAAATATTAACATATTCTGATAACCTACTTTTAAAAGGACATGGCAGTGATGACCAGTATAACCTCTGAAATTTCAAAGTCTGGGGAAAGATAATATCCATTGAACTATTTTCATACTATAAATAGTGATTCCTCTCCCCTGTAGCTCCTGTGTCTCAGTAGTGAGAGAAAATCGTAAAAGAAAAATACAGCAGAAAATTCTGACTGTGAGAACTTCAGTCCCAGGTACTGTTACATTACCTTGTCTGACTGCTAAATGAAGAACATAACACAACCCAGAGCTTACAAATATTTCTAGTTTATATCCTAAATTATATCCTGTAAGAAGGAAAGCCTTTTACTTGTTTTTTAGTGATTTCCACTGTTCTTTGTATTATTGCAAGCCTATATGAACACCATTTTATCTACGATCCTTCAGGAACTTTTTTCAAATTAATACATAATAGTTTCTAAAGAAAGGGGAAACGCTGAGATCTGACTCTTTAGCTTAAAACTAAACTCGCAATGGTAAGTATTTCAAGCCTGAATTCCAAGAGTAAAAATGAGCTGTTAATCTTTTTGTGGCTCTTTTAAAGAATATGGTTAATCGAATAAAATCATAAAAAACAGATACCTGGAACATTTAACCTAAACTTATGCAAGAGATTAAATAATGATACATCACGTGTAAAGTTTCCTACAAGAAGGGCAGAGCATTGAATTTGTGTGTTGTTGAGAGTGGAGTTTTAAGTAGTGTTTTTCATAAATGAATCAAACTTACAAGGTAGAGAAATTTAAAATGTGAAGGGGGAGTGCATAAGTATGTTTTAAGGAAAAGTCATTAATAGCATAAAATGTTTGTCGTAATAGCCTGATAAATGAGCTTTCATGCATACCACTCAGGATTCACTCCATTTCAATATACCTTTTTTAATTACTGAATGTAAATGAATTGACCTTGAGCATGACTTGAATGCTGGCTCATGATTCTTTACACAAAGACTCAGTTCATACAACAATGCCAGTGGAGTAAATTTGCAGTCATTTTGCTTCTATAGCGTGAGTAGGTGGAGGAAGTTAAAGCATTTTTGCATGGCGTCGTTCTTGCCAGAAAGCTGAGGTTACATTTATTTTCTATTTGTAGTGTGTACATGACTATTCTAGGTACAGTCATCAAACATGCAAATTTTATAGCAAATATAAAGAGAATAATATACAAATAACCTGGAAAAATTATTGAATTTTACTTTGTTGCAGTATGCCTTCCTGTTTTGCCACATTAAGCTTTAATTAGGTGGAATATAAATTTTAATTAGGTGGAATTACCTTGTTGTCTACTGGGAACATTGTGAAATATCAGCTCCTTTTGTTCTTTTATCACGTGACCAACCACTTCAAATACAGTAATGATCAGCTTAAACCTAATACATTTTAGAATTTTTTTCAGGATTTACTTGGACTCAGAATCTTTATTTTTAAGGTCCTATTGAAGAGCATACAGGAAAAATATCTGAATTTCAGCAACCCTGGAAAATGGACAGGCATTGACTTTGATTCTGAACTCTCCTTCACAGTGAGCATAATTACCATTTTATTGTTCTTTGTTAAATTTAGTTTCAAAAAATCAAATCTTAAGGTCACAAATGCAAAGAGAAAAAAAAAAAGGCATAAGGATGCACTAATTTTTATACATTTTCCAAAGGTATCCAATGCAAACATCTGCATAGATGACGTAGTATATATTTTTATATACAAATATCACAAGTGTTAAAAATGAATTAATAATTTTTCTAAAAACAAGAAGTAGGAAAAAACAATCATGAGAAGAGTGCCAATTGGAAACACTCATAATTCCTTATAAGATGTACAATTGATCCTTCAATTATGTTAAAATAAAAGAAGGAAAGACTTAAATGATAGATCACATAATTTTTCCATGAATTTTAAGACCAGATTTGATTCCAGGAATCTTTTGCAGTGGTCTTCTGTAGCTGACACAGCCCAGAGACAGAGACTGGTTTGATGTCTTTCAGACTTCATCGTTAGAATTTTCTTCATTACATTTCCAGCAGTAGCTGAGAATTCCATTCTCAATCAACCTGAAAAAGCAACTTCTGTCTTCCTTGTCCTTTTTATATTTCCACCTAAGATGCATTCTAGTCATTGCATTGCTGATACCTGAACTTAGATATATATGGAATATATCCTTGTTTCCCCTCACTTCAGACTAATTCTATCAACACAGCTCATTGTTGCTGGTAAATTAATTTCTTCATATGCAGGCAGGGTTTGTCTTAATACCAGTCACGCAATGTTTCATGGACAGAAAGACAACCTCCTAAAAAATAATCTTCACCATGTAAGAATTTGCTTGGTTTGATGAAAGAGACATCCTTGGGGAACTTTGTGGCTCACTGTACTCTGTTTCCACAAATTATTCACTGCGTAAGTAATAAAATTTCTCCATGGGTAGAGAAAACTGCAAAACTTTAGGAAAAAAACAAACTCTAGAAGAATTATTTTAAAATTATAGATATTTACAGACAAGTGTGTATAATATCAAATTAAAATAAACAGGAAAAATAATGAGATAATTTCAGACGTGTCACTTTATCTTCTGTAAGTGTGGCCTACTGCAAATGTTCTTGAAATACCCTCTTCTAATTTGCTGTGGTGGTATGAATTTGGTTTTGGAACAAGGCCATATCTTTTCTTTATGATGCAATTTTCTGATCCTCTGCATTTATTACAGCCATAGTCCTGACAGTTTATACCTGACCTTGATTATCATTTTATATTTATACAATAATAAATGGAATCTTCTGCATGAAGCTGCCACAACAATCGTGGCTAATGTTGCTTAATTCTGCAGTGGGATTCTTGCTTATTGTTTGTATCTACCTAGATTTGAAACTTGCTAGAAAAGAGACACAGATAGGGTGACATAGAGGAGAACCATCTCGGGAATAAATGAGAAAAAGAACCTGTCAGTTGTAATTACTGGATAAATGAAATACAAAGCCTGCCTAGGTAATTCAGGTTCCCCCCTCCCCCTTTTCTTCTTCCTTTCTTGAGAAAACTCTGGCTTTCTATTTAGGTTTCTTATGGCAAATGCGACTTATTTAACAGTCTCCTCCTGTTTCAGTTAATGAAGAGGAAGAAAACTAACTTTGATTTGTCTTATAGATAAGGTTTTTCTGTCTAGAACTTTCATTAAGAGCTATGATTTTGAGTTAAAATTGTAAACACGAGACTCGTTTTTTCAGCAAAGATTTATGAGGTATGACATTCAGTATCACTGTATTTTCTTTCAAGATTTAACACCTTTTTTTTTTTTAATTCATTATGTAATCTGCGATAGTTCCCAATAATCATTTACCTTGTAATTTCAAGATCTTGTGCAAAGTTATTACTCTTCTTAACTCCATTTATTTTTTCACAGTTACTCTGGATTTACCAAGACTGGA
This sequence comes from Anser anser, assembly GCF_964211835.1. Classification (NCBI taxonomy): domain Eukaryota; kingdom Metazoa; phylum Chordata; class Aves; order Anseriformes; family Anatidae; genus Anser; species Anser anser. Next base: position 4,719,840 of record NC_139732.1, read on the forward strand.
ATGACATCCCTGATATTTACTGTCAGAAAGTGAACCTTTACCTTGGAAAATCACATGCAGAAATAAGAAGAAACAAAACTGCTTGCCTTAAGATAATTATTCATTCCATATCCCTCAGAATATTGCAAGTGTTATGTAATTAAAAGGTGCAGTAGTGTAGTATACCAGGACCGTATCTTTGTGACTTTCATGGATAAATCTTTAAGAAACTTCATTTATTTTTCATATGTTCTATTAAATCATATTATTTTAAATGTTTCATTATGGTAAATGATAAAATTATTAAAATGCACAGGTTTTTAAGACAATATATTCCAAAGCAAAATGCATATAGAAACATTAAATGTATGTATTGGATCATAACATCACACAACCCCACATCTCAACATTTTTCTGTTTTTCATATTTGACTTTACAAGCTTAACTTTCTTTTAACATAATGAAAGCATCTGCACATTCTGACATGCATGTATGTGCACACATTCGTGTTAAAATACTGAACATTTGAGAGTGTACACGGAAGAACATTGTCAACAGTCTGTTCTAAACATGGAAAATGAGTTAGAGATATGCTGAGTCAACTACAGTTACAGACAGTGTCTCTGAGAAATTAATTTTACTTCAGAGTTTTTCAAAAACGTTAGAAGCTTGCTAAGTAAAATGCACATTCTCAAAAAGCCGTACTTCTATAAATCCTACTATCTTCCTTCATTACAATATTTTTGTGGAAACAGATGAAATACAGCAAGGAATCTAGGCAGGTAGCCAGTCCTTTCTAAACTTGTCTTTTTGATCTATACCAAGGATCTTAATCCAGGATGGATTACTAAGTATTTCTAACAGTGTGGTAATAGCCACTATTCTTTAAAATCAGCTGCAAAGCAGAATGTTAATTTGCTCCATTATATGTTATATCTTAAGGGAAGCCTTAATTCTTATTAGGTGGAAAGGTGTACAAACTAAAAGTTCTTTTATTATCCTTCTTCCCCTTCCACCAAGCACATCAACAAATGATACATACAGAAGCTGGAATACTTACAAGGTACATCTAATACTATAAACACCACTACCGGTAAATTACCAATTGTAACACATTTGCAAGGTACATTTTATAATATAATTACTCCAGATATTGATTAGTTCTTGCAGAAAGTTTTATTTAAATTTGAAAAAATCAAGAGTGTGGGCAACTGCACATTATACCAAGCTCATAGTCGTTCTAGTTCAACCATATCTAGTGAGAAAAGATAAGGGAATGGTTAGATACCATGAATATTAGCTTGATTATTTGTATAAATTTTTATTCAAGTGTGCCCCACTCCAACAAATGGACATTTTATCATACAGCATTTGGCCTATTTCTTCAGCCCAAAGTACTATATTTAAGATCAATGTTTTTGTTTCTATATAGCCAATAATTTCTCTTCAGACCTTCAATTTTAATGAAAAAATATTAAAATTTATAAAGTGTGTAAGATTAAAATGGCTGAAATATAAGCATTGCCCATTGCAGATGAACAGCAGAGGAAAACAGTAAAGTCACCACAATTACTTGTAAAGCAGTAGTCTATTGCCAAGACCTGTAAAAGCACTGTAAGAAGATATTACTGCATTGCTATGCAAGAGCTAAGGCCAAACAGACATTAGATAGCATAAATTTGCAGGTAAAGAAATGCAGTAGAAAGAACTTAAAGTCTAGCTACAGCTTTTTTAGGTTGAAAATATGCTAAAAGCTGTTTAAAAATATTGTCATACCATTAAAAATATTTTTATACCATAAAACCAAAATTAAGATATTTTAATAAGAGATGATGGAACATTAAGTACATTCATAATGCATTAAAATCATGCAAGATAATCCCCACAAAACTCAAGTCAGACTGTATGCCTGGCTTTTGGTTCTCTTATATGCTGTATATTCTAAGGATGCAGTGAATGGATTAAAGTAAGCTTTCTGAAGTGCTTAGAGGCTTCATCACTGAGCCTTAGGGGATCAATTTTTCTAATGTGGAAACATAATTCACATTCTACCTCTCAAGAATTGTACTCTTTTTTGTCAAATTAAAATTCAGGTTTAATAGAAAATTATGATGTTAGTTTTTAATATTCTGGCCTTCAATTTCATCTCTTTAAACAGAAAGATTTTAGGAGGAAGATAAATGCTAAAATTTGAGAAGTCTGAAGTACATGAGAAATGGTGATCTGGTTGTCCAGTGACCCAATGACTATGACTTTATAAAGCTACAACATTTCTGAAGTACAAACTCACTCTGTGGCTTTGTTATGTAGGTAGAAGAAATTAAATAGTTGCTGATAAACTGATAAACTAATAAACTGATTAGTTTGCAGATGGTTTACTTTTTGCTGAAATCTGAGAAACACATTATATTCAATAATAAAATACTTTATCAAACCTTCAAAACCAAAACTGATGGAAAAAAAAAAATCACAATCCTGGAGTTGAATAAACTTCAGACAAACTAACAAGGCAGCTTGCAAATCCAGAGCAAGAATATAAACTTCCAAAATGTAAATCAAACCTCAGCTTGAAAACAAAAGCTTACTAAGGTTATGTATTGAGCACCCAAATTTCCCTTGTTATAGATAAAATTCAGAAATACATTAGCAATTTATCAATATACAATAATCTTCTATGCTGATAACAAAGTCAATCAAAAACTGGAATGCAGTTCCTAAAGTCACTCACAAAGAATTTTCATTCTAAATGGAATCCAACATGTAAATGTAATAATGTAAATTTTACTTTCTTTTTTTTTTTTTAAAAAAAAAAAAAAAGCATCTTCCCTCAACAGCCCCTGTATGCCACACTACATCGTAGCCACAACTATGGAAGCCAGGTAGTTACTGACACTGATTATTGACACTGCTGAAGAGGAAACAGAGATTTCTAATGTTTTTATCAACTGCCATGTTCAACATACCAAGCATTTCCCTTTTAAGAATCTGTGCTTTTTTCAAAAGAAAGTCATTTAACCCAAAACGGTCTATTCTAACTATTCCTAAATACATTTTTTTAATAATGTCTTAAAACAACTCATTCCAAAAATTATCTTTCCCCCAAAAAAGCTTAAAATATTTTCATGTGTGATAAACCTGACATATGATATGACTAGAAAAGGCTTCAGCCAAAGTGAGACAAGATGAAATAAAGTCTCCTCCACTTGGTACTAGTCAAAGTACTTCATTTACTTTTTCTTTTCTTTTAATCTTTAAGTCTCATTGTGCTGCTCTTGAATGACATTGATCTCATCTATCGCTTTATTTTAACTTTGCCTACATCCAGAATATCAAAACAGTTCTGCCACATTTCTTTTACTGTCTCTGTTGTCAGACAAACATTACAGTTGGCAGACATACCTGAGAATGCCGAACTGGCAGGATTATTCCAATACTGTTTTCAGCTCCTGTAAGCATACAAGGATGAGAAATAAAATATGTATGAAAATAAACATTATTTATATCATTAAGATGTGAAAGCCACCATATTATGTACATATATACATACATCCTAACATAAGGATGCCGGCTCAACGGCATATTTTGTCCCTTACCATAACTAGACTCTAGTTTTGCACGCCTCAGGGGGCTTGCAAGACTAGAACAAACATCTTCCACAGTGACAAGAGTTCTGTACAAAAAGTCTGCATTTGTTGAAGAAAATGGATATCAAGACAGAGAGGCCTGTGGAGACTCAAACCTATGCAAAGTAAAGAGAGCATACACATATGTTTATTTTCTCAGGACACTTGCCAAGACATAGGAAAAGAACTGCATTAAAGAAAAACTCCCAGTTGACAGCTCTCATTTTTTGAGAACGTACTAGCTGGTTCCTTACTAATGCAGCTGCTCCTCTGACTGACACACACATTTATCTGCATACTCAAAGCTTTGCAAACACCAAAATAAAATCAGCAAGCATAGCTGTTTACTTGAGATTTAGCTTTTACAATATTTTAACTCCCTGTATCAAAGTGGAGAATTCTGTTACTTATTTATATTCTGCTCACTTGATTCTTGGCTACATCTTGAAAGAAGCTATTTTGCATTTCATTCCACACATGTGGACACTACTAAACCTGAGAACTTCTCCAACCATCACGTAAGAGATGCAGAATGCTTTAGGTAACTACTAGTTGGTGATAAGCTACACATTAACTTTTCTAAATTATTAGCAAGTAATTCAGACAACATCTGGCCAGATAGAAGCTTCCTCTGAACTGAATTTGACCCACAAGTTGGCCATTAGGTAGCAGTTATGCATTCACATATAATACACAACTGAAACTCTTCAGTATACACTTGGCATTATTCCCCCAATTCTCCCCAAACACCTGTAAAATATTTACATGTATCACTAAATATTTACGTATATAATCTGTGTATTTCCCTTTCTGGCAACTTTATATCAAAAGGCCAGTGCAATGCTACAAACAACTTCATATAAAAGTCTCTAGAAACCTCATTCTAGGTTTACCCTATGAATGCATGACAAGAAATCTTGCAGGACTGAAGTTCTTCTCTTAATCCACAGAGCTGATGACGTGAAGCGGATGACATGAATACATGTTTTGCTATATTCAACTACAACTGTCCAGCTAACTTGACTCTAGAGATCCAGTTACTAACATTGCCACATTTGCAGAATTACACCTTTTCATGGACATGTGTAACTCGAAATTCAGAAGAGCTACAGGGAGTCTTTCATCACAGTTGTGCCTTTTTCAAACTGTCTTTATTTTTACCTAACGCACAATGGTTATGTATATGGTCCAAATAGCATAGCACTTAAACCCATGATTTTTTACCAGCTTGCATGAATGCAGTACTTGCTGAAAGGCTACAGCAACTTTGTGACAGAAATAATCCTTTCCGTGATTTGCTCTTAGCTTCTAAAGTCATACTTGATGAGGTTAGCTATCACAGACTGCCACTCAACAAAGCAGCACAATTCAGATAGAAACTATTTTAAGCACATCAGCATTGGCAATTTTCTATTTAGTTGCTACATTTTCCAGCTCAATGAATAGAGACAACATGCCTTCTGCTTAGAGACTCACCTTAACACAGAAGGTGTGCCTCTGTAGCTGTAAATTGAATTACTATTCTTCCTGTTTCTCAATTAACAGAACATGAACAATGTCTATTTTGAGATTCCATGTTGGTTGAGGTACCCAGAAATATCAGAGCACCATGTGGGAGCTTTGTTTAATTGAAGTCAAAAATATGAATATCAGCAGAGTCTGGGTGATTAGGCAGGTAGGCAGGTGAATACAGCAAGGTGCTCTAAACACAGCCACATGCCGCTGCAATTGCCTTTCAAGAAAAGCAGTGTGTGCGAAGGTCCAAGTGATCAGACAGGCTTCAGATGAACAGGCAGAATCCAAATGTTGGCACATATTAATGCTACTATTTGAAGTGATGCAAACCTATTCCCTACACAATCCAGAAGCCTGATTTTCTAGTAATTGCATACTTTCTGATAAACTATTACTTTCTGAGGTTTCAACTGTACATAATTTTATTTTATTTTTTTCAGACTGTTCCAAAACTTCCAGGCAAGTGAGAACAGGTATCTCATTCACAAGAATGATGATTCTAATATACTGTACTGCACATAACATTTCATTAAATTTTCTACTACATCCTGACTGTGCTTGAATATTTTTGAGCTGTACTTGTTGATCTATTTCAATTTTATTCTTCTACTGTTTAGGGAGGTGATAGAGCAGCGTTTGAAGACATGGACTTCTTCACTTTTCTGACACAAACTTACTATTTTGATTTTCATGCTTCTTGTAATGGGACAAGCCTAAAACATTTTGGTTTTGTTTTGTTTTGTTTGTTTGTTTTTCTCCTGTACTACATTCTCCCATTCCAAAATGGTTACATTCTCATAGGTATCTTTTACTTCCAAACTTCTTGATCCATATCTGGTTGCATTAGCTAAAAATGTTCATTTCTGGGTTTTGCCTAATGAAGATTTTGCCACACTGTTATTTGTTATTCATTGTTATTCACCTTCTTGCTGCTACATGTATGAAAGACACTACTTGTATTCAGAACAAATAAAAAGGGAAAAAAATATACAGTAAATCAAATACTGTAATTAAGGTTAGGAAGATGAGAAGAAAAAGCAAGTTCTAAAATGCTGGAGGACTCAAGAAAATGAAATTGTGAATTCTCCTTGGCTGGGGGTACTGCAGATTCATAGACTTTGCAGTTCAAAGACAGAAATGGCTTGCAAAGTCCATTTTCTATAGATTCTAGCCACATTTTTGGAGGTCATTTGACTTCTCTGAAAATAAGAACATTTTTTTAAGGAACTTTTCCAGTAAGAGTCTACACTTGTAACTTCTTTTCCAACAGATCACTTTTGCCCTGATTACTGCCAGGATTGTCTGTTCTAGTTCTCTCTCCATTCCTTATTCATCGCTTGCCTCACATATATAATATGCTCCTTCATCCATGAAGAATGAAATAATGTCTTTCCTGGTGGTTTATTAACAGAACAGACAGCCTAGAAATGACTTGGCCATATTTTGAGACAGGAAAATAACAAAGTTTTTACCACTCTTGGGTCCAGCTGCCTATTTAAAAAGAGGTGCTAGCTGATGATGAAATGATAAAGAGCTCTTCAGGAAGCCAAGTGTGAGCCTGCAATTAGTGTGCCTAGTCTATACTGCATTATCTGATTGAAATAATGCTAGAAGAGGTCAAAATATAAGATCTTTTGGTTGATACTTGTAACTGGATTTATATTTGCATGAATAGTGTTCTCAGTAATATATAGAATGGAATAGCATTAGTCTTGAAGCAAATATTTCAAAGCTAAAGTGATGCAACCCTTCAAGAGATATGCTGTTATGATATCTATTCACCATTACAATCCCATTTTCACATCCTCCAGGAATTCAAAGGATCAAGCACTTCATCCAGCCTCGATTTGAGGCTGAAATAGCAGTACCTGCATTTTTGCATGGACAATCACATCTAAGTATTTCTCTTTCTTATTGCATATTTTATGAAAGTTAAACTACAAATACATATATATAAACATATTTACATTAAATTCATTTTTTCCTAATACAAATGAGTTTGATAATTAAGAGCCAGATAAGCTGGCTTTTTTAAAACAATGATCATTATTTGCATTAGAATTAAACACTCTATAAATACCAGAAGAAAATGCACTGCCTTTTTTCCACAGTAGTAACATGATTTGTTTCCTAGTATGTTGAACATCCTGAGCAATGACTGTATATGACTGTATATGTATATTTATTTTGCTTCTGTGGGAAGCAGTGGATGCAACAGGAAATTAAAGATATTTTTACATGAAATGGTAATGAAAAATAGTTTTGAACATAAAATCGTTTCCTAGTTTGTTATTCAAACTTCTCAAAATTGCCAATATTGAGCAAATGTTCCCTGTGAATTTGACCAATTTGAGCATTTCAATAAGTTGCATAATAAAATAACATTTTCAAATTAACAGTTGCTTTCAAATATGACAGCTAAGCAGTTCATAATTAAAAACCTGAAGGGTCTGGTGGAAGCTTCATAATTTTTATTTATTTATTTTAAGGAAAGTTTGTAAAAGTCTAAAAAGATCTAGCTCTGTAAGTGTGCCTACTTCCCCTGAAGTATTCTCCTATTTGCATATTTCCCTCAGAGCAATTCCTGAGAAACTTGATGTTCACCTAAAAACAACTAGCAAAGATTCATAAATCCATTTTATACTGCTTTATTACAAGGTAAATTATAAGGATGTTGTAAGGATGTGTAGGGACAAAATTAGAAAGGCCAAAGCTCATTCTGGCTACTGCTGTTAAAGACAACAGAAAATGTTTTTATAAATACATTAACATGGAAAGGAGGACTAAGGAGAATCTGCATCCTTTACTGGATGGGGGTGGAAAACTTAGTGACGAGAGATGAGGAAAAGGCTGAGGTGTTTAATGCCTCCTTTGCCTCAGTCTTTAATGGCAAGACCAGTTGTTCTCTGGATACCCAGTACCCTGAGCTGGTGGAAGGGGATGAGGAGCAGGATGTGGCCCTCACAGTCCACGAGGAAATGGTTGGCAACCTGCTACAGCACTTAGATGTACACAAGTTGATGGGGCCAGATGGGATCCACCCGAGGGTACTGCGAGAACTGGCGGAAGACCTGGCTAAGCCGCTTTCCACCATTTATCAGCAGTCCTGGCTATCAGGGGAGGTCCCAGTCAACTGGCAGCTAGCAAACATGATGCCCATCTACAAGAAGGGCTGGAAGGTAGACCCGGGAAACTATAGGCCTGTTAGTTTGACCTCAGTACCAGGGAAGCTCATGGAGCAGATTATCTTGAGTGTCATCACGCGGCACTTGCAGGGCAACCAGGCGATCAGGCCCAGTCAGCATGGGTTTATGAAAGACAGGTCCTGCTTGACGAACCTGATCTCCTTCTACAACAAAGTGACACGCTGAGTGAATGAGGGAAAGGCTGTGGATGTGGTCTACCTTGACTTCAGTAAGGCTTTTGACACCGTTTCCCGCAGCATTCTCCTGAAGAAACTGGCTGCTTTTGGCTTGGACTGGCATATGCTTCGTTGGGTTAGAAACTGGCTGGATAGCAGGGCCCAAAGAGATGTGATGAATAGAGTTAAATCCAGTTGGAGGCCGGTCACTAATGGAGTCCCCCAGGGCTCAGTACTGGGGCTAGTTCTCTTTAATGTCTTTATTGATGATCTGGCTGAGGGGATCGAGTGCACCCTCAAGAAGTTTGCAGATGACACCAAGTTAGGTGTGTGTCTCAATCTGCTCGAGGGTAGGAAGGCTCTGCAGGATGATCTGGATAGGCTGCACCGATGGGCTGAGGTCAACTGTATGAAGTTCAACAAGGCCAAGTGCCGGGTCCTGCACCTGGGGCACAACAACCCCAAGCAGCGCTACAGGCTGGGAGATGAGTGGCTGGAAAGCTGCCTGGCAGAGAAGGACCTGGGAGTATTGGTTGATAGTCGGCTGAATATGAGCCAGCAGTGTGCTCAGGTGGCCAAGAAGGCCAACAGCATCCTGGCTTGCATAAGAAACAGTGTGGCCAACAGGTCTAGGGAAGTGATTGTGCCCCTGTACTCGGCTCTGGTGAGGCCGCACCTTGAGTACTGTGTTCAGTTTTGGGCCCCTCACTACAAGAAGGACATGGAGGTGCTCGAGAGAATCCAGAGAAGGGCAACGAAGCTGGTGAGGGGTCTGGAGAACAAGTCTTACGAGCAGCGGCTGAGGGAGCTGGGCTTGTTCAGCCTGGAGAAGAGGAGGCTCAGGGGCGACCTCATCACTCTCTACAGTTACCTTAAAGGAGGCTGTAGAGAGGTGGGGGTTGGTCTGTTCTCCCATGTGCCTGGTGACAGGACGAGGGGGAACAGGCTAATGTTGTGCCAGGGGAGGTTTAGGTTGGATATTAGGAAGAACTTCTCTACTGAAAGGGTTGTTAGGCATTGGAATGGGCTGCCCAGGGAGGTGGTTGAGTCACCATCCCTGGAGGTCTTTAAGAGACGTTTAGATGTAGAGCTTAGTGATATGGTTTAGTGGAGGACTTGTTAGTGGTAGGTCAGAGGTTGGACTAGATGATCTTGGAGGTCTCTTCCAACCTACTAAATTTAATACTTTATTAAATACACTGCTGTGATATAAAGTGCTAGAGCAAAGCAATGCTGTGGATAGTGTAAGGTTAACAATATGGTCCAAATTAGGATATTTCAGTTGGAAGGGACCTAAAAAGATCATCAAGTCCAACTGCAAAATCTGAGTTCATTCAATTTCTAAAATTTGAAAAAATGAGTATCCTTTCTTCCATGACAAACCATCATCACAGTTCAATACTCTGAATAGTAAAATTTGTTGATGTGGACAAAGGTGCAGAAATCAATGCACAGATCATATTCGTTACATCAGAATGCAGAATTAATCTTTAATCAGCATTTCTAATCTCAGTCGTCTTTGGTTCTCTTTATAATGCATCATGCTCAGTGAAAATGCATATATTTCTCATACTTTATTAAATACACTACTGTGATATAAAGTGCTAGAACAAAGCAATGCTGTGGATATTGTAAGGTTAACAAAATGCCAGTGACATATTATATAAACTGTTTGGATCAGGACTACATTTCAAATTAAATGAAAACAAAGTGCATAGCTGGAATTTCTACTGATAATTAACAGGTGAGTTTAAAGTTAGTTTAAAGGCAATGTCTTATCATCAACCTTAGCAAGCTCTTAAGATTTTGATGAACCAAAAAGTAGTAGCAATTTCTAAAACAAAAGTGGGTTTAAAATATTTTATATACGTCTATTTGCTGACCCATATTTTTTAGATGGCTAAATAGCCAGGGAAAAAATGGAGGTCTGCTCATCAAGACTTAATTTTTTGCTTTCATACTACAAACTGCTTACATTGTTTACTTACTGCATTAAACCATTTTGTACTCTTATCTAGTACATATTTTTTAAAATATCACATTCTCTGCAAATAACAGTAGCTTCAATAGAAAGAAATTCTGAATCATAAATTTGTGTTTTTACTCAATGTTTTTAAACCAAGTTACAGGAAGTCTACACCAAGACTGAATTAATTACTGCTGGTTCTGATTACTATGACCAAAACATGTTCTGTCATAAGGGATTTATTAAAATCCTCACAATCATTAATCTTCATGGAAAACTTAAATCAGTTTAAAAGAGCATCATTCTTTTGTTTTATCTATTTATGGCAAATCATCACAAAATATTTCTTTATATAAAAGCATGTGAACATATGTTGCAGCTACCAGGTCATGGCATAATTCTGCAGGATTCATGCAAGTCTGTAAAAGATTATTCTACGTGTATTTGGAAAAAAATGTTTAAAAAAATACTAGATTGTGTCCTCAAATAAAACGAAGTACAAAGAAATTGTGACATGTTCTTAATGGTTCTTTGGCCTCTAACAACGGTTCCCAGAATGACAGGGTGAGGGACCTATTAGTCCTCTCTTGATCTAGTGTGCAGCTGAAAACCTCACAGGCCATAAGTGAGGAGAGTCATTAAGTACCATCACAGCTGACTAGCCTATTTTAATTTCTCCTTTTGTCAGCCTGCAGTAAGGAGCCTGTCTGCGCCATCACCAAAGGAAAACACATTAATCTTTCTGAAGAGATCTGGGTGAAGTTCCAGACTGTGTAGAGGACACACAAATACCCTGCGCATGGCCTTTTTGTGATGATATGATCAGATACCAAACATTTAGAACCATAGTATACTAGATGACCTACAAATGTGAACCAAACTCCACAGAAAACCATCGTATAATCATATAGAAAGGAATTTACATCATCTCACTAGACTGAAAATAGGGCAAGTACAGTTACAGTGCATAGTATGGCAAATGAATGAATCCCTGGATGCTACAGTCACTAAATTACTAAAATTGATCACAATTACAGTAAATGTCATCAATATGACACTCCAATAATAACTACAATTCCACAGTACCTTAACAGAAATATTGAAACTTCGTGTAATCACCTTTTCACCTTTCAAAGTTTTTTTTTTGTTTGTTTTAAACTGAGCACTGAGTTTTTCAGATTCCCCCTCAACATTAGCAACGCATAATGTATTAGTTCAAAGAATGGGGCTGAGCTTTATACAACTGCTCACTGTCTTTCTCTGTGCTTACCTGTACAAACTCATTAAGGTCAACAGAACTACGCATGACTGTTGGTACTAAACCTGCACCACCAACACTGACCCTGTCTGGATTTATACTTAATTAAAATTTAGGATTCTTCTGGATGAAAGTGCAATAATATATTATTTAATAAAGCATCTCAATACAAAGAATGTTTAATTTGCAGTGAATAGAAAAAGCTATACTTATATGTGAAATACCAAAGAGTAATTAGATTTAGCATTCAAATTTTCTTGTTGGGTGCTGTAGCTGTGTACTAAAATATTTGACCTGTTCAGGTAGCTATGACTATGAGTGAAATACCATCTGTATTTCATGATCGTTCAGTAAATAACTTCTGGCAGTGCAGTAAAAGGACTCATAAACTGTGTGATTTATTTGATATTGGAATAATGTTCTTCTTTGCAGACCCAGACTTTGAATTTGATTTATCTGCACAGAATTTTTATAAGCATATATACACAAGATTGATTATATTTAAAACGTATTCTGTATGAAAACTGGGGTGGTACACTTAAGATGAAACTTAAATGAGAAACTCAAATTTTAGAGAAAAAAATGCATAATAAATTAAACAGCAGAAATAGCATTTTAACTATTTACCAAAAATAATATTCAACTTCACATTAGGAAAGACATTGTTAGAGCCTCTTCCTTCTTTGAAGTGATTTAAGTTAACGAAATTTTACACACACTTTTAGACAGTGCATCTGCTTACAACAGTATCAAAAAACATGGGGAAAAGCTAGGATAGAGTTGGATCTGTCTTATTTTCACAGAATATTTTTAACCACTTTATTCTTCAGGAACCTTGTCCTTTTTGTGTTGTTCTCATACATCCTGGAAGAGTGAAAACACTTTAAATTTGAGAGTATCTCCTGTCCTATTTTCACTCAACAGCAGGTAAGAGATTTCAGAAGGTTCATGGCAAATAAAGGTTCTTTTTGAGCAGTTCTAATGGTAAACCAATATAGCAAAGCACCTGTGTTCACCAATGTCACTACTGAGGAGAACAGAGACACTAAATGTGACTTTTCCCCATTCCAAAGCATATTAGGGGTCATCATAAATCCCCACATATGCTCCATCGGATCTCTTGCAGAAATATTAACAAGCATTGATTGTTAACCACTGATAAAAGTAACTGAGTCTCCCAGGTGAAATCCCACTTTTCAAGTAATCGTGCTGGTCTGTGGAGATCTATGACATTTTCAATGCAGTAAAGTGGCCTTTGTTGGAAGCACTTAGGTTTTTACTGCATTATCTAATGCAGCAATATGTCCTTGCAAAAAACCAGCTTTTTCCCCTTTCTAGTCCATACTTCAGTATCATAACTTACACTGACTTTAGCAGGATGTCTTGCAGGTAAAGATATTATTTGTGAAAAAAAGTCTACTAACCAGCCTGCACAAGGCTGTTGGTGTCCACCTACCTACTAATTCAGTGAAGGTTTCATCACTTCACATGAACACTATCCCTAAAGGAAAAGTTGGTCTTGCTACTGCTTTTCCTCACATACTAATAGACATGGAGATAAATTATTTCAGTTACAAATGTTTGTGAATTTTGTGGTGAAGCTAAGCACAACTGCAAGGACAGATGTATGACAAACAATTTTACAGTTATGTCAAACAGCTGAACAATTTGACAGCTCAGTATTTTTTGCACGTTCAATCTCGCCATGACTCTATTCAGTGTCTGTAGCGTTAAAGAAAAACCAGAGAGCTATACCCAGACAAGTCCACTGCTATTTCACCTCAATGCATAAAAAATAACTGAAGCTTAGCCACTGGCCTGGTTTCAGTTAGGACAGAGTTAATTTTCCTCCTAGTAGCTGGTAGGGTGCTATGTTTTGGATTAGGCTGAGAAGAGCGCTGATAACATGCTGATGTTTTAATTGTTGCAGAGCAGTGTTTACACCAGGCCAAGGACTTTTCGGCTTCTCGCTCTGTCCTGCCAGCGGGCAGGCTGGGGGTGCAGCAGGAGCTGGGAGGGGACAGACACAGGACAGCTGACCTGAAGTGGCCAAAGGGGTATTCCATACCATCTGGCATCATGCTAAACAATATATAGGGGTGGCTGGCCGGGGTGGGGGGCCGCCTGCTCAGGATAGGCTGAGGCATTGTTCAGCGGGTGGTGAGAAATCGCATTGTGCATCACTTGTTTTGTACACATTTTTATTAATAGTACTATTATCATTATTATTATTTTCCTGTCTTAATAAACTGTCTTCATCTCAACTCCCAGGCTTCTCTTTCCCATTTCTCTCCCCCATCACAAAGAGGGAGGGGGGAGGGTGAGCGAACGGCTGTGTGGTGTTTAGCTGCCAGCCGGGTTAAACCACAACAGCCACTAAACACTACCCCCTCTATCTCCCACTCAGGCATCTAACAGATGGCTGGTGAGCCCCTAGATCTCTATGTCTAGCACCCCTAGAAGTAGTAGGCCACATATACAAGTGTATTCACACATAGCACACAGGCATATTATATAACTACATTATTAACTAGAAAATGGAAAATAAAGATTTTTAGATATTCCACATGTAGGATATGCTTAGAAGAAGGCAGGGAACTATTTTTAACTAGAAGGGAACTATTTTTTACTAGAAGGAAAACTAGGCCCTGGAGCAGAAGGGTTGATTCCATCACAGCAAAATGTATCAAACTTTTTCTTAAACCAAAAACTACATTTTAACAAAAGAATGTCTACAGATAACCCAGAGTTCTGCTGCTTTTTGTTGTTGTTGTTTGTTTTCAGAAAATCTTCTACTTCTACTATCATTTGCAGTAATATCTCCCCATGAGAACATGAGAGGACATTTATAAAATAAAACATCTTCTTTCCAAAAGAAAATCGTAACTATGTATCATGATTGTACTACTAGCCTGAGAAACAGGAACAGGTTTCTGATGTACTGATGTACTTCACAGTGATACCTACATAAGCCGCCTGGTTACAAACATCTACAAGTTTTGTTGACACAGACTCATGATTTTGACACAGGGATGAATTTAGCTACTTCAATAAGGGCTACTCGATTTATAAATAAGTGAAGCAAATACAATATTTTAGATAGAGTTGTTCCTGTATAAAATTACTGTACTGATCCTGACCAAGACAGCATGGCACGTTTAGGAGTTAGTGATCCATTAAGCATCGAACCTGAGCAGGTGCAGGCCTGTGCTGGGCAGCAAAAGCCCCTTGGCTGCAGGACAGCTCAGCCAGGTCACTGTGACAGAGGAGCCTGCAGGCAGCTCACGCTTGGTGCTGCCAATCGTGCCACTGGCATGGCTTCACCTTTATTTAAAACTGCAGCAAGAAGTTCTCATGCAAACATCCTTCAGAAGTGGAGTTGTTTTCTTATGAGTAAGTTGTAATAGATCCAGTGACCAAAAGAGATGGCTTCTCTCCACAGACATGATCTGCTCGCTCCACACAGCATGCCACAGGAAAATCCACCTGGACTCCATCTGATGCTGCACAACCACAAGGTGCCCAGCATCTGAAGTATCATGCTATTTACTCACTACCCGTATTTCTCCTCTTATTCTTATTAGTCACCTAATTAAGCCACTTGTCAGGTATTTCTTACTAAGATCCAGACAGTATGCTGTGCCACTGCTTCCCTCAGCCCCCTGCCCTTACCCTCAGTGCAGAACAACAACTGCATTTGATTTATTGTTCCATCTACTTCAAATTTGCATTGGACAATCCCAACGAGGTTAAGCTCAGCAGGCCATGGGCAGAGCAGCTCTGGACAGACTGGGCTTCTCTTCCAGTAACCACAATTCCACCCTGGGGCAGGACACAGCCACCCAGGTGGATTCAGTGTTTCCCTCACTGTATCAGGGGTTTCACTGTAGCAGAGCTCCACTAAAAGCATTTACAGATCTTGCTCAGAGTCCAAAGGATTTTTTCTATGTGGGGGATTAAAAAAAAAAAAAAAAAAAAAAAAAAGACTTACACTGAACACTGGACTGCCATTAATACAGCCTATTTGGTTTCATTTATCTTCACCTTTAATACAGTGCAAGTCTCTGTCAGTCAATTTAAAAATAGCAACAAAGTCTAATAACAATTTGCCAACAGGGCTTTTATTTCTAAAATATGTGATGTAGATAAGGAATACTTGAAAGCTTAATGACTACTCACTAGATCAATGATATAAAATATAAAGGTGTTCGTCTTTTTAAGAGGAAAAACAAGGGTTTTTCAGCTCAAGTCTCATTTCCTTTGAATATTCTTACAAAAAATCCATAAAAATTTGAAAAACCTTTTTTTAGTTTTAACAAGGTCAACGCACCAAAGGAAAAAAGAAAATGGAAAGAAGCAGCCAGTACCAGAATGCAGGAGGAAGCAAGCCAAAAAGCAATATGCACTTGAGAGTCATGGGGTTTTGCTATTTGGAACCTCAATGTTATCAAACACTTTCCTTAAAAAACAGACTCCTTTTAAAGTTCCACGCTTCCTCCTCCTCAGAGCATTCTGAATTCAGCCTGTCCAGACCTCCTGAGCTAAACTTGGCCGTTACTTATATTGAGCACCCCAAGATACCCTCCAGCCATGACCAATACTGCTATCTTCAGTGTATTGTTAGAAGATACCGCCAAAGGCTGGCTCGGCAGGACTCTTGGACTTCCAGTGTGACCACCACTTCAGCACATGAAGGATTAACAACATGACACTTCTTAAACAAGTGACAAATTCTGAAACAAAAAGGTCAGATGATCTCAGAGGAACATAGGCAACAAAGAAAAAAAAATCTATATGGATTTTGATGATAGCTGTCTTTATTTCTTAGGGGAATTGTCCCAGCTTGACTGGAAAAACACTCTGAGACACACAGCAAAAAGCAAAAAAAAACGCGACCAGTTCTTGTACTTACGGGTCACCCCTGTCAGACTGCGGTGATAAATGGAAAAGACTGTCAGCAGAGAGCAGATAAGATTTCTTTCAAGTTAAGCACACACTAGGGAATACTTGCTGTCTGGAAGATACTGAAGGAAGATATCTTCTTGATTAACAATACCAAAAACTTTACTGAGCACTGCAGAAGTACAAAAAATTAAGAACATTACATTTTATATGGCTGTACAGTACATACCTCAGGATTATACCAAAGTATCACATAAATATGTAAAATGTTCCTCCAGTTGAAGCCATTATTTTAGCTCCTCAGTTGAGCACAAGAAAACTTTTCCTATAAGGGCTTGTTGCCTTTTCAGCAGTAGTTAGTAGCTTACTGTAGATGGCCAACATTCAAATTTCCAGAAATTGCAAGTAATTTCTTTAATTAAAGGACTGAAAATGCAGCTTATTGAAACTTCAATATTAGTATACACAATTTTTATCCAAAAGATTATAATATTCAAAATAAGAATTCTATGAAATCCAATTCATACAATAATATGGAATTTTAAAAGTCTAAATTTAAAATTAGCACTGACCCCACACTTTTAGAGGTTTAAACCTACATTTTGGTTCAAAAAGGAGGAGAAGAAGGAAGAATACACTTCAATCAACAATCCATTTAAAGAGGTAAAATTCTATTGAAGCTCAACAGGCATTTTTTGTATTCACAAAACAAGAAAGTAGCTTGTGGGAATTTTTATCACCACATTTAAAGTGAAATGCTATTATTTATTTACTTATTTAATCAGTATAGCTATAGGGTGAAAAAGAATTCCTTATGCCAGGAATGAATAACAGTTTTCCCAAAACACAACACAGAACATGCATCAACCTAAAAGAGAACACAAAGCTGTTTAGCACAACCAATCACTACAAACTATTTTCCTATCCATTAATTTGCTGATTCATTTTGTTATATACTATTATCATTAGGGCAGATAGACTGAATAAGTATAAATTTTAAATACAGTATACCTGTATAAATTTTAAATAGGTTTTAAATACATATTGGCACATATTTGGTATTTTGCAGCAAAATTCATCCATTAATATGCAAATTCATTCTCTCATATTTAATACAAATAGATTAATCCAGAAAAAAATGGACTTTCATCAGGTCCAGCTGGAAAATAATGCATTAGCTACTTAGTGCTTTTTCAAAAGACACAGGTCAGTCATGTACCAAGGGCAGAACTTGTCTTTTGGTGCTTTTTTCACACACTTTTTCAAGTCTTATCAGGAGATAACAGATTTGTGACTCCATAGATTAGGCCAAGTTACTGTCTCCAGCTATCAGGATTTCCCACAGAAAGAGCAATAGTAAGATACAACAATCACAACCACAGAAAATGTGGCAGAATGCTTGAAAGAAAATACATCATGGTGGTAGGTATTGTTTCCTTCAGAAGCCACTAGAGTCATTAGGCAATTCATAAGGCTGGATTTTAACAACTGGCAAGTGTCCTGTATTACTGCTGTTTTAACACTTGCTGAAATTGTTTTAGAAACAGCCTTTTATAAATTTATTACAGCAAGGTCTTATTTAAAATACATTTATATTTATCTAGCAAGGTTTTAATTTTCACTGAATACATTAGAGCTCTAAAGCCATGAGTCTATTGGACGTTTTTGTTCAGAAGGCCAGCACAAAAACAAGATTACAAATATTAAGATAATTAACTTTACCCAGGTTAAAGTAATAGTAAATTTCTCTGCATTATGTAAATCCCTATAAAAGACAGACAGACCAAGTAACCACTTATGGTATTGCCAAACACTAGCACAGAGGCAGTCTCATATAAATAAAGCATTTATTATCTGCCTCATTCTGCAAAGAACATAAGCAGAGTATGCACGAAATGTATATCAGCATTCACCAAAATGGAATACCTAATCCTGTTTAAAATCACATTGGTAATTCAGGTTTTCATCCAAATAAGCAGGAAAGCTATATACAATTAAGATTCATTGTACAGGAAAAAATGCATTTTCTACCCCTATTTCATATCAATCAATTTCAGCTGAAGATAACGGGTTCCGAGAATCTATATGATTTTATCTAAGAGCAGACCTGCTGATTCAGTGGCAATTGTTCTCAGGATTATCTCTGATTATTATGGATTCAACAAGAAGCACGTGGACCAGAACTCAGAGGAATGAATTAATCTGGGTGAAACTGAAGTAGCAGTTCCCGAATGAAATTCTGACACAGTAGCCTCCCAGAGAACGCCTTTATAAAGTATTAATGGAGTGTAGCCACTGTGGCAATACAATAAGAATTTATCCCAGAGGAATATAAAAAGCACCATCTTGCCATAATAGGGCAGAGACAGCCTTTTTCTGTCTTTTTAGTTATAATGAAATTGCATGCAGTGGTGTGGTACTAGTCATCAAATTGTTGCTGTGTGAATATTGCTGGCAGCCATTGTTGCAAGAAGTCTTTAAATATAATGAAGTAATAATGTCAAAAAGAGTGGGGAGAAAGTTTCAGAGCATCTTTGTGTGTGTACTTGTTATTCTTACCACTTGCTGTGAATATCACTGGGAAAGGTCACTTGAATCCAGCAGTTCACAGCATCATGAACTGCTGGCTCAGGTAAAGGCATTAGACTGTGGAAGATAATATGTTCTTCCTTCTATAGGATATTAATCTAAGCTACACCTCCCGATCCCTACACAGGAATTTTAATTTGCCCAACAAGGATAACACTGAACTCCATCAAAGTATTTTCTTTTGATTGTGGTGAAAAATCACAGAATGCCTTTTAATGAACCATTTAAATTCTACTGTTTACAGCAGATTAGTGAGCCTGTGCAATGTAGCCAGGGTCTAAAGATACTCGCTAAGCCATAATATGCCATAGCAGTGGGTGCTACCCAAAAATCTCTCTGCTACAACTAGGTCTGACACTGAGATCTGAAAGCTACTTATGTCACCATACTTTTCATGACTCACATCATTTGACCAACTGATGTGGTAATTACGTTGCTGTTTTTTAGCTTGTTTTTCTTTTTTACTGTGTTGTTATTCTTGAAATAATTCTAGCACCCTCTGCAAGGAAATGGTGACAAACACTGCCTGATATAGTGGAGCTAATACTGCTTATTTCCCCATCTGTAAGCATGACTTTGGAAAGGATATTGCTCCCAATGTTTCACTTTTGCTTCTTGTACAACTCTTCTGTACTCACACAGTAATTCAGTGACTTAACAGTACACAGATCCCTTGATTTCCTTAATAATTTCTGCAAAAAAAAGGCTTAGGTCACCCCTACATCTTCTAGGAATGTAATTACATTGAACCATATATCGAAAGCGCTATTTGTTTTCAGTATATTTGGCACTAAAGTGAAATAGTTTAATGTCTTACTGACATTACTTTATATGTGCATCAACATTCAAAATCACACAAAAGAAATTCCAGGGTTTCACTCATCCTTGAAAAGATGAAGGGAAACTTTACACAGGTTTCCTTTGTGTTAACCAGCCAGGTTAGCACTTTCTGCACCAGCTGCAATATTGCCCAAGTACTCGAGAAAACGTAGATCAGGCAAAACAACATCCGAGAGGGATATGTGAAAGCCTGAGCCTTAAACTCTTAAAAACCAGATAATAAAATAAAATAAAACAAAATCAAAATCAGTAATTTTAGTATGCTTTTCTGGCCTTATTTTGATAGATTTTGATTATTATTCCATCAGTTTTTCTCATGTGGAGGTCCAAGAAACACACACAACGTTACACATATATCAGAGTTACCAGCTTCTGCTATCCACGTGACATTTTCACCATTTTAGGAAGAACTATCGAAATTATTTATCTTTGAGCTATTCTGAAAATGTTTTGTTTTGTTGTTGTTTTTGCTTGTTGCCTAAAGCAAGATTTAACCATGAGAAATATTTTGAGTTGTTCCCTTAAACACTGTGAAATCAGCCCAAAGCTATAACGCTATTTAGTATCTGGCTATAATACTAACTAGTATCTCAAGCAGTATCAAACACAATAAAAATGTATTTTAAAGCTTCTGTTTCAGCTGGTGGCATACAGCCTCACAAATCAGTATTGGTACAAACTTACTTTTCAAGCATTTTATAGTTTACTTGTAAACATTCATATCATGTAAAGTCACTCCTTATGGAAGTCCAGAATGTGTTATTTCACAATTTTTATAGAAAACTTTTTCAGCTCTTCTTTATTGAGAAGTGGCACATTTGCTTCTTTCTCATGATATTCAAGTCTATAGAGATACACCACAAAAACTCACCAATTCCAGACTTGAAAACTTGTGTATTTTCCAGTTTTAATGTGTTAAGTAATTAATTTTTGCTTTTTGTGTTTGACTTCCACATAAGATACATTATTACATCTTTGTATAGATACTTAATACACTGAAAAATCAGTTCAGGGATGCTGGGCATTTCCTATATTATAATTTAATCTGTAAAAAAAAAGGTGTACTAGGTGACACTGCATGCCTTTTCAAAATTACAGAGGTACTTTTCTTTCAGTTCAGGACTGAAGGACTTATATCAACTTCCATTTCTTTTGTATCTCTATACGAGAATAGGAAAGAAGAAAATTATTTCTGTGACAAAAACTGCAAGAGTAAAAATAACTCTTTATAAAGCTGTATTAATCAGAAACTTTGAAATTTGCTAGATGAATCCTTTTTCCTTGACTTTTAGCATTTCTAGATTCATGTTTTCAACACGGTCTAGTTACCAAGAGCAACCCCAAATTGTTTTTTGTTTAGCAACATGCTATATATTGGATATGTATCAATTATATGCAATGCAGAGCTTGCCAAAATTAGTTGTAAGAATCACTATCAGGATTTTAAAGAACCTTATAGTAACTATTCCTTGCTCTTTTTTATATTACAGAGATGGTTGAAATGAAAATATTTGCATGGCCTTGTTTGAATTGATATTTGTATCAGGGGCTCTAATTATAGTTAATATAAAAACATCTGCTGGACTTAAAACCCATTTAATAAGAAAGAAAAAAGAAATACTCATAGCTGCCCTAGATGACCACTCACACAATAGTAGCATTATTCAGAGCACTGGCTGTGGTAAAATTGAGTAAATAAGTCACAGCTTGAATTGCGTTTACATGATGTTTATCCATTAACACTGGGTAAACTTGAGCAATGTGTTGTTACAAAGGAAAAATATTTACTTAAAGTAAAAAGTCAAATTTGTAAAGTGCATCCCTACAAGTACCAATATTTAAGTATTTTAAAACATCTGTGAAATATCTTTCATACATTTATTTCCCACTACATTTGCAGAATAAGAGCTTACATTCACAGTATATCCCAGACAAACTTCAAAAAGTAGCAAATGTCACATCACTTTGTGGTCACACAAACATGGAGTACTTGGCCAGCAAAATAATGCATTATATGAAATTATGTTAGGCAGAACACTAGTAAACAGACCTACCTCCATATATAATTTCTCACCTTCATCAGGGATTGATTTGAATAAGCACCTTAGAAGTAAAAGGCTGTAATTTTCTGTTAACATGTCCCTATATTGCCCCACACCAAAGATTTGATGCATAATATGGCATTATATTTTGGTCGGTACCTACAAGAGAGAATATCAGAGGCATAAGCCTTAAGTTAACTACAATTTTGCATTTTATCCAAATTTGTCTTCAGAAGAACAGTATTTAAATATGTCCCATATGACTGCACAGTGGGATACCTCACTCATTTTTCTCTGTTATGGGAAGAAGGAAAAATGGTCTATTTGTTTTTAGAGTGCAAAAACTACGTTACACAGAGCTTTCAAATGACTGAACAATTCAATTATAGAAGGGGTGCATCTGCTGCCAGTTACAGAATAAACTATTGCTGCTCTTTGAAATTATTTGACGGAAACAAGTAATTGAAGTGTTACTTTTATATTTATAATACTTTGTCTTTAAAAATGACCTTTTATTTCTCATCCAGTGTAACGAAATACTTGAAATATCCATACACGCACACAAAAAACTTATAGCAGTTTATCTTTTAAGACTGCTCTTGCATTCAAGCTAAGTTTTTCTACTGGATTACAATAAATGACTAGGTAAATTTTCTACTGGATTACAATAAATGACTTAGCCTTTTCCTAATTCCAGCAGTCTTAAAAGAAAACCTGTATCTTGTGCTTTGTGCATTTTATTATTTTGCATAACAACAGGTAACATCTATTAGAGTTTGCTGAAGATGACTTTTCACTGTGTGCATTGTTTCAGGACTCTAATGCACACAGAAGTATATTACACCTTTAAAAATGTTTGTGTCATACATTATAATCAAACCATGCATAGCCATTATAGGCATTTGCGTATCTCATTTACTGTACACCATGAGGTAATAATAACATTTTATATTACACTATAGAATCTCAAAGCATGTAAAAGCACTAACAAGTTCAATCATGTAATGACTTTGTGCATTAGGTAAAGATCACTTCAAGATCATTTTCTACACTAATGAAATGAAAATTTTATATGAATTATGTTCTGCTTAGTGAAGAACAAACACTGGAATTAAAAAATGTAATAAAATTGTCCAGCGGGAGCAATGTTATAATTCAGTCCAAAGCCTCACTATAGAATATTCATGAGACCACTTCTCTACTCAGAAAATGCTGTAAAATTAGTAACGTTCTTGATAACGATAAACATCATTTTATGTCACACCGATAAAAACCAGTCAGAACATAATAAATGTCAAATGCAGTTTGATTTAGGTGTATTATAATTTGTTCAGTTCTTATGCCTAGAAAATAAACTAGACAACCACAAACTTTCTAAAAAAAACAATTTAAAAAATAAAAAGTCCTTCAGAAGGAATGTCTTATCTGTCAGCTTTTCTTACAGTACAAACTCTTTCCTACTAAGATTAAAGAGAACTTTCACATTAACTTCACTGGAAACAGGATACAACTTTGTACTTTGGTAAAAACAACATATTCTACAGGAAAAAATGTTTATCATAAAATCAAATTCTCCGTGGAGTATGAAAGCAAGATCAGAAAAGGTCAGTAGGAATTTTTGCCCATAGTTCCTCATGAGTTCTGACTGCTGATTTTTAACACCATGTAAAGTAATTGTGTATTATGAAATTTCTAAATGCTTGCTTGTAACATAATAATTAACAGTCTACACATATATCCTTAAGGATATACATTTGTGTTAGAGACAATGATTTTGTTATGAAAAAATGTACATGCGCATAAAACAGTAGTACTGAAGTGCCAGGCAGAATTGGAGGTCAGTAAGGTAGAGCTGAATGTTGGCCCTACAGCCATCACTGCTGTCAAAAGTAAACTGTTATCGCTGCTATTGCAAACTGAAATTTGTTTTTATATAATTTTAAATGTTTAAATACAGGGAGCTGCTAGGGAAATACACCAACCATTCTTACTGTTCCAGTTATCATAAGAGTACATGGGGGAAGAAGTTCCTTGTGAGGCACTATGGTCAGAGATCAAATCACTTCTGTTCTCAGATTACTTCTGGAAGCAAACTGTAAACCACTGCTGAATGTGGAAAGCAAGTAGTATCATTTTGTACAAACTGGTTTCTAAACAATACCCTCTTACATGAACAATTACCTGAACATCATGCAGATGTCAGTAGCAGAAACAGCTTTCAAGAATACTTGAGCAATCCTTTTTGACTCAGAGGAGGATAGTGTGGGATTTTGGCTTACTTCATAGAACTGATAAGACTGAAGGTGAAATCTTATTCCAGTCTCTAAAACATTTAATAAAACTTGTTGAAAGGCACGTTTTCAAATCAGTAGCAAATTTGTCATTTACCATATGTTCACACACAGCTTTCTTCACTGTATGAACAATACAAAAACTTCCAATAAAGCTCCACTAATTAAATTAAAATAGAAAATGACAAACAGGATGAAGATCTGACAGTTTTCATAAGTGCAAGCCAGACTAGGTTTTCATCTTAAATCCTAATAGCACCATCTGATGGAGGATCATCACAATACTACAGAAAAGATTTAAAGTGTGCTAGAAATTCATTAATCTGAAAATCTTTTAATACAGTTCCTTAATTAGTATAATCAAATGCAGACATGAAATAAGGATACAAAATAGGGGAAATCTGCTAAGTAACCTTAAAGTAGGTTCCTAAACGTTAATGATAATTTGGTTGACAGTAATAACAAGTTATGCCCCTTTTTAAGTCAATGAAAGTTTATGTTTCATAGGAAGCAACTTTAGCCAAGGCTAAACAAAAATGAAGAAACAATTTCTTGCCAATACTCTTTCCAGACACCTCTTTGTATAACCCTGAATATAAATTTAAGTACATCTGGTATCAAAGTTAAGTTTTATTGCTCATAGGCAAGGAAGTTCCAGATATGGACTGAAATATAAATGAAGAATTGAATCCTTATGCTCCTTTAACAGATACTGAGTGGAAGTGTTTAGTAACATGGGGATCAACAAATATCAGAAAGGTGTAAGAGAAGCACACAGACATTACTAAGGTAACTCCGGTGGGGACAACTATGGGGATCGGAGACCTGCACACAGAACATACCAAGTGGTATCTAATCAGAACGATGGTACTCCACAGCTAAATGACATGAATATCAGCAGTTACGTGTTATCTAAAGCAGTTGGGATTACAGTTTTTCCAAGAAATTTTGATGGAATATTTGTCCTTCAGAAAAAATGTCATGGGAAATCAGTTTAATTATGCCAATATTTGGTACTGAAAAATGCAAAGAAATTTCTTTGTTTCAAAATGAACACATTCTTTGTGTGTTTTAATATCAGTTACAATTTTATTTAATTATTAAATCAACCCACAGTTCTTACTTTTTTTTTCTTTGTGGAGAGTTCTTTGACTTTTGAAAACTGAATACTTCAAAAAGTGCAACTGTTTTCATAAAATCAGACAGTTACACTGTTAGTTACATAGCAAACAGACTGTCCAAAATGCTCTAGCATTTTTAAAGATTAGTACAACTTTTCAGCTAAAAAGGTGATTAATGCTTAGATTTTGGGATACATAACCCAAATGAACAAAAGAAAAAGTGCATCACAAGAGTGCTTCAAGCCAAACAAGAGCTTATGTTAAACAGGAGTATTACAAAATTAAGAAGCAACACTACCGCAAATGTGAGTACAGCTGCTATTTTATTGTTCAAAGACAGTTATTAACATTAAAACAGAAAGGGGGAGCTGTGTTAAACCTGTGTTAAACTTCAGAGTTCTTTGGTGCAGTCAGCAGTTCAACTCACACTGTTTAACTTGTCCTGCAAAATGGTACTTTAGAAAAGCATAGCTAATGCTAATCTACTTAACTAAAATATTGGATGTTTTAATGTTTCCAGGGACAATATTATCAAGACTATGAACTCTTCAGCCTTCTATCCTGTTAGATACACCTTAAGCAATTTACAACATAAATCAATCAACAGCAATCACTTCCAATAAAGAATCGTAATGGGTACTGCATGCTTTACACTATGTTACGCATTTGTTGCAACATGAACTTTCATGAACACAGGCACAGACAGTAAAACAGCTTTGCACTTTGAGGAAAGTATACCTTGCATGTTCCATATGTACCCACTCATTGAATAAATTAAACTTCGCCATAGAAAAAATAACAAGTGTTAGAACTTAATAGTCATTTAAAAATGTAACAAGATCTTTGATTTTCTTCTTTCCTAGCATCCCAAGTAGAACAAGTGGTTTTGTTTCTGCCTTCACTGCATGAAGAGTCTAGAAAACCTGGCTTAAAATCAAAGGCAACAGCTATCATACCACTGTTTTAATTATTGTTACTGCTACTGTATATGAAGTAGTAATATACTCCCTCCCATTTCAGACAATGTCAAAACTATTTGCATAGTTTCATGCTAATAGAGGTTCTCGGAGTAGCTGAGAACAGCTCTCAAAGCTATGACAACAAAGGCACAGCCATGAAATATCTTTGCTTCACACCTCTCCTGATGATTCATACAATGAATTTACTATGCTTAGGCTGTATCAGGTGGCCCTTAAATTCAAAGGCTTCTCAACTGAACTCATCCAGGGAAAATAAATTCACAAAGAAAATGCCTTCCCTTTGTTAACCCGAAATGGGTGAAGTTTAGGCTGATTCTTCATTGCTTAAGCTCTTACCTAACCCTTAGACATCTTCATACTAAGAAGTTAACACAATATATTTTTCTATTTTCTGCCACACCTGGGCAGCCTCCTTCACCAGAAGCCATTGTTTCTACCAGACCTGAAGAGATTCCTGATATGGCCCTTTCTCTTATTTTAGCTCAATAGCTTTTATTTTCTCTCATTCTCTAAAAGAACAGTGTATTTCCTTGTAGGCAAAGATGAATCTAACAATTAACATTAACTTAGAAGATGCATTTTTTTTCAATACATTTTTCCCTGTTACTGTACTGCAGACTCAAGAGTAAAACTGTTAGTCCGAACCATCTGCTCCACTACCTAAAGTGAAAATGAATGATCTAATGCAGAACTTCATTAGTGCACATAGTGTTAATCACCACAGCAATATTAAATATCAAAAGGGGAAAACAAAAAACACAGAACAACAAAAAATCCATGACAATTGCTTTAGACAGAACCAGAGAGTAGGAAATGTAAAGGAATTGAGATTTTTTTTTAAAAAAAAAAAAGTTAATTCATCCTACAAAGAGAAAAATGCATATCCACTTGGATGCCTTTAGAATAGTTCCATTACTGTTTTCCATAAGTGGGTTGGATTTTTATGCCCTTGTAATATGAAAAAGATGATGTGGCAAACATCTGATGAGCTCTAAGATTAAGAGCACCTTTAGTTCCTGGCAGATACTCTGAAGACAAGAAACCTACATCCTCCTAGGAAATCTTGTTTATTTTTATTTATCTACTTCCAAAAAAAAAGTCACCACAGAGATATGGTGGTACAGCTCTGGAGAGCTATGATGCATGGATACAGGTGATTTAAGAAGGGCAGGAAAGCAAAAAGGGGAGTTGTCCTGTATGTGGGAGAGCAGCAGTAGTGCATGGAACTCTGCCCAGGGAAGGTGGTGAGCCAGCTGAGAGCTTTTGGGCAGCTTTATAGAACAGACCGACATGGATAACATTGTGGTGGTTGTCTGCTAAATATCAACTGATCAAGAAGATATACATGAAACCTTCTTCAGACAACTGGAAGAAGCATCATGTTTGCAAGCCCTGGTCCTCATGGCGTACCTTCACCATCTCAGTATCTGCTGGAAGGGCAAAGCAGCAGGGCACCTGCATTCAGGAGGGTTTTGGAGTTCATCAGTGATAACTTTGTAACAGAGTTGATCAAGGAGCCAGTGTGTGCAAATGCTCTGCTGGACCTCCTATTTACAACGAAAGAAGACCTAGTTGGAGATCTGAAAGTGGTTGAATATTGAAACAGCGAACCAAAAATGCTGTGGAATATCTGACCTCATAGATATTCAGAATTGATTGGATAAGACCTAAGCACCCTGACATAGTTAACTCATCTTTGAAAAAGGGATTTGGATTAGAAGACCTCAAGAAATTGTTGATTTCAATCTAAATTATTCTAGCTCCAAGCTCTATTCTGCTCCAAGATAACTTTCAGGTAAATCAAAAGGTTTCCCAAATGATTTCATATTTAAATAAAGTGGAAACCTCATCAGATAATGCTTAAAAATAAATAAATAAATAAAAATCACTTTTACCAGCAGGGTTTTTTTTGCTAGAATTATTTCTTCTCTGAATCTCCAGATAGACAATAAAGCAAACATGCAAGTTTCTTTACAGTTGTATTGTTCTGAAACCAAAGACAACAAGATAGCAAGAATTTGAGCAGATTATACTGTTGGCTTTGGTGTATTTTGTACAACATGTCTAAACCCGGAAATGAATAAGAGGTATGAGTGATTTCTGAAGCAAAAGGCAATCATAAGAAAACTACTGAAGAACAACATAAGTGAAAACAACAGACAAAACGTTTGTATATAAGTCATTCTAGTTATGCTTCTTTTGAGAAGTAAAATCCTACAGTAGAATATAAAAAGAGCCAACATCAATAGATCTGCTCAAATCAGAAGGCATTAGAACAATGGCAAGTGGTTGGAGTGAAATACATCTGCCATTCAGTCAGGTCTGACATGTTTTTATACAACCTAATAAATGAATGCTTTGCATTCAGAGGACAGAGGAAAACGGGACACAGTTTTGCAATACAAATTTAAAAGGCATTACAGATTTTTACCGACTTTTATATGCAACAGTATTTATGCCACAGTACTTTAACTTCTGATTTTTACTACAGATAGTGCCCTAAAGTTAGGTTGGTAAATTTTGAGCTTTTAAAACAAGCAGATGTTTCCTTAATGTGAAAAGACTGTAACTATATTTTATGCCTAGAACAAAATTTAACTTTTAATAGTTTTCAACAAGGTGTTTTTTCTTGTTTGTTTGTTTTTATAGAAAGAAGTAAGAAAGACACAAACTATTTAATATCTGCAATTTGTTTAAGGGAACTGAAATCCCTTCCAAACTTGCTATTAGCATGTTCACTAATGTATCAATAAGAGCACGAAGATATCAAAACTATCCTTGTCATGAGTTTTATTGACTTTACTGAAGTTGTCTAAGAAAGTGTGTTACCTATCCAAATGTTGCTCAGAACTTAATCTTTTCTGTTTTCTAACTTTACACAGAATAAAATAACTTGCTGAATAAATTTAAACAACCTGGTTTTAGCCAATCAGAATTTCATTTTCTTCAGAATTTCATTTTCCATTTCTTAAATTTTAAAGCAGAGTATCTCGCAACCTCTGGTGCCAAACATTTTCCATGCACAAAAAAAAGTAGGAAATACCTTTCTTCATCTTCACTAAAATAATTTTACTCCCTTAACAATGAAAATTATTTGAGCAAACTAAAACAAAGGTAAATTAAAATGAAAAATATGTATCTTTTCCTGACTTAAAAGAAATATATATTTTTATTTTTTTTTAACAGTGAAGGAAAAATGACGTTTCCTCAACTTCTCTTTTCCATTTTACCTTTCCCAACACCTTCTTTCACCTGAGAGATGAAAAATAAAATAAATTAATGGAGAAAAATGGGGAGAAAAGGTAAGAAAGAAATTTTTCATTAAGAGATGAAAATCTTATTAAAGCCATTAAAAAAAAATTCTAATTCAAAATATGAATAATGAATCTGAATTTTTCATTGAGAACTTATTTGAAGACATCTTTTCTACCAGCTTGGGGAACACACTGAGGGTCTGCTTCTGTTGTGTTACAAGTATGCTCCGATAATTTCCTTGTTACATTTCATTTTAAAAGACCTGGATATAAACCCAATTGCATCAGCAGTGTTGATTACTTCACAAGCCCCACCTTGAATTGTGTCAGGTTTTCTTAAGTCACCACAGAAAAAGAGAACGACCTTTGGCATTCCCAGTACCTGGACTGCAAAATAAATTTCAAACTGGGAATTGTGCTTTACAAAGAAAATGCATTTGACAAATGAGCTCTGTATATGTACTAATAATTTTGTACCTAAATATGCCTTTTATACCACCTTATGATCTGACCACTAACATCATACATAAATTCATTTGTTAATGTAAACAGCTCACATTCATTAGCAAAAAAACCCCACAGGGGTTCCGTTTATTAAAGAAAAAACTGCAACCATATGTAAGGGTGATTCAGAAGTGTACAAATCCCCTTAGGAAAAAAGTAGTGTTATGGACTATCAAGTAGGCCTAAGAAATTATTGGTATGGAAGGACAGTAAATCAGCAAGAGCAGTATCACAGTGAATCAATGTTCTTACTTCATATTGACACTAAAATAACTTATAAGCTGCTGAACCCTAGGCCAAGCAAGTGCCAGAAAAGGAAAGGATGTCAGGTAGCTGGGGACCTCAGTTCTGATCTACTGTACCTCTGAAGTTCCAAAAGGAACATCAAACAAAGTGGTGTGAGCAGCGGAGTATGTAAGAGAGAGGAGAAAAAAAAAAAAAAGTAAGGAATATTTTAAGATTTTTTTAAAAGCAATATATTGGGTGGACAATTTTTGATATAGAACAAGTTTCTAGCACTGCAGAAAAAATTATCACTTGAATAATTGGAAAAAAAAATCAATACTTTTATCTATTCCCTTAAATGCATATACAATACCATTATTTGCAGCTGTTTACAATTATCTGTTTCCAAGACACATACACTAGTGTAGCCATTGTGGGACAACCATAAAATATCAGCTATCCTTCCTCATAGGCCTACTGCTAATCACCTGAAGATCTTGAAGAACAGAATCTTTATAATGAAGTTCTTCAACAAAATGAAATGGTCCAAATAATCAAAAATGAAAATCACGATCCTTTTAACCAGCAATTTCTCATTTCGCTGTTACTACATATAATCCCCTACCAAAGTACAGTTGTACAACTAAGCAAGGAGATAGCTGACTGTACCTAAATCTGAAAGAACCAAGGGAGAATTCTGACTGTTCATGGGAAACATTTAGAAAATTTATAAATGATTCATTCATCATAATTTTTAAAAGCATTATTTATCTACAGCCCAAATACATTTGTCAGTGGAAAAAAGCAAGATTTACTGAAAATAAACATGAGAAGATTAAAACTGCCCTGTTTTGGATAACTTTGTAATTTATTTATTTATTTATAACTTCTAACATGTGTAAGATCAAGTCCTGAAGTTAGCCTTTTCTTAAGGGAGAAAAAGCCTTCAACTGACACTTTTTTGGATTTAGAGAAATATAGATAAATCAAATGAAATGATTTTAAGTAAGTTGGAAACTCTCTACTTTAATAACACAATCTTAAAATTAAACAGAATCCATAAAATCAGCATGCAGTACGTTAGCAAACCAGAGGTGAATTCTCCACACTATTATCAGTTTTATACTTAGGGCACAAAAATTGCCTTGACAAGTTTTCCAAGAAAATGCTTTACTGATATTTTTTTCCTGTTACATCATTCGACTAACTTAAGAGACTACAATTTTTCTTTTCATATAGCTGAGAAAGAGATTACAAAAGATTTACAATAATGATAAAGAAGCATTTTCCTCACAACAGAAATCAAACTGAAGGAATCCATATGATATATAAAAGTGAGCATCCATCAGCTAGGCTATAGACTTCTCACTCTGTAAAGCAACATGGACATCTACCAAAACACATAGGCTTGTAATAACAGAATCTAACCATTTGGGATCCAAAGCACACATACTTCATTGCTCATTTATAAGCTAGTTTGAAGAAAAAATATTTTTTTCTGATACAAAGATTGACACTATTTTATTAAAGCTAGTTGCTAAAGTATATGTAAATAATGCAAAAATATTTATATGTTACTTTTTCCAAGATTTTCTGTTTGCTAAGGACAGGAGAATAGAGACTTGAATTTATAACTAAAAAGTAACAGTCACTAATAAAACTGCTCGTTATAACAGAATACTGATTATTTTTTTTGTATTTACATGTTCCATATATTCTAGTTTTTAATGTGCAACTAAGATATATGACTGTGATGTTATGTATGCATATTTAGAAAATACATCCACATGATGCCCACTCTGTGGAAAATTTTCAAAAAATTGTGTGTCTGTGTGGGAGTTTCTATCAGCAAAGAGAAGTTACTTTTAAGAAGAGCTCCTATCCTTTTAAAATTACCTAAATGCCTTTTAACTTCCCATTTGTTTGGTAAATTAGCAATGTCTGGTTATTAAGTTCAATATTTAAAAGTAAAATATTTGATGATAAAAAAACAATATTTATTTAAAGACTTTCATTATTTTCCACAAATGTGATTTTTTCATAAATTTCTCCTCCAACACTACCCACCCCACCCACCCCCCAAAAAAAGCCTTAATTAATGAACAGTGTTGATGTTTCATATGCTATTTATCTCTACTGCCAAGACATGAGATAACTCATTCCTGAGCACGTATCATGCACTGTTACTCAGAGAGAGTATGCTGAATTTTCATTACTTCTTAAAATACTGAGGTCTTTAATGTAGTGCATTCTACAGTAAAAGCAGTACCCTCAAAACCAGACTATTTTCAATCTCCTCGAGGCTGTAAATTTCATTTAATATTTTCAAACAAATCCATTTATGATTCACAGGTCTGAGGAAGATGAGGAAGCCTTAGGAAGATGTATAGCACTTTTGCAGAAAAGCTATTTCTATTTATTCTTAAAAACTCTTCTGCGTATTGATAAATCCAATACGAAATCTTCATTTTAGAAATCCTCTAAAATTCCACCTGCATATATCAATAGATGATGTCCTGTCTTGAAGAGGATTTCTGCTTTGACTCAATTTTAAAAAAAACTATCAAAGACAAGACTATGTAAATAAGACCATATCACTGAAAGTCTGATGTATCCCTCTTAAGAAGAAAAGACATCTCAGTGTACTACATCTTCTGTCATCTGTGGTTCTTAGATGTAAATCCAGATGGGAGTATTTCAAAGGCAAAAACAGAAAGTACAAAAAGGAGGAAGAAGGCAGGAAAGAACAGATCATAATTTGAAGATTAGTATTCATGCCTTCAGCATTTTACATGATAACGATAAAATTTGCATAGTTTGGTGACATGGCTCTATTTTAATTGTAAAAATGCTCCTGAATCAACTGTGATTAATTTAATGGTCAGACTACACAAACAGAAAAAATGAGCTTTTAAGAGGAGGAGCAAGATATTCTTCACAAGATTACATATTAGCATAGTTTATATTCATTACATGAAGAATCATTTTGTAACTTTATTTTGACTAATTAGTACTGACAGCAGCAAAGAAATGCTTCGCTTCTTTTAAATCATGAATAGGCCAGAAATAGTACAGATTTATGCAATACATATGTGGAACCAATCTCATTAATGCAATTTACCTAGATACGTTTTTCCAATTTCCAATATGCAACTCAATTTTATTTGCAACAGTTTCTCCATAGCATCAAGAAAATAAAAAATATTGATTATAAATTCAATTTATTATAGCATCTAATTAAACACTAAATGAAATGCAAAGGAGCACTGGGTGTCAATCTCCTATTAAAGCCAGAAAACTTTTGAGTTGGGCTATACAAACTCCTAGGTATCCATCATGCCTGCAGAAAGGAAAACACCTTTTCAGTTGTCTCCAATTCAACCTCAGTTACTGTATTAAAGCTGTAATTCCTAACTCTAGGTGAATGAATTCCCTTCCTTTAAAATAAAAGATCATAAACATATTGTTTCATTCAACGTCTACTGAGTCAAAGTTTCAGTTCAGTGTTCAGGATTTAATTTCTTAAATGGGTAAAAGAACAAAAAAAAGTTTCCCTGTCCTTCCATATAAAGTAATAAAATAGGATTTGCTAGTATTCCATGAGAACATCAGTTTTAAGAGCCTAACAACAGTTCTGCATATCAAAGTGGAATTTCTATTGTGAGACAGCTGGGTGTTTTGCGCTCCCTTATGCTACAATATAAATTATTATCTTCATCAGATGAATTGGCACTCCTATCAACTGCCTGGAATAGCAGTAACAAGCCTTAGTATTGTAGTTGGCCTAAAATGAAAAATAATAGAAAAACAAACAAAAGCAATCCTTTATTCTATAAATAGCATTAGTACCGGTAGTCTGATATTGAGATTATGAGTTTTTTTTCCTTTAGTAACAGTACTAGGAACACGAAGTATCTGCATTGCTAGCAATTACTATTGCTAATTACTCAAATCTCTAACTTTTTTCTTTTTGAAGGGGGGGAGGGGGGGAATCCTTTCAGCAAAGAATAAAAATACAAGATAATTAAGCACTGTTAGCAGTGCCACTGTTGGTGCAGCTGATAAGCTTTTGCAAGAAAAAATGTACAAGTATTTGGAAAAACACCACACCAAAACACACAATTTTAGTTGCAATATTTTATTGCTTTCTTGAATACTGCTCCTTTCCAAAGGACAGAAAACAGGGGAAGTACATGCTCCCATAGTCTGTCCTTGTAATCAAAGGAAATAATCAAGACTTTTCTATTCCCAGATCTTTAGGTTTTTGTTTAATCACTTCTAATATGAAAGGATATGACTATTGTAATAGCTCAGTTTCCTCTCAGAAATAAACAGATGCAATCAAATCAGTTCTGACATATTAGCTTTATTCTTCATAACAAGTTCTTAAACAGAATATCTTTCCATACTAACACATTTGAAATAGGAGGAGTTTTCAACTGAAGGGAATGCTACTCTGACATTATAACCTCCTGGGGATGTGTTGGCTGTCACTGCAGGTGACAAACTGAGGTAATATTACTTGTGTGCTGACTTACCTGGAGGGTCTCAGAGACGTAGCCTCACAATATGTCTTTTGGACTGCAAATAAATCGCTAAGTAGGGAAGTATTTTGGTGAAGCTTAGACATAGGAACAACAGAGGAAGAAAAGAAGAAAAAAGCTAATCGTGTCCTTTACTGGACTGTTGTACTTGTTTTTTTGGCCTAAAGAATTTACCTGATGTTTAGGACCATTCTGCCTCGTTTCCCTGGGGAAGTAGGAGAACTTGTCGATGAGTATGACATTTCTTTTGTCCAGTTTTACTAATTCCAGAAAAAAAAAAAAAAAAACACATCCTCTTTCCCAGAGGAAAAAGTAGCAGAATCTATTTGCCTTACTGCCATTTTTCAAATGTGCATGTCTCCTTTCTCTCACAGGTAATATTTTCAGTTGAAATTTTCCAAAAACTGGTTATTTTATTTTTTATGATGGCCAAACTGAGGTATAAAAATACCTAGCTATAATAAAAAGTGCAGTTCTCCCACAAGCAAGAATCCTGAAAATTATTTAATTTTTGATCAAATTGGATAACTCATTTGACCTAAAATAATTATCTTGGGGAGACAAGGTTGAAATTTTCAGCTCACTTAGGACAAAATTTACCTTAGCTAAGTATCATCTTCAAAATTACAATAATTATAATTATATATTATTAATATATATTTTATTAATTATATATTATATATTTAATTATATTTATATATATATTTATTATATATTATAAATAAAATAAAATATAAATAAAATATATTTATTTAATTATATATTATATATAAATTTTTTTCTCCCTCTCCAGATTCCCCAGTTCTTTAGGACTACTTCTTCTCAATGTCTTCCTTTCTAGTTCAAATGTGGAAGCTCTCCCTGGCTTCCAGCTTATTATCCATCTCTGACCTGTGTTACCACAATCAGCAGATGCTCCTACCCTTGCATTTGGAGACTGTTCCCAGGGAAATCTCTCAATCCACCTGCCTTATTTTCTGCTGATTTTTTGCTTCCTGTTTTGTGACTCTTCATGTTTCTCTAATTTCAACAAAAATGCACACACAATTGCTTTAACTGAGGCTATAATGTTTAAGCTATAATCTTAATGTTAAATGAATACGAAGAAATAGATGCAGCTGAGAACATCGATTCACAGCCTCAAAAGTCTCCTGGCTCAGAAGAGGGAATAATTAAAAACTGAATAATCTTCAGTATGAATTTAATATCCCATCATATAGAAACCAGCAGAGATAGCTTTCTTCATCTTTTACCAACAGTTAGTGTTCAGCACTAAAAATATATCGGGATAGATAACTATCAGAAGATTACTGCAGAAGAACCTCAATGAAATCCTGTATGTGTGATACCCATGGATTTACTATTTGAGCACATCTTTTGATCTGAAAAAAATGTTCCACCACACTGGGCTGATTTTTACAATACTGTGATTTTTTTTTTCTATTTTGCTAGCTTGCTTTGGTGACCTATTGATTTAGTTAAGTGGTTTTCTGAAACATCTGGGGCACACAGATACGGCACTGAACTATCTCAGGGAGACAGGATTAAAGCTGAAAGTTCAGAACTGACGTTTCATTCAATAAGATGTGAAATAAAGTGTGCATTTCCTTTGACAAAACTATCAGTTCAGCCCAGAAAAGAGTCATTGCAATGATGAATCTCAATAGGACTTGGGAGTCATATGCGATTCTACCAGTTACTATTTGTGCTGAATTAAAGAGTCTCATAAAAGCACAGTCTGTGTGTGATCTCGAACGACTGCTTGTGTCACGGAAGAAAATAAAGTGAATGGCAATGAGTTTGAGACCTTTATGCTCAGAGAATGCATAACTAAAACAGAAAATTAATATCTAGACTCACCAATATTATCAAGTAGGACAATGGAGGCTATCAGCATCCTTTCAACTGGAACGTTCTTCAGGAAAGAACAGCTACCACATGCATATGTTCATAATCAGCGTACCTTAAACAGTAAGTCAAGTAAAAGCACATTAGTAAATATTTCTTAGACGACTGAGACTTGCCATAACAAAACAACATGCTACACTCTAACACGGTATACATATAGTTTTGATTTATATGCCAGAGTTAATCAATGTTAATCTGTATAAAGTGTTATGCTAGTTATGCATTAAAATTGAGTAAGAAATGTAAATCAAAGCTTCAGAAAGAATATCAAAAAGATGTAACAATATTAATTACAGATAGGGAATATAGGTAATATACGAAAAGTAGCCTCTATTTGGCTAGTTTGCCTCTATTGCAAATTACAACACACTACATTAGTGCTCAAAAAACGTGTTGAGCAGAAAAGAAAACAACTTAAAGATACTTCATTTAATTGAAATCCAATCAGGCACACGACAATAAAATTTCCTTGAAACAGATTCTGTTTTGCTGTCAGACATTTGCATTAGCACACATAGGTGGAGAGGCTAACAAAAACAAAATGATGTTAATTAACAACTACTTTGAAGTTGAGCTGTATGAACAATTATTTTGGGCCCCCAGGTAAACAAGGAGAAAAAAAAAAATCAGGAAAATGTTTAGATTATTTTGAAATTTAAAAAAAAAAAAAAAGACAATAGGCAGAATTTTCAACCAAAACCTAAATTTTTCTTTCAATCATTTCTGTGAAAAGTAGACAAACTTAATCTGAAGGCATAGCTTCCATTGATTATTTTTTATTGAAGAACAACCCAAATGGAACTCAAACCAAATTCAAAATATTTAAAATTATTCCGATTTTCTTTTGACTTTTTTCCTTCCAAAACTACAGTTTTGACAGACTAATGAAAAAAATCACCATAAGCACTCATCATATCAATGTATGAGGTTTCTTGTTTATCTGACTACAAATTTGCAACTATTCAACTCATACTATAGAGAATATAATTACAAAACTAAAGAACATGAACAAAACACTCTTGTTGTTTTTTTTGTTTGTTTTAATAAATATTCTCCAAAAATACTGAACTCCGAAATCAAGGGATTGGCAGGTGTATTAATTATCAGAAGATGATTCTATACCAGGAGGTTGCATTGAAAATTTTCAGTATTTTAAAGAATTTAATGAAGAAATTATGTGGTTAACTTTAAACACAGGATTTTGTCTCTCTCTTCCAAGACTTTTACTTTTGGAAAAAAAGACTTAGAAGATGTACTTATTACCTGTGGACCAATACCAGATAGTTCTAAGAAAGGTAATTTGATCAAAAACCAAGACACAATGAAAAACTAAAACCAGAATAACTTTGAGTAGGGAAAGAAAATGATGTTGATAACATTTTATGAGACTTTTCATAGCTATTAATTTAACCACTAAAAAATAAATCTTTTAGGAACGTTGTGTTCCAAAAATACCACAAACTAGAGCATGGAAAGAAAGGACAGTAAGAGATGCAGTTTAGCTAATAGTTCATATAATTGTGACATAAACAGTATCAAAACAACCAAAAAAAAGGTCATTAATATAACATCAGACTACTGCAGGTGATAATACCCCCTTCAGTGCTGAAATAGACATGGCCTAAGCCCACCTACCCTTGAAGGAACTGGCATATTTAAAGTTGTGAAGTCTTAATCATGAGATATTTCTAAGATGCAGCGAAACTACGCAGAGAATCTGCACAGAAGAGCCAATGCAATTCAAACGTGTATCGGCTTTCAGACAGGTGACCTCTCTGCACTACCAGTTCTTACCTCTCAAGTCTGACTGACACCACCTGTGCTTCCCCACTTTTCCTGGCAAGGAGTAAGCCACCCCACTCATCCTGGGCAGAAGAAAGAATGCAAGGTCCCAGCCATGAAATGTTTGGCAGTCTCAGTAATTAGACCCCACCATCACACAGAAGAATGGAAGCCCATATGCAGCCTTACAGGAAGAAGTTAGTTGTGTCTCCTGTAACAGAACTGCATCATACTGACACGTATCTTTTCTCCAGTTTGGTTGGAAAAACAAACTGGAGCAGAGGCACTTTGATAACATCTCCACTGTGGCAATTTAAAAGCTGCACAGTAATAAATCTGATCCAAATGTTCAGACATTTGCTAATTGCAGACATTTTCAAGTTTCTGTTAAGAAAAAAAAAAACACTCCTTTCTATTTTACCTACTTACTTATACTGAAAGCAATTACCAAAGATTTCCATAAAATCTGATTTTGTCCAACTCAACAAATGTTATGATATATGGATGCAAGCATTAAACTATGAGTAAACAACACTACCAAATGTGTTAGTACAGAAAACAGTTTGCTATAATTGTTCATAAGATTCTGGTAAGAGCAAGGCCTCCAGCAGTGTACATCAATATGTCAGAGTATCACTCCCCAAAATCATGCTTGTAATCTGTTGTGATTGCTAGTCTTCCTGCTGAACACACCCTTGTGTTTAGTCTTTGAAGCAGTACGATTTGCTCAAGGCAAAACTGAATACAAACTGAGAAAGTGATACATTATCCACACCAGCCTAACAATTCAGTGTCAAGCCTCTAATATAGCTGGATGCAGGGAATGTTTGGGGGGCAAATATTTCAGCCTCCATCCTGACCTTCTCTACAGCAGTAATCAGCATAGTTATACATATTAAAAGTTCTTGCTGAAGAAATAGTGGAACCAGAGGGTTTAAAAGTTTTAGAATAAAGAAAGAAAGGAAAGGACTTGACAAAATTTTAAGAGGCTTCATAAAAAGATGCAAAGTGTCATAGCAATGAAGATTTTACAAGGTGAGTTAAAGAGAATTTTCTGAACATACCAAATCTTTAATTTGAAAGCAGCTTGTTCTGGGGCTGAGGACGTTCCATTCTATTTTGATTCTCATCACTTGTCACTCTTCGCCATGCTTTTGTTCTCCCTCCCCTACTATGGAGAAGGCTGCGTGGAGTTAAGAATTTCTTTCTAAACTTAGAACCTATAATTCACCTACAGAAGTTCTTTTCAGAGCTAGTTAAGCTACACTAACAGTTTTGTTTACATACTTTCTTTCCTTTCAAACTTGATTTGGTGACTTCAGAATTTGCTTGCGCTTTGAATAGTGGTTCAACATCCTTGAAAGTTGTTCTCCTAAAAAACAATTTTTCCCTCCCTTCTTTCTTGTTGACAACACCATTATTTGTCAAGCATTAAACCACTGTAACTTGTGTGGTGAATGTACATTCTAATTTTTGTGCAGATGATAAATGAAGTAGATTTAAACAGAAGTAGAAGCTAATTTGCTGATACTCATAGTCAGTTGCAATGCGAATGCAGATCAGTCTTGCCACATCTTTAATTTTTATCCATCCTTTTTTGAAATTAGTATTTGCATTAACATTTGCTCTAGCTTGGTTTGCCAAGTCATGCATTAAAAATAGCTCCTGGAAGCAAAATTACATTTCACTAACTTTACAAGAGTCTTAAAAAGATTTTAGCTTGAACAGAAATCTTTCTATATATATCATGAGGGTGGTTAGACACTTGTACAGGTTGCCCAGAGAAGCTGTGGATGCTTCATTGCCTGAAGTGTTCACGGACAGGTTGGATGGGGCTTTGAGCAACATGGTCTGGTGGGAATTGACCCTGCCCTTGGCAGGGGGGTGAAGCTAAGGATCTTTAAAGATTCCTTCCCACCCAAACTATTCTATGATTCTATAATATTTTCTGAGAACACTAATAGAAGAACAAATATAATCTCCTTTGATATTTATGTAGAGAAATGCATGTCTACAATTTTTATTTTTTGAAGATCAAGTTGATTATTAAGACATGGAATGCTGATATGAGGCTACATTTAAAAGAAAAAGAAAAATTA
Source organism: Anser anser (assembly GCF_964211835.1). Taxonomy (NCBI): domain Eukaryota; kingdom Metazoa; phylum Chordata; class Aves; order Anseriformes; family Anatidae; genus Anser; species Anser anser. The sequence goes on from NC_139732.1 coordinate 4,760,623, forward strand.
CAGAAGGCTGGTGGTGAACCCAAATTTGTTTTTAATGTGTAATATTTCCCCTGCCTTTTACTAAGCAGTATACCTTCAGGTTTTCTTAATATGAGGAAAAACCTTCCAGTGGTGAATTAAACTGACTTTATAGCTACTTTGTACTGCCATAGAGAGGACAGAATTTCAGGAACCTCTCACTGACAAAAGCGCTTTGCATTTCTGTATGAAAAATTCAACTTCAATGATAGGAAAATATCATCCTGCACCACTTAGTTTGACATAATGCCAGTTTAAGCATCAATTTGTTCAAAAAAGAGATTGAATATCATTCTTCATAAAACTTAGAGAGCACAAGTATTCAGAAAAGAAATTATTAAGGATGGGTGTGACACCTTGTTAAAATACTTATTTCATAAAACAGACGACTAATCTATCTTCAGCTGTGAACTGTAGTAAGGGAATGAGGCTCAAATGAGGTTGGTAATGCCAGACTGCGCAGAATATACAGTGCATCTTCCCCATATTCTTGTCTGTTGATTATTTCCTCAATCTGGCAGTAGACCTTGTGCATTTTTAATTTAGGTCTCTATGCCTTCCATATCTTCTTTTTATTATCCTATTTTTTCTCTCTTAGACAAATATCAGCAAAACTCTTGTGGAATACTTTTAGTCTGTACAGGTCACAACAGTTTGCAAATGAGACCATTAGCTAAAAATTCAGATGACAGACATTTCAGAGGTAGAATCAAAAGAATGCTGAGATAGAAGCAAACAATTAGAAGAGAAAAGAACAGAGCAAAGAATATTATATCCAAGACCTTTTGCATTATTACATAAAGGCATTCTGAGTAAGCTATCAAGAACAGCAGCAACTGTTGAGACCTCACCTGCATAAAGCCAGAGCTCCAAATGTTCTCTTGTCATATACCTTTCTGAGAACAACAGACCCAAGTGGACAACTTGAGTGACTGTGCTATTAAAGATCCTGATTTTTTGACAGATATAGTTACTACCCCCCAAACTCCTTCCTAATGCTCTCCTAAATTTTCTACTTTTCTTCATCCCCTTGCAGAGCACAGAAGACATGGTCAACATTTTCCAGTTATGCTTGTTTCAGCTTCTTAATAATAATTCAGTTCTTAATCTTTGACCAACCTTTTGTTCCCTACAGGTGCAATCTTTTTTATATCTTTTTTTTCATAGTTTTTTTCTGATAATTAAAAATAATATATGTATAATTTTGACATCTCTACTAGTAACATCTTTTCTAGATGCTCCAGAACTTGTCGCCTGATGTAAGTTTTTGCCCATTGTATGCTGTTTCCTCTGCATATGATTTCTGATTTTAGAAATTTAAAATTTAGAAATAAACCTTTTTGTTACAGTTTTATGAGAATGCAGAGGATCACATACTTCTGCAGCCAGGCACAACATTTCTATTCACTCCTCAGTATTAACTCTGAAAAATGACAATTGGGATATCTTGCGGAAAGGAAGCGTGTTCATTTTGCACAGGTCATCAGATTAAATCAAGTTTGGCATGTATACTCTAAGTCTTTGTATTCAAATCCTTGAGGGTTATTAAGGATTATTTTAGTACTTTTAAAAATATTTTCTGTATTCAGCATGACTTTGATGTTCAGTTTTGGCTCTTACACAGCAGGCATCCAAAGCAGCATAACTCACATTTCCAGAGATGCTGAATAATTATTATTTAGTTTCTGACTGGGCATCATATTTTTATATGAATGCAGGATAACAAGTTGTACTATATACTGGTTTTGCAAGGCCCATATGCACAAGGCCAGCTCCAGCATGAAATCCAACAGCAGCAAGATGAAGCTACTCTCCAGAAAGGAAATTCATACTATAGCTGAAATAAATTCAATCAGAGATGTGGCAATGAGTTACAAAAAAATATATATAAAATAAAAATAAAAAATTCTTGCTCCTATTCCAAGAGAATGTGAGATGCATACACATCTCGCCTTTTCCATGTAGCTGTTGCATTACATACTTGTTTTGAGTGTTCAATAGAAAAAAAAAAAAAGATGTTTTCAGAAAGTTAGTGTTTTACCTCTAAATAGATATTTTAAGCCCAGCTTGTGAAGAAAAGCACAGGAAAGCACTGAGAAGACCAACCAGTCTGAAATACCAAGCTCCATTTCAGACTCCAACAACCTTGTTCAAAGTTTCTTTTGCTGGCTGTTCATTCTAGAGACTCTCATACCACTTTAACACCACTTCTCAGCTCGTCTATGCTCCCATAGTGCACAGGCAGATTTGTTTTGGTTCATAACGTATAAAACAACACAGCTTTGCTAAAGCAATCTGGGTCTTGATCAAAGAACAAGTCACAGAATATGTTATTACTTATTAACAGGTATAATTTCAAGAGAGCAGTTTCAAAACTTAATCCATTTTTCTGAATTTAAATGCTTGTAATCGTGAACAGAAAGCAACAGTGCATTATTACATCCATTGTTTGATATGTTTCATTTTGTTACCTTGCTCCAAGACAATGAAGTCACATATCCAAACATCTCAAGTAACAGTAAATATGTGCTTGGCCACTGCCCGAATCAATTGCGAAGTGTAAGAACAGCAGGGGACAGAAAGAACTATACCTTCTCTAAGTGGCTTATCAATCTAAGAAATGCTCAGTGTGGCTCCACTGGTTGGTTTGTATGGCATATGCCATGCACCTCTCTAACTCCACTAAAACACTGGAATTAACATCACAACTACTAAGATAATATTAATCAAAAATACAGTAAATTATGTAATCTACCTACCTAATGGGATAAAGACGAAAACCAAAATCCACATCCTTTAACTTTTGACACTATTCAAAGATAATTTGTGAATTATGCATAACCCAAACCATCATTATCATGGTTATAAATTACTCTGTTCCAACTCTGAAACCATGGATATTTCGACACTTAGCACAAGTTTACACTTGCTGCTCTCTCTGGCACTACAAAGAACTGTGCTTACCTCAGGTACTGTTATTACTTACTTCTTGTGCCAGTGTGACAATTTGACACAGAGGTCCAGTTCAGCAAAGTACTAAACCAGAAACTCAGTAACTCATATGATACCTCTATTAACAAAGCAGTCCTTCCTTCACAAGCCAATAAAATGAGAAAAAAAAATTAATTATGACAGATACACACACACCATTTATTTCCTAACATAAAATCAGGGAGAAAATTCTCTCATTTACAGCTTGTCAGAAGGAAACTTTATAACAAGTGGATGTGATGTCAAATCCACACATAAGCTAACCTTTTCTGTCACTCAAAAAGTGTTGTTTACTATTAGATGTGATACCACTTCAGGAATATAACCAGCTTGACTGATAGCTCTGGCTATGAAATATGAACAGAAACATTTCAAATGGACCTGACAGACCAGCATTATAATTCTTTTCAATTGATGTAAAAAGGAAAAAAAATCCCAACAGTTCTGTGACAATACACAACTAGAACATAAAATCCTGCTGAAAAACAATACCAGATTTGCTGTCAACATTTATAAACCCACAAAAACTACTAAGATGACTGCCTTTGTTTCAGCTAATGTATTTTCTGAATTTCCATAAAGTAGGAACTATCACTGCAAAAAATACCCTCACTCTCTTTTAGGTAACTGGTGCTTTAAAATAAATCCAAAACTATGACTCTAGACAGTGTTTAGAATCATGTATTTCACAAATGGCAAGCTTGTAGGGTTACTGACATGACTGGTTTTTATTCATATCTGACACTGTTGTGGGAAATGTTATTTTATTTAAATGTGAGTTTCCAAGGAGGTACTGTGACCACGTAATACAAAAATCAATTCTTCCACCATTAGCTAGCATGAATTGACTTGGCTCCTCTGACAGCCAAGCAAATGAAAATTAGGCAAGGATCTGGTTCAAAATAGGGTTCTGCAGTTCTCGCTCAAGCTAAAATTCCTGTAGGGGATAGGAAGCAGATCTATATTCTTGACAGAGAAGTCAGAAAGAAGGGAGCAAGATGATGCATGAATGCAGTGATGGCCCTATATATACTGCTGGTACACAGCTTGCATGTATACACTCATCCATATACACTGTACAAAAACTACATACCTGTTTACACAGTATGTGCATTGCCTCTTGTCCACAGTTAAGTGAATGTTCTCTGTGCACAGTCCAAACTGTTTTCTGGTAGTTCAGTCCATCTCTAAAACACTGTCAGCTTTCCTGGAGCCACTGCACCAGTGCATTAACTGTATATAGAAACTGCCCAAAGTGTTACTGCATCAGAACATATGGCTTGTACATCAGGTTTGCTGTCCCAGGATCAGGAACACAATCTCCAGTTCTGTGATTGTGTACGAGTAAACTGTCCAGCCGGGCTTAGTTCTGAAAGCTCGCTTTGTTGCATAAAAAATATGTGAGCATTCAGTTCAGGTATGAATATTTGATCTATTCAGTAACATAGTTCTAGGATTGAAAATGTCAGGGACAGTATGGATATATTTAAGATTGCACAGCGAAGATTATTTACTAATTGTAATCAATGGTTTTCAAATGTGCTGTTTTACTTTTTACTCTGTAAAAAGGATTCTCTCACCTAGACATATGTCATCTGTCCCCCCCACTTACAGTATCATCCAAACTGTCTTTTATTGCTTGAGCTATCATTTTCCCTGCCTTCTTAACAAAGCAAAACTCTAACATGCATACTATTTAAATTATTTTATTATGTCTGTTTTTGCCTGTTAAAGGCAAAATGAAAAGTCGGTCATTAGAGCTGTGTGAGAATGCAACAGGAGCCATTTTCATAACAAACCATATTTTTAACCAAACACTTTTCCTGTATTTCATAAACACTTTAAATATCTAGAAATTCCAAAAATTCTCAGTGTTGTAATCTTCAAATTAACATATTTATGCCCATGAATGAAAGAGGAAATGAAATACAAACCGTGCCATGCTGAGGTGAAGTTCTATTGCAACACGTTCTTTCCAGTTAAACAAGAAGTTGAAATAAAAATGTGATAGACTATAGGGACCACAGACAACTACATATGGCTGATTTTCAAAAACTTTAAAAGTGACCTTTGGGTGACAAAAAAGGCTTGCACTGATTCAGGATAGAAATTGTTTGTCCTCATAAATGCCCTCACTGCCATATATATTTTACTTTCTATTGGAACACAAAATACTGATGGAACAAGTAACTCAAAATGGAATTTTCTTTTGTATAGTTATAGCTTTCCCCATTAAAGTTTATGTTAAAATTTAAAGGAATCTCAAATATGAAAAGATTTAAGTCAACACATGAATGACCTACCTTCCTAGACTTTCAGAAAACATCATGTCATGTTAGACCTTGCTACATTTCCCTCAAGTGGAGAAAACATTCCCAAATTTCCCAACAGTGGAAAAAACAGGGCCTACAGTGCATATGAAGAGGTAAATCAAAAATTCACATTCCTGAACGTATTAGAGCTTCTTACTCAATAGCTTCTTAACATCATATGAGGTCTTTTGCCTTCCTATGGAAAAAGAAAATACAGATACACATTCTCCCAAACAAACATAAGTCAGAAATTCCTCATTTAAAAAAAAAAGAAATGCAATGGCAAAGCTCATAATTTGGAAACAGAGTTACTTAGTTACAAAGAAACAATAAGTACACTTAGAAAAATAATATGCATGTCCTTTTATAATTTTATTTGTCCCATCTATAATGCTAGAGGTCTCCTTTTGTTTTAAAGAGGAAAATAAATCATATTTCTTTCGTCAGTGTTCTTATTTGGCAAATATTATTGCAGTTGAGTAGGGTGAAAGAAGCCAAGACCCCTTGTGAAATGTCTCTGAAACCATCTATTATCTTCGAGCCACAGGGGAATATAAAAGAAAAGCAAATCAGTTAGAACTTCACAAGTAGACAGACATCAATGGAAATTATAAACTCTGAAGAAGGAAAGGTAACATTACTACTACTATAATGAGGAAAAGCCAGTTTGTTTGGTTTTAAATCAAAAACAAACAATCACAGATCTTAATCTTTTCAGATTCAGAAAACTTATTGTTTGTAGACTAAAATATTTTTGCCTCTTCAGTACTTCCCTCTTTTCCTTCACATTGTCTCAGCTGTTAACCTCCACACAGAAAATATGTCATAACCCAGACTAAAGATAATTTAATGCATTTTTGTTCTAGGTCTTACCTACATTTAGATGCTAAACAAAATATTTATAGCCTAGAAAATGAACCATCTCACCTTGGAGATGGATCTAACTGTCCTTGAACACACTCACTGTCTCCCAGCACTCTGCAGCTTGGGTACAACAATGAGAGACAGCAGGAATTATAAGATGCCACAGTAACTGTTGATTATCAGTGGCATAAATAAACAAAAAAAAAAATCGGATTTGAAAGAGTTGTTAAGTATAATATTAAACGATACAACAGTGACATTAATTATTTGAACACCTTCACAGAAAACAACTTGAAATTCATTTTCTAAGCAGCATATCATACACAGTAACAGAGAAATTTGGAACTAATCTGAATATTTTGCATTTTTTGCGTTAAGAATGTTTCACGTGGAAAGTTTGTAATAAGACAGACACTAACAAGCTCTTTTATTGCCTAATCATTCAGAACAGAAGGCAGTATTTGCAGAAGAACATATTCAGTGTCTTTTGTGGTAAAGAACATCCATTTTAATAATATTTTTTCTTTGAATTTTTAATGCATATACTATTACAGAACATAATGGCTCTTATTACCTTTCTGTTGCTCAAAATATTCAGGGAGGATTGAATTACATACATAGCATTTCTGCTTTTCTGTGCAGAATACAAAACTGCAACCCAACCCCAGAATAATCCTTGTGAAATGATATAGCAGGCATAGCTCCTCATATATATAAACAGACATACACCCACCCAGAAGTTTGTACCACAAAATTCACATGCTTCAGTTCTTTTTGCAATAGAAATTTTACTTGCACAGACACACTGGTGAGATGCCAGCCCCAACTTCCTTTGCCTGAAGCAATATGACACAGTTGTACTTTATTTTGTGTACTCTTTATTGTACTCACTCACAAATAAATATTTGCAATGCAGCTGAATCAGCTTTTGACCTACTTCTGAAAAAAAAAAAATTTTCCTAAAAGTTTTTTTTTAAACACACACACGTCATGAAACCATCAAAATCCACAGCTAGCAACAGATTTTAAATATGTATAACAACCCAGTAACTTTTTGTACCAGTTTCAGAAACACTCTAGAAAAGGATCAAATACAGACTTGTACCCAGGAATTACTGCAAATTACACAAATACATCTCCTTAGATGTATTTGCCATACATGCCATGTATTACATGCCATATATACCTGCCATACATTAAGTGTTGAAAAAATCTGAGGATTATTATAAAGCTGCAAGACACCCAGACATACAACAGCTTGGGCGGTACATAAGATAATCTCTATAGTTCCATTAACAAAATGTACAATTGTAAATCAACTACTAATTAATGGATGACATAACTCCAACAAGACTAGAAAGATATTTAGCTCTTTGCAAGCAAAATAAGGGAATGGGAATCTGGTCTCAGATTTTTCTAGATAGCAGTTTCATATTACATATCTGATGCCTCCAGAATTTGCCTCAAATGCAGTTGTTTTAGAGAGAACCATAAGAGCTGTAATTAGACTAACACACCAGAATTTAACGTCTGCATATTCTGCACTTTATTTCCCATTTTATAAGGGCTTAGTATCTATTAATTAATTACCTAATTATTACCTAATAATAATTCTCCCAGCTACATAGCACATGCAGGAGTTTGCTGAATTCTTATGTTACTCTGGTTGCTAATGCTCCTCAAAAAGTTAAAAGGCAACCACTCACATGTGAGGGAAGAATTTAGTGGGCTAATGGCTTTATCATGTGAATATCTCCTGTCTAATGTACAGTTTTATGAACACACACACCCATCACACCTCCAGCATTAATTCATTTCCTGGTGTAGCTTTTACATAAAAAGTCAAAGCCCTAAGGAATCTGGTTTGGAAACTAAGGTATTGATAAATGTTCCCACAACTGTCCTGGGTTCCCACTTTCTTCTGAAGGCAGTTCCAGATAAACAGATACTCAATTCTAATCTCTACAAAGTTTCTATGTTTAAATGTATAATCACAACTTTGCTGAATCAAGATTTCAACCTTAATGCATCCCCTTTTCTGCCCTAAATGGCTATGACTTAGCTACTAAACTAATAAGGCATGCTTTCTATTCATCTTCATAATACGGCAAGTTTTTGCTGCCTGTTCCTAAAACTCTACCTTAAGGATGGTATTTCTAACCAGCTCTACTCCAAAAATGCTTTTATTAGTAACACCATTACCACACACGTGCCCTAACTGATTTATCTGTAACATGGTAACTCAAAAAAGCAATTATTTCGGGTATGGTGATAACAAGAATTACCAGAGAGAATTGAAGTAAACAAGAAGCTAGTGAGATAAAGATTTCTAATATTTGCTTGCTGTATTAATACTTATTGAAACAGAATCAGTTTTGGAAATTTAACCACTGTTTTCTTCTGTTTGATTCTCACCAAAACTGCTTGCATTTCTCTTAGCCCAGAATTTCTATTTATTTACTATATCTGAAGCATCGGTTACCACAACAACATAACGCAATAGATCAAAACAATTTCAGCCAGATTTTCAGAGAGACTTGAACTTCCCATTACATATAGTTGCGTGTCAGAAGACTTATCTTCATAGAAGAACACTGTTCTTTTATAAAGTGATACATGCCTCAGCCTAACAGCCACTGAGGCTGTGGATAAAAAGCAATGAGAAAGGGAGGTACAGATTAATACACATGAATATATTCATAGATTATCAGTGGATCCAAGAATTCCATATTCTCCAAGTCAACAAATACTGAATTTCTTCACAAGCTATGACAAAGCAGCCTCCTAGTGCACTGCACCTGAGTACCAGTTTTGAGGGGCCAGAATTCCCTGCAGCCCCTTTTTGTGAAGAGTTTAAAAGTCCCTTCCAAAGGCATCTTCAGATAAAAACAAAACGTAATTGTAGCTTAAAAGAGTAATTTGAAAAGAAACAGCTTGGAGATGAAACAAAGACAAGAGCTACTGGATAGAGCAAAAGTAGAGAAAAGAGTTTGTGAGAAAAAGGGAATTATGGCTACAGGGTTACTTGGTTTTATAAAGTATGGGAAAACACAAAAACAATTTTACATAGCAGACACACGCAGAAATGACAGAAGTCAATTCTGCAGCATTCTCCCCTCCAGAAACCATGCCCCCCCATAAAATCTGCCATTTACCTTTGAATCCAAACAATTTGCTCTAGCTCACCAAGTCATTGCACCCTCAATTCTGCTGGATGGGACAATGACTCTGCATCTCCCGCCTCTGTTTCTTTTGTTAAAAGACACCTTTTAAAGGAAAATTCACCAGCGCTAAGTCTACACAATGTCTTAAAAGGGATATTTAAAACAACATGCAAACCATTCGTAAGTATGTAAATTGGGTAATTACCAGTTGTGCTCCATGAAGCTTGGCAGACATACATAAATTGATGTTTTAGGTAGATGGTGTAATTTCTCTGTCCCCTATGTCAGTTGCTGCACTGTCCCATACCATCTTCCCAGAGCAAGAAAATAGTAAACTGTTAGAGTTGAAAAGAATGCCTGAATCATGACATCATTTGAAGCAACTCAGTTGCCCAACTTACTTAGCACTGGGCTTAGAGTTAAAAGTGAGTTGTATATGACTCTGACCCAGACCATAATTCTGCTCAACTTGAAACATGAATGAATAGTCTGGCAGACACTGCCATTTTCTCAACTCAGGCATAATTTGTGGCAGAATCTCAAACAGACAGTAATTTATAAATGACAACTGACTTCAACTTAAGAAATTTTCCATTTAAGAAAGCTTTTCAAAAGCCATTATAAACACTCAAACCTAACTAGAACAGGGCTAAATTTAAAGCTTATAATTTCTGCAATGTTCGTGAAAAGACAAAAAAACATTGTTTACCATTTCCCCCATTTTCCAGTGTAGATGCTATACAGTTTCTACGATGTTGGATGGGATTGGCAAAGTTTCAACAAAACAAAACAAACTAACAATAAAACTCACTTAGCTGTAAGCAATATTTATAGGAAGTGCTGGTAACCCACAAGTCTCAACGTTTCATTACAAAGCTGTTTGTGTTACAGCAAAAGAATGAAAAGTTAAATAGTAAACAGCCTGCAAATAGGAACGTGATACTTTCCCTGGCGATTTCAGTAACTAAATTCCATCACTTGTATAGACTGTAATATGGGATACTGAATATAGGAGAGGAGGGCAAACAATGCCCCCGTGTACTCACTAAGAGGCTAAGAAAAAATAACGCTGAAGATAACTACATGTTAAATTAGATCCATGAGTAATTTGCTTTACAACACTTCCCAGCTGCAAGAAAGAGAGGTGAAGGCCTTGGTTTGCTGAAGAAATAGCTAAGCAACCAGTTTTTCCTGTGTCATCCTGTTGCTTGGAAGTAGCCAACCTGGATTTGTAAGTGACCTTAAGAATGGCTGCTGACATTGCTCTCCAAGATTGCTAAAATTATCCTACATTGTGCTAGTTTTCAGAGGAATTAAGGAGACTTAACCAACATGTTGCAAAGAGGAACAACAAATACCACATATAAATCCATCTTGTTTTGCCACCCAGACCTTTGTCTTTAGGAAATAACTAATCCACAGTTGCATTTGTGTATTGTAGAGAAGTGCATTTCCAATCACGTAGGAAAGATGTCAGACGCTCAGGTTTCACAGTAAGAGAGCCAGAGAAAAATTTACTAAGCACTTTTATCCCTTTAAATTGTCTTGAAGAAATGAACAAGAATCAAACTTTCTAACATTTTAATGTCAACAATAATGTTCTTTAAGGAACTCTTCACAGTACTAATACTAAAATTTATCTTCACTATATCTGAGGCCTTGTAAAGATCAAGGACCCCTTCTAGTTGAGAAAGCAAGACCCATAAAGACAACCTGACAAAAACAGGTAAACCAGAAATTATAGAGAAAGAAATGAGGAAAGGCTCAAGGGCCCACAAGAATTCGGTGTAAGAGTTCTAGCCACACATATAAAAGTTTTCTGCTGTTAAAGGGCTTATATTCTCTCACACACAAATATTTTTCCTAAGGCACTGCTCTATCTCAGTTCACGATTATAACTTTGACCACTGCCAAAGATGCAATAATGTAATCAACCTGGAATCCACTATTTGATTTTAAATTTTATTTTATTTTTAAAACCACATATTTACACCTTTGATTTAAAATTTGCTTTTTTCATTATGCTGTTTTATATCAATTTCAGAATTCTACCACACCATATAGTTTCTCTAAAAATTTTGTATGATGAATACTTGCATTGTAGGCACACAAAAATACAAAGTTGCATGTGAAGAAGTAGTTTGTAGGTGTGTGTATCTTTTCCATTTGCACCTATTATTTCCTTAAGTCTAACACTAAATGGAAGGAATCAGACAGACAAGTGCTCATCATGTGAAGATCAAGATTCGACATTTCTGTAAGTACTTTACTGAATTTGCCAACCTTCAGAGGCTTTGTAACAGAATATTAAGCTATATAGCATGTATTGAACAAGGATGCTGAAACACCAACTTGAGTTTATTTCAATCAATATTCCTTTTTTTTGAAGCCAGGGACTCTTGCACAGTGCTCATCTGACAGCCTTTGACATGAGCAGCATTAATAAATGTTGACATTGAGGTTGATTACTCTCCCTCTACAAGCTTGGACTAGTCAGACACTGACTAATCCCTTCATTCTTTCTATCCGAGTTGCTCCTGTTTCTGTTCTGCTTGCTACTGCTTAGTTTTATCTGTAGCATTCAGTGCACCAAAAATAGAGGCTTAGAAAACCTGACACTAAGATGATGTACGGTGTTATTAAGCTCCAGTAAAAGCTGTAAAAAAATGTAATGAAAATTAACATCAGTGACGTGCATCTTTCTAATGTCTGTACAATAATTCCTAAACTAGCACCATCCTACTTTCATTTCAGTATAGATAAACCACATACTTTTGGGCTAGATTGTTGCTTTCTCAAGTGACCTGCATACGCAGTAACAAACAGTACACCCCCCTAGAAACAGTACAAGGAAGGAAATGTACACAGAGAACAATTCCCTCAAAGGCCTCATTGGCTTGAATGGCCACATACTATTCAAGTTGAACCAGATGTGCCGACACACTGAAAGGTATCATTACAAGGCAAGGTTCTCCCGATCCCCTCCACCAATTCCCAGGTTGAGTTATATAATTAATGAGTGCACAGCACTAGCTTGGCTCTTCCAGTTGGAAAGCCAATAACCATCCCTAAGGGAAGACTATACGATTTATTACACCACAATATACACACTTACAAGAATCCCATTGTTTTTTTAAGGTTATCATTAAACTCATTAAATGCCCTCCATCTCATTTTTTTTTCAGTTTATTTTCTATTATCATTAAAATTACTCCATTGCTAAACTAAAAAAAAAAAAACAAAAAGTATAAACAATTTACTCAGGAGAAAGGTACATAAAAGCCAGCAATGTCTTGGGAATCCTAATAGAGCAGAAGTCCTTTCTGAATATGAACTCATCACAAATGCCCTCCATTAAAAGCTGTTAGCTTATCAGATACTGTAATCTTCCTCTTGTTGGGTCAAAAGCAAGTTATTCTATCTAGAATCATAAACTAAATTCCTCACTTGAATAGAATCAGTTTATTTTCCTTTCAATTGTAATGGCATATTTGCAATTCAAAGGGTGTTGCTATCCCAAAAATGGATTCTGGCACTTTGTAGAGTTTTGGGGTTTTTTTTTGTTTGTTTTGTTTTGTTTTATCTGAGGCTGTAAAATAAGAGTGAGGAAATAATTTCAAAAAATTCAGTACTAAGGATAATCACAATGCAACAGAGTAATCAGAATACAAAACTGATTGAGGTAGCAGACAATGTTCTGAAATGCAAACTGAAATTAATTTACAGAGCTTAAACACCTTTTTTTTTTTTTTTAAGATACATTAACTATACTTGAATGTCTCTCCAGCTGAGTAATACCACACTTAAAGTTCTTCTAGTTAAATTCATGAACAGTTTGTGAAAAAATATTAACAACAGTGACAGAATTGGGCTTCACACCTGACAGTCACTGGGAAATCCCTTCACTTTCAAGTCTTTTAAATCAAATCTATAACGATTAAGTCTGTTTTTAGTCACAGTAATCAGCCAGCAATAACAAACTGAAGCCTTCCAGTTCATCAGAAGTCAATTACACAGAGCTGCAGTAAAGTTAAATGATAGTACAACACGTGGGTACAAGGCACAATGCATGCCACGAAGAGAAAGTGTAGCTAATTTTAAGATGTGAGATGGAGGCTAAATTCAACCCAGACAGGATACCACATCAGGTGCACAGTAAAGTGTGGGCAGATCAATACTGCTCTGTTTGTAATCAGGCCTGGGTGATACAGGGGAGCCCTACCCCAAAATACAACTGGCCATACAAGACTGAGCTGGTGCAGTTTGTCTGCTAGCTGGACTTGCCATGGATCCAGCTTTGCTGCAAGGTATTCAAGTGACATTTATATCAGAGCCTGTTCCCCAGCTCGAAGCACAAACCTGTGTAATATGCATTGTTTCAGCACTTCCCATCATTTGAGAAAATAAAATTGTGGAGAAGAGAGTCTGCCAGAAATTCTGGACATTTGATGTAGCTTACATATCAAAGAATATCCAGACTTGTGCTAACTGTTCTTCTGCCACATGTTAATATATGATGACCCTAAGGAGATTCCTTCTCTCCCTTTCACCTTACCACACACCATCTGTCTTATGCAGACTCCTATCAGTGTCCCGCAATTCATAGTTCAAAGACATCTAGGCTGAGCCAGAAATGATATCTTTGTATTTAAGTGTCCTTCACGGAGCCATAATATCCTGTTGCAGTGAGTGAGCTCTAAAATTTAGTTACATGCTGTGTGAAGTGAAGAAATACCCCTTTTGTTTTGAACATGCTCCTGATGATTTCATTTTGATGCCAGCAGTCATCATATCATAAGAAACAGGGAACAATCGCTCCCTTTCTACCTTGTCTGTATTACCTGTGATATCACTGACCTTTTTCATACCCCTCTTTATTATCTTTTTCCAAACTGAACAGTTCTAGACTATTTAACCGTTTCTCATATGCAAGCCATTCCATTCCCTTGCTCTTTCTTGTTGCTTTTCTCCATACAATGCTAATTCAATTAAAGGTTTTTCAAACAGGGACAAGAAGTATATGTAGAATTCCAAAAGAAAGTTCAACATGGATTACTATAAAAAAAAAAAAAAACTTTTACTCTCTACTCTTTTCCTTTTGTTCATGCTCTATGCAGTTTACTGAGCTGCAGATATTACTCTACACTATTAAATTTTGTAGCTCGCTCAACAAGACTCTGAGTCCATGCTAACTACATTTTGTGCTGCCATAGCTACACATTCTAACACGTCTTAGGCTAGCCGAACACCTCTGGTGCATCTAAATGAGATGCAGAGAAGGTGCATTAGGTCAGGCTACTCCTTCCTACCACTTCCATCAATTTTGAAGTTCTTTGTGACTCTGATCTTTTTAGATGGAAACACCTACTTGAAATTTCACAGTTACATGTGCATTTATTCCCCTGGGTTTACTTACTAAAGGGAATAAATTGTTACAGTTCCAGGTTGTAGCCTGTATTATACCATATTCTGTGAAGCATTCAGTAACTACTTGCTTGTACCTTCAGACAAGAGAAAAAAATCTTAGGTTTGAAATGGTTATTTCTCACCTGCCATCTTTAATCACTGTGCTTTGGATCCAACACTTTTTGATAAAACAGAGTAAACAATAAGTGTTTCTAGAAATAAATCAGTAATACAGAATTTTGTACCTCTTTATTCTCTCACTCGCCCAGTTCTTTCCATATTTAAACAAAATAACTATAACTGTTCGTTCTTCTCTTCATAACTGAAAGTACTAGAAGCTGGAAGAAAATTAATGTTGGATAAATAACTCACAATCAATTTACAAAATCCCTCCTTCTGTTCAGAATGGCCCAGCCATATCACAGGCTTCCTCACTGTATTTGAAATTCAGCATCTTCGTGTAGTCTGTCTACAAGAAGCTGGATTAGACTGACGGGAACCAGCCAATCACTCAGTTTCAGTCTATTACCTTCAGTGTTAAAGAAATCTTATAAAGCTTTCCAATGCAAAAACACGCTGTCACTTTTTAATCTGAGCTTCTATAAACATTGTGCAACATTCTGATAAAATTGATTGTTTCCACTAATGTTTCCTTAGTAGATCTGCAATACTTTGCAGAATAATATACAAAAGGATCATAAAATTGAAGAACAATCAGTTCCAGGCAAACATTAACAGGACACCTACAAACACTACCCTTTAGCAGAAGTATTTTGAGTGAAGAGACTAACAAGGTTTCAACGTGCTTATATGCAGTATGGTCTGATGGGTAAAGAAAACTACATTATTATTTCCAGTTCTGTTGAGTCACGTCTCTTGGCAATAAAGTACAGGAGAATCTGAGAAAGGGAGGATCTTTTCTACTAAGAAAAGACTTCATAACATCCCTGAATACAACAGTACTAAATCCCCCAATATAAGATGTTAACAGATTACCTACAGTGACACTGCATTTTTAAAGATGGTGTCATTTATATTGCTGTCAGCTCACAAAATGACTTTTCTACTTTTTATTGCAATACAAAGAATTACAGAAAATCTTTTGTACAAGTAAATGTCAAAAGAACTGCTACCACATTTCTACAATGCCGTGATTCATTCTGATTGTTGTACAGGTGTTAGAGAGATTAGTTCTGGTTTACTTTTCTGCTTATCTCTACTGAGAACTATGGCGTATGTGATTCAGTAGAAACAGCTCTGAGAGAAGTGTTTGCGAGAGCAAAATGTGTCAGAAAAGTGAAATTACCTTTCCATCATGATGTCAAAGAAGGCTGCAGATGCATATTCTCTGCCTACCCGACAAAATCCCACTGGAATTTTACGTGACTTTACTGCCTTGTAAAAAAATAAATTTGATTTATACAAGATTCATAGCATTTTCCATGATCATTTAATTCTAATTCAAATTCACAGCAGACTTTTCAAGTGGCTTAAGTGTACTACAAAACCAAACCCTCCTCCTTTTTTCTGAGTAAATTTAAACTATTGGTAGGTCTTGGAATTACTCAAGGCCTTAAAAAGTTACCTAAGGATGTCTTGTTCATTAGATCAAATAGATCTTGTTCAGGATCAAATAGCATCAGCATTAATAAGAGGATTGATAAGAATACACTTGCCAAATTCTCCATTAATACTGTATATCCCATTGCTCCCATGGCAGGTGAATTCTTCAT
The DNA here is from genome assembly GCF_964211835.1 of Anser anser. Lineage (NCBI taxonomy): Eukaryota > Metazoa > Chordata > Aves > Anseriformes > Anatidae > Anser > Anser anser. Next base: position 4,777,111 of record NC_139732.1, read on the forward strand.
TAAGTATGCAAAGCTGCAACAACTTGCTTATTAATAAAATACAGTTCTCTCTGGATTAATCCTGTGCCTACCAACAAGGAAATAACAACCCAAAGCTCACAAAGTTCTATTAGTATTAATGATTTTTTTCACAATTAAATCACGAAGGCGCCCAACAATTTATTTTAATGGGTTTTATGTATATTCCTATTATCATACTATTTTTCCATCTGTATTCCTTTCTTGGATGCCCTCCTTTGTAGTTTGTTCCCTTAAAAAAAAAATTGTAAGCTACCTGTTGTGTTTTTATGATTAAAATTATTAAATCTAAAGCATGATTTTATCTACATTGCTTGCTTCTGGTTTTTAGACACAAGAATTTCCATCTTTAAAAGACCTACAGGTAAAACATGAATTATAGCTTCTGGGACATGAAGTCCACACCTGACGTTCACAAAAGAAACTAACACACAAAATATTCAGAGATGATACACTTCAAAACTATCAGAACATGACAAAACCATTAGCTTGCAAAATCCTTATAGAGTTGTAGTCAATCTAATCAGGTAGGAATAGCTTGTATTGTTGTCTTGTCAATATCAATTTAGACCACCCACTGGTTCCTATCTATTTTTTTTATCATTGATTCTGCATCTTTCCTGCCCATATCATACAGCTAAATTCATTCTAATATGACAAGGTCTTGAGGATTTATAGACAATTCTCTAACTGTAACAAATTGCTATCCTTGTTAGGGTTCCAGCTACAATCCCCATTGGAAAAATGTTATGAGAGATACTATCAAAGTGATCACTGGCTGCTGATGCAGAAATGAACACAAGTCATTTTTAGTTAAAATCACAAGGTGCAGAAATAATAGTAGAGTGAGAGGATTTATTAAGTTACAGTCATTCACCAGAAAAAGAAAATTAATTTTTAAAAAAGTAACACACTTCAAAAGTTTTGAAGGCCCGTAAATCCTTGGTTTAATAGTGTAGCTAAGAATCCTTATTTATTCAATAAAAATATACATGTGGGATCTTCTTGTAAACAATACTCAGGTTTTTTCTTTAGAGATCAGATCACATGGAACTGTAAGATAAACTTCATATATAAAATGGTTTACCATTCCAAGCTCTCCTGGCTACTGCAAAATTTTTATTTTTTTATTTAATGTGCCATGTATTGCATATGACCATTGATGGACCTCTAAATGTCAGGAAGATGCATGAACAGGATGCAGCCTTAGACAACATTTAGGTACAATAAAAGTGTCTTCCAGTTAGATCAATTATTTGCTTCTGTCTTTGAAATATTCTGAAAAAGAAATGGTTATTTTCCCTTTGTCAATTTTTTTTTTGAAGATGTCACTGAAAAAAAATTCTATATTCTTTCATTCTTACAAATAACAAAAGTATGGCTTCTGTTTTTTAACAATAGGAGCTTCTCTTTGCTGAGATCAAGAGACTAGTAAAGTGGGAAAAGCTTGAAAATCTACTCTGACTCAGAATTTTTAAATATTTGGCATATGCTGGATAACTGGTATGAGTAACAAGGGTTTGAGGTTTTTCACTTTGTCAAGGATTCCAAAAGATCTGTTCAGTGAGACTAAATTGAGTTAACTAAGACCCGTTGGCCCTGATCAGAGCTTCTGACAACGAAATCCAAACAGAAGAGTAACACAGAGGAAACCTAAGAGGGATCCAGCTCAGGACAGTTTCTACAAGTATCCTAATAGAAGAGATGGTATTTGACACCAGGAAGGAGCATCCAATAGAGCAAAACTCATCATTCATAAGAGTAGGGTCTTCAGTGTTTCTGTTACTTTCCTTTTTGCGCTCAGTATGGTTACATATGATACATGTGGTAAAATCTCTCACTACCAGCCTAGTAAAGCGAGCCTCCAGAAATCATGAGACTATCATTTCCTTATTCTACATCCTGTTACAGTTAACAAAGTGCAATTGAAGAGTTCAATAACCTTATTCGCTTTTCTCAGTTTATACCAAGAGCAGCAGTGTCGGAGTCCACCAAGTCAGATGAATTTCTAAAGGATTCAAGAGGGACACTATGCAAAGCCAAGGCTGCTGGACACTTAAAAAGGGTTCCTTAGTCTGATCTCATCATTTCTCTGATTACCTTTCTGTTTCTTTCCCTCTTCATCTGCTCATTTTTTCTATTCAGCTGAAGAGATTTTCTTTAACCACTGCTTCTTGAATCAGTTTTTTCTCCCAATTCTATTTTCTCAACTTAAAAATGACAATTTGTTTGGCAGAGAAAATCCTTATTTTCAATATTTGTTTCCTCACAAAAACAGGTGATACAGTGCTACAGGTAAAGGAGAAAAAAATACAGGTGTTATTCAGCTTATTTAAAAGCTTTTTTTTTTTTCCCTCAAAATACACGATTACTGAATGTAAAAATGAATAATAGAAGAAAAAATAGACCGAGACTATAGTGAAAGTAGCAAGCTGAAGTAGTCCAATACCTTGGAGGGGAAGACAGAGGTGTACTTAGGTATGAATTCAATAAATATATAAAGATCATCTTATTTAGTGCAATGAGGAAGACATTCCACTTATTCCTGTTTTATTCTGGGAGAATACTATTTAAAGAAGATAACATGCTTAGCTACATCAAAGTGGGGGAAAAAAATCAAATAGAGTTACTTAAATTAGATATTATGTGGCACATTTAGAGCCACTTGACAATGTTTTAATGATCTTCCAGTTAAAAGCTCTTTAAAAGAGTTACCACACAACTATTTCGTAGGCTGGCTTACACCACTAATAAGAAAAGAAGCATTTAAGTGCAGTAGCAGAAGCTACCAAAGACTGAAGTCATTTTTACTTAGTAAGATGACACCAGTGCTATATAAGCAGCTAAGAGTGTAATAATGCTGTAGCAATAACCAAAGAGTACCCTCCTGTGTTGAAAAGGAGTTACTCTAGTTAGGATGAACAACATAATTTCTTTCCTCATCACAAATGTAAAATTAAAGATGACTTTATTGCAGTAATTTATTCTAGTCCTTCTAGACATCGTAACTATTGCAATAAAGATAATAGAGCATAGTTAGATGAAATTAATTACTAAAACATAACATCATTAATAGATAAAAAGACTTTAAAAAGGGAAATATCAGTTGCTACTATTTAACAGTAAATTCTTACACTGGTTATTATATCAACAGGGCCAAATAAAAGTACTTTGCATGTGTAATGTAAGTAAATTACAAATTTGACTAAAATAAATCACATTTTTAACATAAGAGTTCTTTCAGCTGAGACGCTAGTGGATACATCTGACAGCCCTGTATGCCACCACCCTGACATACAGTTATTAGGAACAGTTTGTAACATTCCCGTTTTGTCTGTGAATAGACATTTTAATTGAAAAATCATTTGCCCATAAAATTATCAACATCAATTTACATTCTACAAAGGGACTGCATTATGACCATAACAGAAATTGTAAGTGGATTCATTTTACCACTAAATCACTTTACATTATGCTGTGAACAGAATGATTAAAGCAGGTTAGCATTTTCTTGGCAAAGTAATTATGTGGTTATGCATTTCAGCCACACCAATATTTATACTAGCTAGTCCATTTATCTTGGTGACAGAACATCTATACTAAATGGACAGAATACATTTTATTTACTTGATGCAGTTCATTTAATGCACAAAATACTTTCAAACTTAGTTTTTGTAATCATGATAGCTTTATCTATTTATTTATTTATTTCATTTTCTTGCAGAACAAATTTAATCTAGTGTTTAAGTAGTGAATAAAGTACCTAGTAGGTCAGCTACACAGAACTTAACATGCTTAGATCAAGGGAAATCAAGACAGTATGATTTGATGCACTACTCTTGTTTTAGGGACTAAAATACTCTTAGTGAATTAGAAAAAGGAAATGCCCATTCAAAACTGATGGTAATGGCCACAGTGTTTCAGAACATAAACAACCTCAGTGAAAACTTGTTAATTGGCTTGCTGACTGTGGTGAGCAATAGCAACCTGAATATTTGGCTGAAAGCCACCTTTTCTCAATGCAGAGAAGACCAATCAACGGACACCAACTCCCAAAACATCCTGCTGAAATGTCACCTGTGACTTGGAACAGCACGCTCCTGCTCTCACGTTCTGGACTGGGCTCAGTATCCAGCTCTTTGTATTTGATGATCCATATACACATGCCCACTAGACAATATACACAGGATAGTAGCACATTTTTATTTGATGTTCAACTCTTTTTTTATCTGAAGAAAAGAGGCTCCATTCCTGTTCAAAGTAAAGAACTCTCGAACTGATTTCCTCAGCTGCACAGCCTTTAGAAACTGGCAGAAGCATTACAGCTCCCCAGACACACTCCATTCTCATTAAATGACTAATCTAAAACCAGCCAACCAAAACGCATCGAATAACTGCACAGAATACGAATGTTTTACTCCCAATGTAGAACTCAAATTAAAACAAATCACTGTTATACCTCAGGTCTGAGTGACCCACAGGGTAATGCTCTATGGTGTGCTTTGTACAACACTGATGATGTGTGTTTTATTTTTTTGGTTTGTTTCTGTTTTGTTTTAATCTAATGACCAAAATTCAGTTCATGAAAAACAATCAACTGTAAATTGTATAATTTTAAAATGTAGGTGCAATCCCTCAAACTGGAAACAGAAGTCTGGCGGTAACAGAGCACGACAACTCAACCACATTTTAAAGCAACATTAATAGAGCATATTTGTGCATCTACCTTTCAAAAATAATTTATTACAAAAAAAACGACTAGAAGCATTTTCCTTAGTAGCATCAAATTACTACAATCAGTTACCCACAAAAAATAACACAATATACTTATGAATTTCAACAACATTCTAGAGGCAGCAATTTATAGGTAGTTAAATATCTAACAATATTGGAATAAATAGACTTTGTTTAAAAATGTCAATATTGAATAATTCAAATTATTTCTACTTAGGAGAATATTGTCTGAAGCTAAATTTTATGTTTACCTAATTTCTAATATAGAACTTATCTGCAAATAAATGGTGTAGTGATCCTTAGAAATTGTTTGAACACAGAACACATACATTACCTTGCACACCAAATTAGACCAGACAATTATCAAGTATTATATTAACTTGCTCTATTCTATTCTTTGTACTAGTCGAACTGCTCCTTCCTTAGATCGAACAAAATACACTTACCTACGATGTGCACTAAAACATGCCTAAATCATACCCACGCATAAGTCCCAGCAAACCTCCAACTTAAAACAAGTCGCTTATACACAAGAATCTCCTTTGCTTGGCTGATATTTGCAGGATACATGTCAATTCAGAGACAGCACAAGCAGTGACAGGAGTGATGCTGTATAGTTTTGACACAAAAGGCTTTGGTCCCAGGAAGAAAAGAAACTCTATCCTTCCCTTATTGTCTCAATAACATGCAAATTCTCAGAAGGGATAAATCAGAACACTCCTACCACCTACTGACCCTAATACTCCCGTTTAACTGTTTATTTCCATTATGAACAAGGTTTTCCTGCCCCCCGACACCTCCCCAGTCACTAAACCTGGTAAGCCAGCTTTAAGATAGCATAGTTTTGTGTTCCTTTGTACACAAGTACAAAGACACAGAAGACTCATAATCTTGTAGTCTATTAGGTACTTAAACATGAACTGTAATTTGATGTAGGCAGTTGCTTTACCTTTAAATACACCAGGGTCCCAAGTAATAAAACTATAAAGCAGCACACATTGTGCTTGTCTGTAACACATACAGAGATTCTTCTAGTTCGATCATTCTCAGTTCAGAGGCTGAACCCTAACAGTGCGTTATTTAGCCATCCCTCTAGTTGACCAAGGAGACTAAAAACTAGGACAACACTCAAACTGAACTTTGAGACATCAGAAAAACAGAAACAGTCTGAGAACCGGGAAAAGGAAACAGGAAAGGAAAAACTAGCACAGGTCCCAAGGATAACAAAAGCACATCAAACACATGACTTTGAAAACCACCTATTTATTTCATTCACCTGAAAAACAGTGGAAATTAAAGCACCGAGACAGTACTGTAACAGTGTTCTGTTCTCTAAGTGTTAGTGTTCTCTAAATAACTTTGAAATAACTTTGGAATAACTTCAAAAAACTGCCTGTATGTTGCACTGCCTTATATTAAGATGCCTACACCTAGGTAGCCATTTGAAAAACAAGCATTTCAGAAAACACACTCCATGAAAGATTTCTGTCTTTATTTTGCCACCAGCCCCTATGAGAATCCCCCCAAATCCAAATAAGACATTCATATCTAGCCACTGCAAACAGAAACTTCTTATAAGGTTTCCTTAAAACACTCTAAGCTATTTTATGGTCTTTCAGTCCACCTATGTCTCTACAAAAGCCAGTATTCATTTAAAAAGCTTCAGAGCAGTTCTGGACAGCATCCATCAATATCTTTTGAACAATGTTTTTGCTTAACAGCCATTAGTGAAAAGTTTAAACTCTTTGTAGCATACCCTGCATGAAAATGTCATTCACTGAATGATTTAAGCAATGGCAGATGACACTATGCACCTAAGTGCTTCTTGATACTTTATTAGTAATAATGCAAAAAGACTGCCTTTCACGTGAAATTTAGCGGTCAAGCTTTCAGATGTGAAAGACAGCCAAGTACACTGTTTTAAGGTGGCTTCACGTACAATAAACTGTGACAACTCCATAGTTGCCTTCTATGGACTTTATGGACTCTATCTCCCCTGCATTTTGTTATATACATTTATGAACATAATTATATTAATATTCTCATTTCTGAGACCTAAAAAATATCGCATAAGTAAGGCTTTAAATCAAAGGCTATTTATCTTGGTAGTGATCAGGAATAGGACCACATTAGGGAAGCCTTTTTTTTGGTGAAATCTCAGTGACACTAATGAAGGAAACAAAAGCCCCATATTTTCATGGCAGATACTGTCATATGAAAACCACAAATATAGTTGTAGGGTCATAGCGATCATGAAACAAAGACAACACACGCGCGGTTTGATCGTTCTATTACACTTTCTCTAAACAGCCCAGCTATGCAGAACTCTAGCTTCTTGAGAGTTAGCTTCCACTAATTTCTAATGGTTTAAATTTCTTATGGTTTCTGGTCTTATCTAGAACGTTTAACACAGGTGAAAGAAAAAGCTGATGCCATGCAATACCAATAACAAAAAGCCAAAAGACAACCAAAAAAGGATAGGTTATACACCTATACAACTCTATGGGGAGGAAAAAATTAAAAAAAAAAAAAGCCTTTGGCAAAGTGCTGTCAAAATAAAACAACATAAATCTTAAAGCAGAGAAAGTTCCTTCTCATGTCAGAATCCCCAGGCCTAACCCCCAACACAGAACAAGGTGTAGGATCGTATCCTACACCAATTTTGGAACAGGAATCATCTAACAGATGGAATTTTGTGTAACAATTTCAGTCAAAATCTAACTTCAGATTACAATGGAAATGTGGAACTGAAATGTCTGAGTACGAAACCTCACAAACATTAAAGCATGAAAGCAGGGATTCAGGAATATGAAGGTGTATATAATTAAAACGTTCACATCTCTACATTTATTTCCTGAGCATGCATTTATAGGCTTCCCCCCCCCCCCCCCCCATGAAAATATAATTTAAGGTTTTATACTTCCCAGAATTCCCAGAATTGTACTTGTAGTCAGGGTTATATAACAGCCCATAAGACTAACAGCTTTACAACTTTCAGAAAAACTTCATTAAAATGTGCACTTATATTTGGATTTGGGGTGCATTTTTGAAGATCCTGTGTTTGTTTGTTTGTTTTTTAACTTGGTATTTCTTTCTCTCAACAGAGAGAAAACGTGACAATTCAGAGGCATAAAACTAAGTTTGCCTTCAGGTAACTTAACATCTGATCCTGTAGCTGGGCTGCTGTTTTGATGTCCTCGTTGATGATTCAATTTTTCCAGAAGTCATACATCTGTAGCTGGCTCATTTGAGCAAAGCTGCATAATACTTTTATAAGTATTATAAGTATATTATAAGTATTATTTATCTGATACTCTAGATAAATGTGAGAAAAAAAAAAGGCTTTGATAACTTAGAGGAAGAATACTCCAACTCTCCCTTTTAAAGTAGAATCTGAAGTTCTCTCATTCTGCTATTGACCTGTTGTAGAAACTTCCTTGGACAATCCATTTCATAACTCAGTGCTTCTATTTCTCTGTGTATTTACTGGAGGCCATAAATGATGATGATCTTCACTAGTAAATCATTTTGAAATCCACAGACTACATGTTGAATGGCCAAACAGGATTTATAAGTAAAAGTAAGCCATAGACTACATAAATAAATGCCTAAGGTTTTTGTGATGAACAGTTATATGGATCTAATTTATGAAAACATTTCAAAGTATTCCATTGACATAACTGGTAGGTTTATGTTTGTCTTGCAAATGAACAACTCATCATATATTCTTTTGTTATACTTCTAATTAGTTATCTTAAATTGTCCTGTTACTGCAACAAGGACTCCAAACAATTGTGATTATGATTTCTTAATTACCTCTTTGTAAACATGTTACAGGAACATTGCAAAGAGAATTGACAATTTTAGATGAATTACTTCTCCCTCTGTTATTTTAACAATTCTTGTCAACAGCTAGACAATGAACAATAGTCTAAGTTCTTAAAATAATACAATTAGCACTTTCTAAAAGCTTTAACTTAAGACATAGGTACTCAGCTGATGTAAAATATCTAATTTCCCATGAAATCAGTAGAGTTAGATTAATTCACATCACTGGAAAAAAAAAAACAACACCTTACATTGTTTTAAAACAGTATCGTGTTCTTCGTACTCTGTAATCCAAGTGTACTTCAGCAGAATATGTTCATGGAATACATGCATCTCTATATGAGTTTAGACATCAAGGAGGCCAGAATCAAGGAAGCTATATATAATAACTATAATATATACAAGCTGTAATAATATATAGGTACCTACTGTATCATCACTGGCACAACGTATGCTTTGCAAGAAATGTGTTTTATTTAAAGGGGGGGAGGAGAACATCAACAGCCCTCAAACACCAAGAAAATAAAACAAAGAGCACAGGACACTTTCACATAGATACTCAAAAACTATGCTAAATCACTCTTTTACAAAAATGATTTCGAGCATATTCATTCATTCAGTTATTTAATTATGAATAAAATAGTGTTAGAGCACAAGAGAAAAGTACAAACGTACCTGGAGGCCTTAAAGGTATATGTAAATGTAAATTTTACCTTAAAGGTAAATATACACTATAATAAAACCTAGCACAGTACTTTTCAGCCAGTGGTTCAAAGCACTCAGATATGCTTTTGGAGAAGCATAAACAATGCAAAAACCTATAATTGCAATGTCAGTCATGGTGCCCATACAGAATACCAAGTACAAAATCGTATCTTACTTCATTTGTTTGCATGGGTCTTTGTCAAAATAAAAAACTACAATGCCAACTGTAGAAGCACAGTGTCCTCTGCTGGGAAAAATTACATCCATTTCCTACCTGAACATAAGAAAAAAATATAATCTGTAACTCTCATAACCAAAACTGAGTTAGACCAATCAATCATTGTTACAAAAATCCCATTTTTCACAACCTACATAAAAACAGTAGGAGACAGAAGACCATCCTGGAGATACTGCTTCAGTGACTTCTAACAATTCAGACTTGATTAATAGCTCAATAGCTATTACTTATATAATTCACCATAAGTGAACTTAAAATACTTTACTTTTTCATGCATACTGTCATTACTGAAAATGACAGATTCAACCATTTGTCAAAGCTAACTAAAAGGGCTCTGAGTAACAAATGCTCTTAATCTTTTTTCCTAATGTTGGAGCTTAGCTATAACGTGTGCCATCTGTAAATTCAGAACAGTACAAGTACTGCAGGATAGTCAATAGGTCTCTGATTACTGGATGTGATCAATTCATTCACCTGAAGAAGTTGTACCTTTCTCTTCTAAGAAACTAAGATCTCATTCCTAAAATGGAGGCTTAAAAAATAATAATAATAATAATAATAATAATAATAATAATCTACACCTATCCTGCATAAAGTATCTCTTTTAACAGTCAACAGGGCAAGGGAGTAAACTTGTCAACAGGACACAGCCATCAGAAGTGAGTCTCCAATTTAAAGAACAAATGCACCATTTGAATATTAACTATAGCATTTGACATGAAACAAAAGAACAAATGCATAGAAAAATAGGACACAAAATGATAGAAGCATCAACCACTAGTTCCCAGATAACAAATAATAGTCCTTGTACATAAATGAATTCAAACGCCATGCCCCTTATACATTGTTTCTATATTTTAAGACAAGATGAATAAGAAATAAATATTTTCTTTAAAATATCCCTGTATATTTAAGCCAGCTGAAAGAGTTACATGTTTTGCTTTGTTAACCAACATAACCCTGAAGAAACCTCACAGCAATGGTATTATGAATTGACATTACTTGTCTTCACAGACAAAATATATTGTGGCATACCACACTCATGACTGATGCTAGGCAAACATCTTATTTTTAGCTTGCACTATTATAAGCCCCAACATCCACAAATGTTAAAAATTGAATGCACACCCAGTGTAGAAATGAGTCTTAGTAAGATGGAATATGCACAGGACAGAACAGACCATAGTTTGTACCAATCTGAAACCCTGAAAAAGGTATTGTGGTTACACATGAGGTAAAAGAACGCAAAACAAATCACCTTCTCATATACTGGTTGCACCCCTAAAAATGCTATATGCTGTAAAAAAAGGCAAGAACAACCTCTCCAAAACAGGATGGCAGTGTGTAAAATCTTCAACAATGCTACTAGTGACAATTTTTAGTCTTTTAGTTGCTGTTTATATACACCATATATACTAGGCTGGTTTAAAAGACAGTAAAATTCTGACTTGTTGACTTAACAGAAACAACCCAGGTTTTAATTTCCACAAGCCCACTAAAAGAACACCCCAAAAAATAAGATATTTGCAAGATTTAACAAAATGGAGGAGGTGGTGTAACATGTGATTGGACAGGGAGATGAATTTATCATATAGACACATTAGTCATTCAGTACTACAATGAAAAGTGTACGATTCTAAAATGCATTAGAATCCTCAAATAAAGATGATACACCATACCTATATATTATTATAATGTATTTGCATGTTTGATTTACTGTTATGATTACCACTGTTCCATGTGCCCATTGCCCTGTTGTGCATGCCTTATTTTCATTTCTGCACATAACTCAATTCGTTTACACACCTGTAGTTGTTATTTGCCTAAAGTTTCCAAACTCTGTTTTCAGATGAATTTCTTTCATTCAGAATATAGCTTTCATGAAAAGGAGCCAACAACACCTTAACTGTCATGCACATTAAAGTCAGCCAGGTACACAGCCAAAAATCAAGGATATATATGTGTGTAAGTATACAGGGTGAAAAACTCTCAAATACGGATTCCTGAACTAAAACCAGATGTTATTTCTCTGAATTAAATGGTAAATTTAAAGAAAACAGGAGGGAAAGATGATTCTATTTTTCTATGTCATTCCAACTAAGATAATCATGTAGCAGTAAAATTAGCCCAGCAAGGTACAGCTGTGAGCAGTTATAAAACATTTATCAGAATAGTACTTATGCTTAAGACTAACTTAACTGGATAGTATAGTAGCCAGTAGTTACTATACAGTAGATATGGTACCATATATCTATTTATTGTCTTTAAATATATAAATAAGTGCTTTATCTACAGGTTTGCATGGAAAGTCTGAGACCAGACAGCAAAAAAAGTAAACAGTTATTCATATAAAAAGTAGGAAAAAAAGATTGGATCTTCTTATTTAAAAAAATAAAATCCAGAAGCCATGATTGTATCTCTTCTGCTGCATGCAGGCCTTTTTAAAGCACTCCTCCACAAAACGTTACTGGAAAATCCACCCACATCAATTCACTGTGATGATATAACATGTATTTCATGGTGAATCTCACACACACATATATAAACACACACACACACGTTCTCACCAGAAATACCAATCCCTTTCTCCAGCTGTCCAGTTCTTACCTTTCCCTGTCTAAGCGCTGATCCCTGGCACTAGTCCACTGTTCCTATGTGCTGCTCTGAAGTCATCAAATCAGCATGTGTGTACAAGTCTATATACATATAAACATAGACACACACATGCACACATGTACATGTATATACATATACACAACAAAGCACATACTAACATACAGTAAGAGCTGGATCTTATTAGCATTTCACTTGTCTCCTCATCTCTTTTACAAGCCAACCGCCTTGCAATGTTTTCCTCATTTTTTCTTGCACAGGACCTTTACACCCATCTCTGTTGTCACTCAACACACACTCCCAGGGAAGGCAAGCAGAAGAATAATGCCTTTGGTCTACGTGGTGTTCCTGTAGCAATGCTCAGGAACTATTTCATTCAAACATCTCACTGGATCTCTAATGTCACATTATCTTAAGCCATCAAAGTCTAGAACTACCTATAATTGTTCAGTTAATACACCAATATATTCATTTTATGGAACGAGGAATAGAGTTGACGGAGAACAAGATTGTGTTGAACAGATGATAAAGGGGGTTGCTGTTTCATCTGCAATGGAATCCACAGATATTTTATGTTTCCTAGTCCACTAATGGAGTAAGAGTGTCATCACTCCTGTCTGCTGGTAAAACTAAGGAAAAGCTACCACAATTATTTAGTTGAAGTCAAAGCACTGCTAGTGTGATCCCCTAAGGCTGCTTTCTGAAACTGGATATAAATGATTTTTCCTCTTTCTTTGCCATGCCAAGAAAAGATAATGCAGCTCATTTAGTTAACATTTGTCACTGAAGCACATTATCCCTCCAGGAGTAATACGTGGGAGTAGCACAGACCTAGTGTTTCACATTAATCAGAAATAGGATTAATCATGCAAGAAACAGAAGAAAAATACAATATTATAAAATAAAGTTAGAGAAGTAGCAAAGTATAATTAAAACATACTTCCTAGCTACTATTTCTGTTGCCATCTGAAGCTTGATTTCATCAGTTACCTTCCTCTGGTTTTTAATTCCTCAGCCATAGCATGGACAAGCTTTACTGTATGCTGATCTGAATGACTTTAGAGCAGCATATGCAGACAGTGGACAACAGAGTGCCAGGGAGCAGTGCTTAGGCAGGGGAAGGTAAGAATTGGGCAGGAGGACAAAGAGAGCAATTTTTCTGGTGAGAATAGACAATGAAAACACCTTTTGACTGCTTTTGACTGCATTGCCAGAGCAACTGGCTGGCATCAGGGAGGATGGAAATTTACTAGCCAAACTTCAATAAAAACTCTCACATGGTGGATAGGATTCAAAAATGAATATTATGAGTTTGTAAGCATAGCCAAAAATGCACTTCTTCCATTTATATCTGTGTGTCTTTGTGAGGCAGCTTTTTCATCTACAACAGTCATTAAATCCAAGTATTACAGTAAACCGAATTTGGAACCTGACCTTTGAATCACTGTGTCACGAAGTGTTAAACCAAGATTTCCAAATACGTTGCCTATTCAATCATACTCTTCTCACTAAAAATATTATAATTTTAATAACGATGTTACTTGTAATGATTTTAACAGTATTTAATCTTTTTGCTCTCAAAAGTAATTTAATAATAATATTTTCTTATGATTGTTTATTTTCAGGTTTTTAAATTCCAATGTTTATATTTTATAATGTGCTTAAAACAACAGTGGTGTACATATACACATATTGTGGGTGAATGCTCAGAATTTATTTATTTTTACTAATGGGGTGCATAAATCAAAAAGGCTTGGTAACCACTGCAATCACGTAGTCAGTATGATTCATTCAATCTGAGTGCACCTCAATGCAAGTTCATTATTTATACTAAAATAAAAGAGAAAAGCTCAGTTTCATGGTATACTCAAAGTTATACACTGGACTGCAAGTATATTAAGATTTAAGAGCAAAATTAAAAATTCTAAATAAATCTCCAGTTACTAGAAGGCATCCAGATTTTTTTTTCTGGATTTAGTAAATTATCGTTCATGCATAGCGCAAAATTTAGGATGACAAAAATCCTATTCTAAACCTGGAGAGCTTAGTTATTTAAATAAATCCTCCCGCCACAAGGTGGTAAAAGAATCCAAGAATCCAAAACATGCTTTGTTTTCAAGGAGGCATAGCTTAACGTCAAGAATTTTTAAGTCTAGGCTAAATGTGCCCTTTTGTATAAACATCCCAATGAGGTCTGTTAAAATGAAAGGCACGCCAGATTGCTCCAAAAAGTTTCCAAAAGGTACTGTTTAATGGCAACCTCGCAAGCATTTAGCAAGACAAACTCCAGGAGCAAATTCAGCAGAAGCTCTGAAAGAGGGACCACAAGAGACAGAAAAATCCTATGGGTCACCCTGCTTTATGATTCAAGTTTAAATCATTAATTTATGATAGAAATTACACCATACATCTACTGGCTTGAATCAAACTACTGCTTACAGGAGGTCACAAAACAGTTATAACCTCACCTTTAAAATCAGCTTCATTTAAAAAAGAACAAAAGTGTACTGAACAAAATACAAAACTGTGTTTGTAATCTAATAAAAGGAAATAATGCATGTAAATCTTTCTAGATTGGGGAAGAAGGGATGTGAATATTTAAACATTGATTAGCTAGTTATTAACATCACTGGAAATAGTTTTTTGGTGGCGGTGGTTTTGTGTTTTGTTTGTTTGTTTGTTTTTAGGTCTGACAAATTTTGAAGTTTAAGAACAAAATTAAAACACCTAATGTCTTTACCTTTTCTATGAAATTTCCATTCTGGTCAATCAAAATCTTTCATTTATGGAGTTAATAATATTTTTAGTCTGTTTTTTTTCTTTCATACATACTAAAAATACCATTAGGTGAAGAGAAAATATAAATTGTGAGGGTTCTAAGTACCTTTCATTGCCTATTTGCACTTTTTTTTTTAAATTAAACCAGATATTTTTTTTGTGGAAAACATACACTGCCCAATTTTTAAACTTTATGTCTACAATATTATTGGCAAATTCATTTGTTTTGTAATGTCCCTATAGCATATTTTATACTATAAAATGTTTAATATATTTTGTTTCTAATATCTGTGTTTCTAGAATTCATTACTGTTCACAGATGCATTGTAATTGGCTTTTTCCAGCTTATTCATGATGTCATGACTAATTATAATGCTTAATAGGCCATCTCAGGTAGAATTCCAAGAATACGTTCACAAAACTGTGTTTAATGTGTGAAGAGGGAAATGTTAATGGAGAGATGAAGAAAAAGTATGAATCAAAAATGGAGACTGAAGACAGGAGATTCAGAGATAAAGAAGTATCTGAAGAGAACAGATGTTGTCAACTGACTTCTCATTCAAATGGCTCAGCTGCCCTTTCATTAGTAATTAGAGCAGTTTCCTTTATCATATGCTTATTCAGATGAAGAAATTGATCTGTGTTTCCTGTATTTTTTAAATAACCTAGTCATGAATGTGGTCAAAAGTGCGCCTGCCTAGTCCAAACGGATCCATCTAGACCCACTTCTAAGGACTATGGAGGTGTTTTTTTTTTTTCCTCATCACAACCCCAAGGTAAGAAACCAATACTTTTGCAGTAAATTTTGTGGAAAGTTTGTCATATTATTAGATATACACACCAACACCAGGACAGACATTTTCTTCAGGAATTTACAAGAGAAACCTAATTTGTAACTTGTGTATTGCATCATTAATAACATGAACTTCAGTATTTTGTATGGCAGACAACTGCTTAGTGATATTATTGCTCATAATTTTGTGTCTGTCTCTCAATCTGTCTTTATCATGAGATTAAGTAAACTAGGCAAATCGGCACATTCTGAGGACATGTGCATTTCTGCATGTATTCACATCTGCCCACCTGTGCCTCTGAAATCTCTGAATTTATCTGCCAAGTTCAATCAACAATAACTGCACTGGCATCTCAAAGTTAATTACATTCTTAGATGCATTATTAAAGCCTGCAATATGAATCCAACTCTCATCATATACCAGAGAAAGAGTTATGAACATCCCAAGCACAAGAAAAACTTTAATCTGCATTTGCAGATTTACCTTTTTAGATAAGAGAATCTAACCATGGATTGGAAACAAGTCTAATTACTCCCACTGCTTTCATAATTAACTGCTTGTGAAAAAGGTAATGAGGTTTATTTTTTATTCTAACGCACAACAGGAATGTCAGAACACTAACATAGTCTGAAAAGCACTGGATTTTTTTTTTTTTTTTTAAGCCTTGCAAATCTGAAGTCAGTTGGTTTTTAGATGTCTGGAAACGAGTGCTTAACAGCAAGCACTATGAATTCATAGTTATTGCTGAAACTTGTGATCTACATTCTTAAATTCTTCCAGCATTTGCACATTTAAACTTCCTCTTACTAGAAATGGCAAATGAGAAACTATACATGTCCAAGGTTGTCTTTATCATTAATAAAAATGAAAACAAAATAGTTTAAAAACAAATCAACAAAAAACAACTAAACCCTTGGATAAGCAATGGAAATAGGAAAAGGCTAAAATAAGCCAGAGACCTTTAATGAGAGAATTAAGAGCGTCAAGGAAAAATGAACTGTCAAAATAGCCAAGAAAAATATTCAACTTTCCCTTTAATTTTTTTTCTAGATTTGTAATTGGAAAGAACTTTTCCATTCTGAACAATTTGTATTCAAAATTTACTTTCAAAAAATATGTGTTATTTCAATTAGGAAAGCTACAGTTAAAGGCAAAACAACTTAAGACTACCAAAGGATAGAAAGTGACAAAGTAAATGCAACAAAAATTGTTGTAATAAAATTTTGGTGAAGTCTTATCCTTCCCTCAAGCACCACAGATTAAGAATAACCATTACTCTGCATTTTGATAGAAGCAGCCATCATTAATCGACTATTAATTTTCTTTTTCAGCAATAATGAATCAAGAGAATCTGATTAAGAGAACCTTTTCATATGCTTCCAGCGGTAAGACTTATTCTACAGAACTGTCCAATGACATAACACCCAGAACTGCCAAACTCTTCTTACACATCTCTCAGTGTACTACTCAAATCATATATGTCCTAAATGAACCATCCTTATGCTACCTGTAGTTTTAGATTTAGGCATCTGATCACAAAGGGGCTTTAAGAAGTTACCTCCTTCTGAAATATTACTGTGTTTTATGAGGTCTCTCACATCATTCTAGAGTTTGATCAACTTCCTATTAACTTAAGAAGGAACTGATAAGGCTTGCATCTGTACACGTGTTCTCTGAGTATGTGACAGAATTTTGTCTTTAGTTTTAGAAAGCTTAAAACAGTAAAATTATTTGATAGCTTCAGCTGTCAAGCTTAATAAAAACACACTTAAATGAAAACAAGAGTCTCTGGTGTTTGTATTTTATTTGAACTAGCTCTCTTTCATCAGCAAAGCTAAAACTAAGGGAATGCTGCTGTTCAACTAGAATTCCAGTTTATGTATAAATAGCCTTAGCAGCTCCTAGCAGAGGTGACATTGCCAGAAGAGCTGTGTCATGCTGTTCACATTGTACCTGCACAATCTTGTCAATGTGTGATTGATTCACAGCAAAACTGAGAAATCTAAGAGCACTTTGGTTTAAATCTGCTGTTTCTGCCTTCGGCTTCTACATCAGGATGATTCATTTTCTGAATAGCAATTCTGCTTCCTGAACAAAAAAAAATACCACTTTTTCCAGCACTAACTACAGATATAGTCATTAAAATTTTGTCAATTGTTACTTTGTATTATATTAATTCCTTAAAGTCTATAATTTCTGTCATTTTTAAACAGATGTTAAATGTAGGGGTTTAAAGAAAGGCTGCTCTATTTTTTGTTTTCCCTTTTTATAGGGAGACTCTGGACGTCTAAACCAACCTCCAACTAATCCCTTTACAATTACAGAAGTTTATGAAACATCAGAATCAAGTATTATTGAACATGCGCTGATATAACAGAAATTAGTCAAAGAAACATTTCTATCAACATGTTTCAGCTATGGGGTAATTAATCAAAACGCCACAATGTCAACAAAATGTAAGTCCATACTCAAAGATATATGGCGAGGTCACTGAAGACAAACATCGAGATCTTAAAGTAGCTTAAATTTTAACTAGCAATTGTGATCAGTCCAGGACCACAAAGACTTACAGAGCTTTTGGTTCTAAAAGAATCGCTCAGTAATAGCAGTGCGAATCTATACAATTTACTAACTGTGTTCAGTTAATCTGGGTTCACACACATTTAACAAGCCAAAATATTGACTAGGTTTGAACAGAATTATCCAGGAGAAATATAATATAGAGTCACACTTACAAGAAAGGAGTTCCTGTCTTGTCTAGTTTCTTCAGTAAAATTGCTTGTTCAGGATTTTGTGTGGCCAGTTCTTCTCCCCACTCAGTTCACTTATAATTCTAGAATAAATTAAAATATAAGATACTACATCAAGGGGTTAAAAAACACATGGAGAAGAATAAAACAAAACAAAATAATAAAAAGTGGGTACTGAAAAACATAGTGCAATAGAGACTAATATCTTTGTTTTAGTCTCTTTTACTACAGGGTAAGTTATTTAAATTTACCAACCAGAGATATAAACAGTGTTAGTATATGCGCGTATTTTCAAAATGAGTGTGTAGAACCTCATATGACTTCTCCTAAAAAGAAACTAACCTATATTTCCCTTTACGATCTAGATAAAAACTCCTATTAAGCTTTAAAATTGTTTCCAGAGTACATTTAGCTTTCCCAGCCTCTGAAACATAACACATTCTTTAAAGGGCAATTATTGGAATTCACATTCTCAACGCTATCCATAAGAATGATCACAATGCCCGAATATCTTCTAAGTTTTCCTTTAAAAAGGAAAAAATCCTTGCCGTAAATCACATTTCAGTTAGCTGAAAACAGTTAAACTAATATTTTTGTATGGATATTGAAAGGTAAATGTCCAGAGGAACAGCCATACTAAAAGTTAGGGCCTGTGAATAGGTACAGTGTACTTTCAGAAGACTTTATAATGTAAGTATCTCTTGACATTTTCATTGTTAGAATAAATGACTACAAGACAAGGGCTTTTGAGAGGCTGCTGATTAAACTGCCCTTTATTGTTAAAAGCATAATTAAGTAATACTTGAATTTACAATTCTCTTCAGGGAGTCCCCACTCCTAAAGAAATTACAAAATGGTTCAGCCTCAAAGTCATCTAGTTAATAATACTTTTTAATTATCACAGCTAGCCTGTGTAGCATTCACATTTGCAAGGTTTCACTTTATTTAAAGAAATTAAAGTGCAAATCAAATCATCAAACTCTCCTGTTATGCATTGGCCAAAGTCTTTTAAACAAAATATAATTTTAAAACAGCGTGGAGTTATAAATAGCCTGCTGTTTGGAATAGTCTGTCAGTCTGTTCCCAATTATATACGTTTGGCTAACAGCTCTCTAATTAGCACTCACTTCTCATTCTGCAGCTCCTAAAATGTTTACATTTGAAGTCACAAATTACTGTCTAATTATGTCAGCTACCTTGTTTTACATAAAATATAAATATCTGTCCATGCTACAAAAGCAAAAGATGCTGTCATCACTGGGTTTCTAGAAGATATCCCATTGATACCTCAAGCCTTAGAAAATAGCATTTAATTAAAACACTTAAAAAAAAAAAACAGTAGCAACTTTACTGCATCAAATAAAAACATTTTCAGTAAGAGAGACCATTGTTTCTGAAATTTATTTTACTTGGTAAACCAAAGTGGAATGACCTGCTCCCTTAACTCTGTTGAACCTCTCCTTTCAAAATGTGCATGTTGTCACATTTCCATCTACAACCCCTCGGAATTTGCCATGAAGGAATGCTGATGAGCAGTGAGAGATGCAAAATGAAGTGAAGGCTGGCAAAGAGCTGGACGAAGGTAAAGTGGAACACTTCAAGGGCTGTGTGCAGAGCCCAGCAGCTGCCCCATGCCAGAAAAGAGCCAGCTCCAGCTGCTTCAAAAGAGACCTGCCGCTGGCCAGAGCTAAGCCAGTGACACTGCTTGGGCCTGTGGGAGAGCAGATTGAAAGAAGGGAGAACAAAACTGCTGTGCTACAGCAGCTGGGAGAGGAGTGAGAAAATGAGAACTGCCTGTTAACTGAATAACACTGCCTGTTAACACTTCCTAGAATAAGATGCTATTTCAGACACTTTCAGTGACAGAACCCCAGTATTTTTGGTAAGAGATGCATTAAAGATACATGAATATTCCCATCCCAAGTCCTTAGGGGCCGGCACTGAAAAGTTAAGAAGCCACCCAGACTTGTTCTGCATTTTCTTTACAAAATAGTTGACCTCTGCTTGTGAATTATTCTCCCTCTCTCTCAAGAAGAAAAAAAACTACCAACAACAACAAAAATAATAATACAAAAAGCAACCACCACACAAACATGAAATAGAAGTTCCAATTTCCTCCAGGCCCTAAACTATATCTTCTATATATTCTCGCATCCTTAATTATTAATTTGCTCTCTCATCTGACCTGTTTCATGAGCTCTCCTCACAAGTACTAATGTATTTTTCAGGCTGCAATTTCTAACTTACAGATGATCCTTCACTATATTAAAAATCTACTCCCTAAACACTTCCCTATCACTAAGAAAATTAGCTGTCACAGATAATTAGGTTAATTTAGCTTTATGTTCAATGAAATGTGTACATTATTAATGAAAGCAAACATATGGAGCAGGTGACCTTGCTTCTGCCAAAGAGTGTACTTCATACATTCAGCACTTGGTAGGCATGGCCTTTACATACAGTTAATTGGCCAACTCAATTACACTGAATGATGGAACATTTCTGTTGATGCCAAACTTATTAGGGCCAAAAATGTTCCCAGAGGAAACATTACCAAAGCCACAAAATTTATATTAGATACTAAAAACTTTATAAAACAAAGATTATATTGCAATTAATGCAGCACTAAATTTGAAGGACATTAATCCTCTTTTTTAAAAGAATATTGCCATAGCTGTTTTCCAGAACCTGAAATTCCGTGAGCAAATCAGAGTGATACAAAACCAGAACACTGACATTTCAGGCTCAGACCCACCAATATGGGGCTTCAACCAATCACCAAAGGGAAAAAAAATGCACTTCCACTTCTTGTTCATCCATCGCTTTTAATTTGCACATGTCACTGAGGTCCCACTAGTTGTATCACACCTCATTGGAAACTCAAAATACCCACTTCCTCAGCTCAATGACTGCTGAGGATGCTCTGTGAGTTTAGCAGCTAAGGATTTCCTGCAATAACCTCTGAGAAGCTTAAAGTATAAGAGCCTCCCTCCCTGTGACTCAATACTTTCTACAGAAACTCAACAATCACCTGCTACACATTCATAAGGACTAATTAGAATCTACTCAACAGATCAAGTATACTGGTACTTCCCAGCAACACATTTTAATTTTGTTTCAGCCCCGCCTCTTCATAACATAAATACATTATTAGCATTGTGTTTCCTAAATTTGTAGGGAAGCTGACACAATTATGAAATTTTAAAACCATGATCTCGTTAATTTTTTTTTCTTCCTGCTTTGCACTTGTGACTGTCAATTCTCCCTGCTCTTGTGCTATGTCTCAGTGACACATGTATGTGCCACATCAAGGAGGCAGTCTTAGAACTTCAAAGTCATAAAAGAATTGAAATATAAGCAGTTTCTCTGATGCTCGTTAACACAGAGGTGCCTATCTGGAGTGAACAAGGTACATGCACAGGCTTTGCACAAAGCCTCCAGAGTCACAAGCGAACACTGCAGATATCCTTAGAGAGATTCCCAGTGAATCTTTAGACAATACTGTGGTTAGTGCCGTTGCTGTTAAAAGCCATTTTAACCACCATTATTGTTTCTATGATGAAAAGTTTTGTTTTGATAACTGTGTTCCATAGTCAGTAGGTGGCAAGTAAAATTTGCAAGCTTACATGTATTTTCATTTTAATGAAGAGTCATTCCAATTTGCATTCAAATTGATTTTTTTGGTAAATATTTTATTTTAGATTAACTCTGAATAATTTTTAATCTCATTACTATCAACAGAATTCAATACTTGAGGGAGGAAAATTATGCGCTTCATCTGGCTAAAAAGAAAACTTCGTTTGGTTTACGGTTTATTAAATTTTACTTGAATCCAGAGCAATCACAGCTGAATTCAATGAATTGTTAATTCCCAGCATTAGAGGCCTTCAAGTTGATGGAAGAAGATGAAATATATTAGTATTTAGTGAAACTTCACTTTTTTTTTGCCGCCTAAAAAATTCTTTAGCTACCTGCCTGAGTACCTCTTATCTTCTGGTTGAAAACTATTTATTTGTAAAGCGAGACACTTCGCTGTTGCAACTAATGTGTCTAAGGCGAGGCCGATCAGAAAGAACTGCCAACTCCACACTGGAGAAATCTCAGGGCTAATGTGAGCTGACTTGCATGCGTTAAATGTTTGTTTTTCTGGGTTCACTAACTTTATAATGCAGCTCCAGTTCACACTTGGCTCCTTATACCACCAAAAGACAATTTGTTAAAGATCTCTAGGCTGTGTGGATTCTCAACACATCTCCTTCAACTTTTTAAGCGTAAATAGAAAAATGGAACGCTGCTTCTTCAATATTTTTACTCCAATTACAAGTTTTCCTATGAGAGACAGGCATGTTGAACTTTTTAACATTAGATTGGTTTTATGCTTCGTCTCATTAGAATTCTATAATGCAATATTGGCTTTGATGTGTTCAGTTGGACCTGAAGGAAAAGAAACAAAAACAAAAGATCATGCTAACTAAGGAGCTGCATTCGTACTGAGAACGTGACACTCGCAGTAGCTTTGGTTACCATGAACTGTTAGTACTTTAGATAAATTCATTTCAGTTACACTTAGCTCCTTATTTTCTGCTTTAATTAGAAATTTTAAACTATTTTCTTGTTTTTATTTTGCAACCTGAAGCAATTTATATCTGCTTTCTTGATTGACACTTCAGTGTGAAGCAGGGAAAAAATCAGAGAAGGATGTGTTAGAGCACTATGAAATCAACATTTAACTAATGATCATGGATGACGGACCTTAAGCATTTCCTTTTGCTATGGGCAGCGCAGAATTTTTTCTTAACTCTCACTTTTCAATGAGATTTGTATTTCATATAAACCATTGTTTGCCTTTTTTGTTGTTGTTTTAAATGGTGAAAAAACTGCTAATGGTTTTCATCAGAGCCTGCTTAGCAATATTGAGACAAGATCATGTCAAACCATTCTTCCCAGTCCCATATGTCTACAAAAATGAAAGTTCTACAATACTTTGGTCACATGAATTATTCTCTATAGATTCTCTATAATTCCAACTGCAACTATTACTACAGAAAACCTAATTAGTAATTTTTTTAATATATTTAACCACACAGACTTACACTGTAACCTCTTAAGAAACTAACAATAAGCAAGCTTTACCTTCTCTTTGTTAAACAAAAAGAACAGTTTAACATAATAGATTTAAATGTGTTCAGATTTATGTTGAAAGGGACCGTCAAGGTGGCATTATTACATTCTGTGGCTGAAGAGTCCTAGTCTGAGTAGTTATTCTTTGTAAATTTCTATTCAGCTTCATTTCAGACTCTTGCCTAACCTATGAACCATTGTGCTGGGCAGATTTCCTAAAATCAGGAAAAATCCAGTGTACATAGCAAAAGACTCCAAGAGACCTCAATGAAGGTGCTAGTTAATGAGAGTGAGTGTACAGAGGGTCATTAAAACTCTTCTCTCTCTGGTTCACAGCTGGTGAACAGGCTGTGGAAAAGGAAGGGTTTGCAAGAAATGCCACTGTGTTGTTTTCTAACGATCATGGAAAGCTAGTGATCGGAGGCCACTTTTTGTAAACAGAACTGGCACTGGGACATGAATCAAACAGTGGGTGAAAGCACCTGATGCCCATGTTCCTATGATTGGTGCAGGTGCAAGTGTATATACGGAATCCACTTGTGTTCCATCTTCGCAGACTCCTTGTAGAATCACTTGTGGTGGTAGGACTTTGTCCAATACAACATCCAAAAAATTTCTTCATATTTAATCATTTAATTTGCCTCAAGGGGTACAATATAAATTGCCCAACATGAGCTACTGTTCCTTAGTTTCAAAGTACATAAACAAGGAAAATAACTTTCACAAGGAAGTTGGCTTTAAGGAGGAATGAAATTTTGCCTAGAAATAATCACACGTACATAGATACTAACTTACCTGCTATACATCATAAGTCACATAAGGGAAATAATGGTGGACTGTGAAAGAGTCTGACTTGGAATATCTAGAATTAGAATCCTACTCCATTAAAACTGTTTGCCTTTCCTCTGGCACCTCACTGTGCTTCATCTGTTACTTTAGAAGTATGGATTACTTCCCTCACAACATGCAGAAGAGGGAAAATAAATTAATAAAATAAATAAATAGTCTTGTGGAACTATAGTATTGGAACCCAGAATTCTCTAAAAAAAAAAAATAAGTAGATTAGGAAAAAAAATCATGGAACCTGTTAAAATACTTAAGACCATGATAGGTTTCTGTTCAACTTTTAGTCTGAAATCAAGTATTTTCTAGGGTGTTTCAAGTGTCAGTATGCTATAGCTAAAGTTCAGCTAAATATAGCTTACAATTTTTTCATAGAAAATAATTTCTTGTTTCTCAAAGGAGCCTGTTTCTTCAGTATTTCAGAAATTACTATCATCACTTGTCATTAGCTACACAGATAAAGGCAGGTATCTGCTTTGTCATGTTACAATTTGCAGATTCCCTTAAATCCTTGCATGGCAGCATTTCATTTCAGTGCTGTCATATTTTTCTAACAGCTCATCAGCTTTGCTAAAAATGAAGGTTTTTAATCTTTCCATAACTTATCTTCGATAATTCTTTTTAAGTTAGCTCTGACTTCTGCATATTATGCTCTGGTTGAGCTACGCTTATTCCTGTACAGAAGCAAAAATCTCTCAGCCTCAGCTAAATGCTTACAATTTACTGTTCAGTGACAGCTGGAAACACTACAATCCCTCCAGGCACTTCATTCTGTTCTCTTTATTTCATAGAGAATTTGGAGGTAAAACAGCACTATTTTTGACTTCTCTGTCTCTTGAAAATTTTAAGACAAGATTAGGTACCACTCTAAAAATATTAGCAACCTCAAAGAAAATTTAGGGGTCTGGGGTTTGGTCCTATACAGCTCAAGTCAATGGGATTTTTCTCAACTTAACTTAGGGTCTAGTATTTAGACCCTTGATGAACTAGTGAATGTTGTTGTGGCACATATTCTGCAGAGACTAATTTGATAACAAAATAGTTCCTTTAAGAATTAAGATTTATAATTATAAACAAACAGCATGACATCTACTGAAATGTCTGAATAAAAGAAATACTGTAATTCACATCTTTAGTGAAAAATGTGTGCAAGCCAGGGTTTCTAGAGAGACAAAGTATCTTTTACTAGACCCCCATGACAAGTCTTGAGAAATCACAATTTAAGTATTTTTCTTTTTCATGACATCAACTTTTGCACCCTAGAAGATAGTAGGATTCCTGACAATTTCAGTTCCAACACAGTGGTAAATCAGTATATTTTCTGGAAATTTAAACAGATCCAGATCACATTGCCCTAAATTCTACAGCAATCACTAAAATCCAAACCCCAATAGCAAATCAATTTATATGACTGAATTTAGAGTGGTAAGCCTCCCTGTCATAGTTTTCTGATCCAAAGCTAGTTATGCTTTAAAAAGTTGAAACCATATTTCCAGGATGTCTTTTATAAAATGCTGTATACACTGTAAGCTTACAAAAATTGACCTTATCCACCCTGTGTCCTTATTCTCTCTCTCTCTCTTTTTTTTTTTCCCTGAATGTAATTGTTTCACGTAACTGCATGAAAAGAATTCTTTGAATCTGAATTTAACTAAATAGCATCTTCCAAATCTTCCAAAAGCACTATAGGAACCAGCAAGTCTACCAGCAACAGCAGAAGCAATTTTTTTTCTCATTTCAGAAGCATGATAGAACAATGCCACAGTTGTAAAACCTAAACCATTAAACTGATATTTATATTAATGCATTTGAAGATTCTGGATATAATGAATGTTTTGTTCCTTAAGGCCTCTGATAACATAACTACATGTTTTATACAGAGGTTAAGAGTGTTATAAGGTTTTCTTTTAACACAGCAGTGTATAAGGATATAAATATGCAGAAATGAGAAAGTATATTGCATATGAACATGAATCAACTTTCTTATGTTTACTGATTCAAGCTATTTCCAGTCAGTTAGTGACTTACAGAAATAAAAAGAGCTAAGAGTCCAGATATGCCTGATTAGGGTCAGGCTCCTGTTGTGTTGTAAAACAAAACCATAAATCCCTATCCTGAAAGCACCTCAAATACATTCATGAGATAACTGCTTTATCTAACAGGATTTACTCACACTTTCAGGAGAGAGGTTCCTATCCCCTCGTCTAATAGTTACTGTTGCAGAACGGTAACCACATTCTGGAAAGGCAACTGAACCGCAGAGCTCATTCTCTCATGTGAGAGTAGACAATGTAGCTCCCTCAGGTCTCTTGAAGAACATACAACACCACCATTTCAGACTTGCAAAGTTTGTTACATATTATACATGCATCAGACAAAATAAATACATAAATGACACTTTTCTGAGAAACCTGTGAAGTTTTCTTACCTGCTCCTCCAGCCACACAGCACTTCCAAACGAGAGGCTGTAAGTCGCATAAGGGACAGGAAGAAGCGTAGCTTCATCCTCAAAAGCGTCATGTTCTCCCTTCTCTTTTTGCTGATTTTGACTGAATAGTCTGCTCCACCTCAAGGACAACTACCACTTCTTGCATAATCCAGAATGAATGGTCTTCCTTCTTCCTAAACAGAAAAAAAAACAAAAGTTTTGGCTTACTACTTCGGTATAAAAGGCTATGCGCTATGCTCATCATGCTGTGTTAGCTACCAGTGCAAATCATCCAATGCAGAGTTAAGACGGGGAAAAGACAAGACACTGGTCCTTCTCAGGAATGCCCCCCCAAGTTTACAGTTAGCAACTCCAAAAAGGGACACATAGCAAAATTATGATTAGTGCAAGGCGTACATAACAAATTACATGAGTATACATTGCAGTTTTTTTTCAGAAAATAGCATTCTAAAAATACTCATTAGAGCTGCACAGCTGCTGTCAACCTAAGCTAAATCTGTATATAACTTTCTAAGTGAGGTAGCATCAGTTTCAATCCCCCATATTCATCCAATTCACCTACATTCACAGAAGAGCACTAATCCCTAGTTCCAACTTAAAGGCCACAAGCTATTTCCACATTAGTCAGAACTGCCCAACACCACAAACAATGACTGAACCAGGGAGCATTAACTAAGTAATCTCAGACAGCACGTTTCATCTCTTGTGAAACCAAGAATTCATTTGTGAATCCTCTGGCATAACTTTTCTTGGGGATGACATGGGTCCTGCTAGTTCTACTCTGTGCACGCAGACTGGATTGTGAATTTATTGCAGTATCTGGTTTCAGATTAGGGGGACTGTGAAATGTTCTACAGGAAGTCTCACAGACCATCAGTAAAAAGAAGTTTTTTCCTGCAGACCAATTACTTTTAGTCAGCCTATTACTGACACAGCCTTCAGTCTCAATACTGTTCTCAGGATATTAAAATTAAATTAAAACTGCCACAGTCTTCTCAGAACACCAAACTGGTTCTCAGTATATCTACAGTAGGAAAACTAGATCTGACTACAGCCCATTCCAGTGCCAACTTAACTTGGTTCCCATGGTGAACACAGAAGCTGTGACATGGGCTTTCATGTGTGCCAGCAACCAGCCATGCCCCTCGAGACACTGGTCACTAATTCAAGCCAGAGGCACACCATGCCTGTGAGCTCCTGCTTTATCCTGCCCCGTTTATTATTATTATTACTGATTATTTTTTATTTTTTTTTACTTTAAGCAGAATGAAGAAAATGAAGAAAGCAATAGTAGATTTCTTAAGAAATCACCTGGCAGCAAGAGTTAGGAGCACATCAATATTCAGCCAGCCAGCCACATAGCATGTAAGTTCTAACAATACTGACAAAGTACACGTAAAGGAACAAATACATATAAAAAAGCAGGGAGAAGTAAAAAGATTTGACGCTTAAGTCACAATGTCACAAATTCATTGCTCTTTCTGCTCTCAGAGTGCAGAATTAAACTATTTTTGTTACCTAACCAAACAAAAGAGAAACAAAGCAGTTGCGAACATCCCACTCAGAGCTGCTTGAAAGTGCCACAAATGAAGAGCTTTTCCATCCCACCTGTGTTTTAAAGAATTCTGCCCCCTGTTTTTGCAGTGACCCTGTAGGCTCTCTCATATTTTTACCTTATGTTTATTTCTAATAAATATTGGACTCTGCCCTTCCTCTCCCTCTCCTCTCTCTCCCCTTTCTTTTTCTTACTGCAAACATTCGAACAATGTATGAAATTTCCCCCTCACTAAAAATACTTTAAAAAAAAAAAAATTCTTACTAAGGTTTTCAATAAAAGCATTACAGAAATTCCAACAAAATATTTACAATATTGACATTAATGCAAAAAAGCAGCCATTAAGATTTTAAAACAATTTCAAAATTCTATTTTTATAGAAAGCAAATTTTCCACCTCATACCACTAATGATCATCATATGCCTACTACATACAAAATACAAGCACCATTATCTGTAATGTTTCTCTTGCTTTTGGTTCATTTTTTCTCATTTTATAATGTTTACTGTAGAACCTAATGCTGCTTATTGTTGCTGGGAGTCTAAGCCAGAGCAGCGTTCCTTTGCTTTCATGAGACATAAAAAATATCATGTCATAATTACAAGCATATTTGTATCAAAACAAAATGTTGGGAGGAGGTAGGGAGGTGAAGGTATAATCTACTTTGCTTAGGAAGAGAAACAGTTCAAATGGCTTAGATGCTGTTTTCATTTTGTGAGCCAAAGGCTCATCAGATTTCCAGGACCTCTCTTCCTTAAGGGTTAACATTAATTCCTAATGCCTACTCCCCACTTACAACCTATTTCCTTGATTTTTGACCCTCAAATGACTTCTACCACAACCAATTACTTTTTTTTTTTTTTTTCCCATGAACAGATGAAAACTTTGATGGAAAAAACAGCAGGAATGGATGAACTCTTACAAAATAAAAAGCCAGTGTTGCATGCTGTAGATGTACTCAGTGTGGGGGGGGGGAGTGGGGGGAGTGAAAGCAAACATTCTATGACACAGGGCTTTTCTGATCAAAAAGCTTTCTAATATTATCTCTAGAGGATTGGACCAATTTAAGAATTTAAGTCATCTTTTGACTGCCCATTTAATATTTTTGAAAGAAACATGTAGTCTATCAGCCTTCATATTGCTATAATTACATTCATACTCACACCCAAAAAGCCTATGAATAAATCTAGTAGAAAACAAGAATAAAAACTATTTATTTATTTTGCTGTATCTACTTTTATCCTATCCTTTCAAGTAATTTAAGTAAATGTATATTATTCAATTTTGAGAACACACTATTTAACATCACCACTCTGGGGAGCAAAGGATGATGAAAAAGGTTTTATTTCAGACATCTGATGGAAAATTTCAACATGAAGTCCCCCTGGAGAGTTCCATGTGGAAAAAATATTCTAGATTAAGGTAGGGAACACATTATTTTCCGGATTTTTACAGAGTTTACCTCACAAAAGAAACCATAACAGAAAATCACATTCATTCTTTTGTTTACATTTTAATGAAAAAATAGTAGAGTTCTGTGTAGATCTGGTGACTCCAACAGGCAAGTTTTAAGTGTAGCATTGTTGGTTTTGTTTGTTTGTTTGTTTTGTTGTTATTTGTTTTCATTTTTGTGGTGGTGGTAATCTTTTTGTTTCGTTTTGTTCTGTTTTGCTGTTGGAGGGGTGCTTTCTGTTGCTTTAGAGGTTGTTTGGACAGGTGGGTTTTCTTGTTTAGAATGATCTAATTCATTTAATCGAGATACCACTGAGCAAAATAGATCTGTTCCAGGCTTTGTCCCAACTTGTTCAATGACCATCGCTATTTTATTCCACTTCAGTTTTCAAAGGAGAAAAACAATACTAGTGTTTATCTAGAAAAAAGCAAACAGCTCAATACCTCTGCAAACAGCCCTGTCAACATTTCAGTGAAGCAACATAATTTCCTGCTTTGTGATACCAGAAATAAAAATATTAGCAATATTTGGTAACTAATAAACTAAACACACTTCCAAACTGAGCAGAAGATAACACCATCACCTACAGTTGTTTAAGACTATGCCAGGAAAAAAATATACTCCTAAATTTATACAGAGTTTGCTCCAAATCTGTAATCCAGCTGTGAAACACACCACGTAATCTTTCTTAGTTATAAATTATTGAATAATAATTAAATGTAAGTTGCTGCAAGTATAATTGGACCATTAATTTGTAGTTTTTTCTCCTGTAGTTATTCAACTTCAGCTTTAGTGGAGGTCTCTGAACAGTTTCCTATTATCTTATAATGACATTTGGTAAATGCTTCTCTGCATCCAACAGATTGCTCTGCTTCAACATACTGTACTGCAAGAGGAGGAACTAACTGGAGAATCATCACCATGGACTAATTATTTACGGTTGGAAACTTCAAAGACCCTCATAACTTGCTGAAGCATAAAATTTGCCCTGCCTTTAATTTGTTATAGTCTAATGAGATTTCAAGTTATAACAGCACATCTCAATGCTTTCTCTGATCCTGTTTTAATCAGATTTCTTTTTTTGTTTGTTTGATAGGCTTCAGAGGGAAAATATTGTCTGTTGTGAATATCACCTTAAAAATAATCTCTAGCTGTTAATGACCCACAAAAATGGCTTATGATTATTGTGCAGCTTCCACAACCAGAAACTGTTCAATGGATGCTATTTGCTAAGCTCTGCTATGTGCTCAATCGACCCAGAAGAGTCCTCTTCCAGCAAGTCCAACATTTCCTTCTTAAACAGTGTTTTGCTTCTGTCTTACAAGATGATAATAAAAAACTAATTTTAGTAGATTTATATCAATAAGCCCACAAACAAGCACACATCACAGGACAATGCCATTTAAAAAATAAATAAGGAATAAAGAATATTTATCTCAGCTATCAGCTGCCTACTGAATAATACAGAACTATATGTGTTCTACTAGCCAGACTCCAGCAATTTATAAGAAATGGTTTTCCACTTCCCTCTATTGCTTTACAGTAACAACAACCTAACACATTCCTATGAACATTCAGAAATACAGGAGATTACCAGCCTGTTTCAGGGGCCATCCCTACTATTAATATGTGACAAGTTAACAGGTCTTAATTATAAAAGCAACACTAAAGCAATTAAGCAAACTGAGAGATTATGAAGAGTCCCAGATATGGCAGCATGTTTCTTGCTTTAAGATAACAAATATTTTCTATTGAAAGTGAGATTAATCTTGTAAGGTATATCAGAAATCTTGTCCTGACAAAGTTCTTTCCTCTTATCAAAATGAATTCTGGTTTTGGCAGTGACTGTAGAAATAACGTGCTCTGCATTGCTAGTTGTGTACAGTCACTTGAACTGTCACCCAGTGAGACCCAATAATAGTAAGAACGAGCTACAGGACTAAAATCATCTTTGGCCTCGGGCATTATGCCAGGTATTGCAATAGGCAAAAACAGACAAAAATATTCAGATGTTATTCCCTGGAATTGCTTTTCTGTGTATAATGTAACCTCCACACACATATTTTATTTATTTATTTATTGTTACCAAATCAGCTTATCACTTGCATAGACAGAACCTGATTTTCACCCACTTACCTTCAGGACTGTACATACAATTCTGGCTACATATAGCCAGATGTATTAATTATCACTGTGAGCTAACTGTACATGTAGCAGATGACAGCTTCACCTGTCAGACCTGAGAGCTTCACCTGTATCTCCACAGGTTAACACCCATGTTAGAGTATTCCTATGCACACTAAAGATGTTGGTGCAATGCATGCACCTTTGGTGGTGTATCAGCATCACAAGCAGATTAAAAGCATGTAACATTATACACGCTATTGAATACTTACTGAAAACCCAGCCATAACTAAACGTTCGTATCATCTTTAAGAATAAGAGTTTTTTTCTGCTTTTGGAAATCTGAAGCATTAGGAGGAGGAGTTTGGGGATGTGTGATATGTATTTTGCCAAGCTAGGAGACAACTTTCACTACTAGTTTTCTAGGCATTTCAATTTGAAATCCACTGTATTAGAATATAAGAAGTTAAAAAATGTTTCTCTATACACAACAATCTTGTACTATTATCTTTAACACACCTTTTGATGATTAGTAAATTCAATAAGCCCTTGCAAAACAAGCTTCTGAGCTGCAAAGCTGGACTACTTTGAGCAATCCCACAGCAGGTGTTTGCAATAATTGCTTGTAGTACCCCTGCTATAGTTGAGTTGAAAGTCAAGCAAGTAAGCGGCCTTTTACAGCAAAATATGAGTCTACAGAACAAACCACTGCATCACTGTCTAATGAATATCCACTGCATTGAGACTAGTGAAATGGCCAGCCAGGCTTTCAAAATACTAATGGAGAAAATATCATTAGAATGTAGCATTAAAATGGCAAGTCTTGTGTTCTTCCAGGAAACACTCTTAATAAAATGAAGTTGAATTTCCCTCTAAACAACAACAAAAAAAATTATACTGAGTCTGTAATCATTACAATATATTATACATTTATATTAAACAACTTACACCTATTATAAGCTTCTTTACACAAGAAATAGTAAGAACAAAAATGGGCCACCACATAACAAATTCTACTCAGTCTTCTCTGCCCCCTTAGTTATTTTTCTTGAATAAATATTTAAGTTTAATGTTAAAATACCAGCCACAATACAGTAGAAAAAAAAATAAAAATAAAAAATAAAAAAAGGAAAGTATTCCTAAAGATACTATTACATTAAATTACCACAGGTATTTATTGGGCTTCTACCTGCTCCATTTGTTTCAGTAGTCACAATTAACACAGAACATGAGATATTTTTATGCTTTTTCTGTCATTAGCAGATGCAGCCTGAAAAAAGGCACATCGCTGTCCCATCAGATCACAAGTCATAAGCACAAACCTGAACATCCACATACTTTGCTTTCTTTCAAGTGCCATTAGTACCTAAGGATATCTAAACTGCAATTTCTCAATCTTTCAATTTCCCATGTTTCCCTTTTTAATACGAGTGCTACCACTAAGGACCCAAAATGCTGACACCCAACGGCAAAGAGCTCTGTACCAAATGGCCAGCAGATCAGCATTCTGAATGTACTACCTTTGGAAGTTCAAGCTTGCAAACAAGCTTGACTTAGTGAGCTGGAATTGATTTATCATACCTTATATACAACATTTTAAAAAGCTCTTCTGGGCTAATTACATACTCAGTTGATCCCCAAGTGATTTATAAAGTTCCTGACTAATTTTCTTTCTCTTCTGAACTGAGAGATGGAGTACAAAAAACTCATCTACATCCCATAATGCAAATTTTTCCCATTATTGAATAAAGCTTACAGTTAGAAAAAAGTAGGAAGATTTTATCTCTGCTTTACTTTTACATTCCTAAAAAATAGAAACCAGACTCACAAATCAGGCTTATCTTTTGCTTAATTTTCAGATTAGGTCAGAAATCTGTTTGCATTGGCCTTTGTTTACACAACAGTACTATTACCTCAATACTTTGCAACAAACATATCTTTCATTGTACAGTTCAGAAGTTATTACCTTTACATATACATGTGCCACCTAGAGCTGATGTAACATCACCACAGTATTTGTAGTCCTCATGTTTTTGCAAGAACTGGTGAAGAGGATTTAGTGTCGCTTTCCTTTGTTTTTCTCACAAACAAAAAACATCCCCAAGGTGACCTTGGTGTTCTTTTTTTAAATTTCATAATGAATGCAAAAAGCAATCAGAAAAGATGTCCAGAGATACAATTCTTTAATTCTTTAGAGAGTGCTTCAAATACATTTGTCTCTTATAAGAACCAAAAGAAGAAAAAAAAAAAAAACATTATTAATTTAGGCAATTAAGAGTACTTTGAAAGCAATATCCAGTACATTAAAAAACCTGTCCCTGAAGTGCTGCCTACAATCTATGAGAAGTTAATTTTTAGAGCACTTCAAATGAAGAAAGGTCATTTCCTAGATGTGCTCTACACATTACAATTTTTAATTAGTAACTTAAATGAGAAGTTACTTTTGTAAATACGGAATGAATGGTTAAGTGAATTGGAAATGAAATTAAATACATGTATTACATTTATCATGTTGTTTTGAATAAAATAGGCGTACCAACATTTATCATTTCTTCCTCTTGTGTATCAGATAGGAACATTTGTTTTTCTTCTTTAACACTACACTGTGTACATACCAAAAAAATTGAAGAATTCTCTAGAGTTGTAGAAGAAAAAAATATACAGAGGACAAAAGAGTTAATATTAAATCTAGATAGTTCCTAGGATCGACTTCTATGAATGAAAACTAAATAAAGCCCATACAGACTGTAACTTCAGTTCTTCAGGAAAAGGGGAGTGACTTACAGCGCAACATAGACTCTACCATACAACCCTGCCACTTAATGTTCAGGAAGAGAAGGCAGCCCCCCAAAGCATACAATAATTGGATTCTCTTGGCTCATCTACAAGTTACCAGTCACAATTTTGTGAAGTGCAGGAACAGATTACCTAAGTGAAATTTTACTCTTTACTGATAGCATCAATTCTATTATTGTATACATTTCATAATTGCAAGTGGAAATACATTAAATTATGGATAATTCTCTAAAATTATATCAAGAAGTAAAGAGTCTGAGACAGACAGACATAGTAAATTTCCCTCACAGCAAAGTCAGAGAAAGGACAATACAGTCACCGAGGCAGAGGGCTGTAATTAAAGTTTCAGTCCCCTCTGCAATAGACTTTCTATACAACTATAAACAGTGCACATCATGTGTAAGTTCCTCCATGTCTCATTTATTAAAACAGAAAAATCTTTCCACATGGTGCCGGAAGTACATGTTATTACTAGACAGAAACTTCAGAAGCACAATGAATTTATCACAAATTATGACAAAGTTGGTCCTCACAGAAGTTAGCAGTTTGTGGGGGATATTTCTCTTTGGTAAAGGCAATGTTAAATGCACTTGCTTAACCCTAGTGAAAGATAGCTTCCTAGTGTAATGCTGTAGGGTAATATTCTCTGATTTTTACACAAGTATTAAAAAGGTAACAAAATGTGATGAGGAGGTTTCATGCATGTTTATTACAATACGGAAATGAAATACTAGCATAGAATCCTTTCCAAATTCATTCATATGAATAATGAAGCTAGAATAGATAAAAGCATGGGTTTTGTATTTGTTATTATTCTGTATGTCTTCAGAAATGCTTGATAAAATGTTCCCCATTTGATCTTTCAATCATTAAGAATAATTACCATAAAGCAGGAAAAAAAAAATCTACAGAAAAGCCTACAGCTCAAAAAATTAACGTACTCTAACTAAAATCTTTCCACAACATTAAAAATCATCATCAGTTTGGAATAAAGGTTTGTTTCAATTAAAGGATACAAGTACACATAGTCATACAAATTACCACATTCTGTCTAACTGGAAGACAGTAATAAACTTCAATTTGATAAAGCAAAAAGATTTCACGGGCCCACATTTCATAATACAAAATGTGTGTGCAAATATACAGGGAGGTAATGGTCCTACGTTCCCTCTCTTCTGCCTCTACTGGGTAATTCTCAACTGACGATGAAAAAGTTTGCGTGCAGATTAGAAATTTCTTCCTCTCACACTGAAAAAGATACCAACCGTGCTTTAAAGGATGACTAGATACTTAATGGAAGTATTTAAAGAATTTTAAAGAAATAAAGGAAGAATTTAAATTATGACAAAGATAAACAAGGTAGATAATGAAATGGAGCAGAAAAGCAGATCTGTAGGGGATGAATGCAATTAAAAACATGCGCTGACAGGGCAGAACAGAGCTAAAATAGTATGGCTCAAGGTAGCAGAAAAGCACAGATCTGCAAATACAGTATGCCATAACTGACGAAAGAATCAAACTAAGGAGCCTTAAGAATAAAACCTTCTTCAGCCACCTGAATGATCACCTCACTCAACCTGCTGGCAGTGCTATTTGCAATGCAGCCCAGAATGTTGTTACCCCCCCTGCCCTTTTTTTTTTTATTATTTTTTTCCTGTAAAGGTGTATTGGTGCTTCATGTTCAACTTTTTGTCAGCCAGGACTTTCAGGTGTTTTTCTGCAGAGATGCTTTTCAGCCAGCCAGCCCTCAGGCTGTACCAATAAATTGAGTTATTCCTACCCAGCCACAGGACTTTGCATTTCCTTCCATTGAACTCCACACAGTTTGTGTCAGCAGTACCCTTCCACAGTCTAAGTTAGTCATAATGCTGTAATAACGCTGAATACATTTACATCGAGCAACCCCACCAAAGACTGTGGTAAGCCCAGCATAACTCCACTATGAAGTAGATTAGTTAATTTTTAGTTTTAGTTTTTATTCTTTTAAACCACCAAGACCTCAACAGAGCGCCTCAGCAAGAGAATGGGCTTTTTGTCAATGACAAGAATATGAGGAAAATGCTTTTGCACTCCTCAAATAACTTTGTTCTTGAAATTTCTTGGTTAGTCACCACATCCCTCTTCTGTCTCTTGGTTGTGCCTGAGACCTGATCTCTGGACTTGATCCAGAGGTGAATGTACCATTCCAGTAAACGGTTTGGGCTGAAAGTCAGAGTTTGCATAACTTGAAGTTTTTGTCCTTTCTTTTCTTACATGGCTTACAAGATTATGCACTAAGTGTGCCTCACTTGTCTTTGTTTTAGAAATAAACCATTTTACTAGCCTTTGTCAGGCATGATTAGAAGTATTCCTTATCTCAAGCAACAAAGGTTGAGTCGAATAATTCTTCTGTTTCATTTTGACATTGCTAACTGCTTTAGCTCTTAGACCACTGCCTACAAAGCATGTCATGTTTGTGTATCTTTCTGCGATAAGCCATTTCATTGACTGTGTATCATTTAAAACTAAACAAACACCTTCTGTCTTTTTCCTGGCTCTACCTCAGCTTGTTAAGTACTACAGCATATGTCATCTGTTTCCCTAAACAACCTACATGAGCACAGCACTATGGGATTAGTAATTTAAGAAAATGAAGAACAAGCAGCAGTTGGCACACATATGCAGTCACATTTGATTTGCTTTAAGTAGCCATTTTAATACAATCTCTTCCACCCAATAAACATGTCTATAAATAACATTAAAAAATAACCTTGTTCCTGTAGGCACCACCTTCTTAAATACCACAATACATGAGGCATTAGAAGAAACAAATGAACAGAAGCCTCTAAGCTGTCCTACAGAGATGGTAGAAGAAACCTCCTCTTTGGAGCATCTGCTGGAATTGTTCTTTAATAAAGCTAAATCCATTTTGTGAAAGTGTTTACCAGAAACAAAAATGAGTTTGTTAACCTAAAAGAAAGGTAATTATTCCAAGTGTTGTTCTAACCTTCCTTCTTTAACCTAGCGCAGACAATGTTGCCGATATTACCACTAGATAACTGGTTGCAAGTATATTTATTTATCAAGGGCAGAATCAGACATTTTCACAAAATATTCTCAACTCCTTCTGCATTGGCAGAAAAATGTAGCAAGGTCTAGAAGATAACCTATTTAATGCAGGAGCAAAAATATTTCCATTTTTGCGACGAAGAAAATTAACTACAGCACATGTGGGGCCTTAAACTTTCACCATGTAGACCTGCACATGAAAATACAGCCATACAAAAAGTTGAATATCATTCAGTTGCAGATGAGTTTTATGTATATGTTCACATTATAATATTCTTCAGCCAGTTTAATTTCACAGAAGTCAATGACCTGGCCTCCTAGTTATTCTGAATTACGTCTGGAATTGCATTCAAATTGGACATCTCTGTTTGCTTGTTTTTTCAGTAGTAAAACAAATTCAAACACAGCCTCTGTATCACAGAAAGCACTGTGAAACCTGAATACACTAAATACATTTGGTTCAGGCAAAAATGAAATAAACCTAGAAACTTGGTAGAGATTCCCTCTCCTGTACAGCTCACTTTGTCATGCAGGGATATCAGCAGAGATGCTCCTGAAGATCACTCCCCAGGAGAGGAACCTCCCTCACCTCATGGAGTTATCCTAACAATTATCTGTGGAGCTTTGCTGTGGCCTGGATCAGGGAACAGAACCAACTGAAATAAAATCCTGCTCAATAAGGTGGTTTACACATGTTCTTTTCCCTGTTGTGGTTCACAATACAGTCCACATGGTAAGGGAGCCATGAAGCTCCTTTGCTGATGCTGACAGACCCACGTAACTGCCCCATATTTTCACCTGACACAGAATGGAAAACATTGGCACAGATAGTGAAAGGGGAGTAAACAACTGTAACATGTCACTTACAGTACTCACTGTGGCTGGCAGCAGGGGAACAGGGAAGTATAGTTCTAGTCCCCATTCCAATTAACTGAAATATGCTAAAACAGAACAGTATCAAGTAAATTAGAAAGATGAAAACAAACAAAAAAAAAACCAGCATATGCAAGAAGTAAGCAGCTAAGGGAGAACCTACAGGAGACAGGACACTCTACATCATCTCTGCTTTGACTGAGAGCTGAAGTAGGTATTTGAACCTGGATTTTCATAACTAGTTAGAGCACAAGCACTGGGGAAGAAAGCTTCAGCATTTTATGCTACCTTATTTTACAAATAATATTGAAACTTTTCAAAGTCTAAGCCAAAATTTCCAATGCCCTTCTTTAAAAACAAACACACACAGACACACAAAACACTAAAACTAATAAAATCATAATATTTTTCTTTGAGGCAAAAAAGAATTCCATGCTAGTTGAAGCTAAAAATCTTCTTTATCACCACTTGCAAAACAAAATGTGAAGTGAACAGAAATGAATTTATCTTAAGTGTAAAATAGGTTTTTTGGGTAGAGGTTGTTCCCCCCGCCCCCCCAGTTACCCAAATGAAACATAAAGCTGTGCTCCTTCTAGAGCTTATTAGGAGAAATGGTCCTAAACAAATATAGGTCAAAAATAATTAATACGGATACCTACTGATTAAACATTTCTAGATATTTTTTCTGTGTGTAATGAAAAAAATATGTTTGCAATAATCCATATTAATTATGTTGATCCTGTGAATTCCTGTAATCTTCCTAGTTGGAAGGGAAGCCCTTCAAGAGATTTTAATTTTTTTCTGACCCAATTGCACGGATTGTTGAGAACGCATCAGTGATACAGTTAATGCCCCAGCTTTCCCAGGAGCAGCCAGCCAAGCAGAAGGTAAAGGACAAAGTTCTTCCAAAAGCTTTTTGGAGATGAAGACCAAAAAACTTCAGGGCATATTAAAAAA
The DNA here is from genome assembly GCF_964211835.1 of Anser anser. Classification (NCBI taxonomy): domain Eukaryota; kingdom Metazoa; phylum Chordata; class Aves; order Anseriformes; family Anatidae; genus Anser; species Anser anser. Next base: position 4,816,788 of record NC_139732.1, read on the forward strand.
CAACAGAGTGAAATATTCATAATCAAAATATACACTGCTTTTTGAGGGTCTTCCCAAATACACATACAGGAGTCCACATTTAAGTACCTGCATTTTTACACTAGTCACATTCAGTTGGTCTGATCATCAGCAAAGCTCTGGTTGCCTACAGTGGCTGTTATCTGTCCCACCAACATATCAGGACTGCATTTCTAACTATGGTCCCCAGTAAGAAAGTATTACAATAGCTAGCCATTTAAAAATCACAGGTCAAGAGTTCATTCATTTTTCCCAGTACAAAATATTTTCAGACGCACAGCCAGTTATAAAAATACCTACTTGCAAATGGGATGTGTTTGGCATATCTGCTTTTTCACTCTCTCATGTGCTCCATTTCCTGTAATGGCATAAGTTTGATCACAGTTTTGTGGGTCTGAACAGAGATTTTGCCTAACAACTAAATAAAATGAGAATGTATAAGAAAAGTTAGGGCTAAGGATAGCTTAAAACCAAAGTGATTTAATACAAGTGAAAAGGAAAATCAGAACAATTCTTTATAGTATACCTCTGAAACCAGTGAAGCACAGAACTTAATGACAACTAACTGGAATATATTTTTTCTGCAAAATAAGCAAGTAATTTTTTCTCTTCCCCAATACATTAAATAAACTGAAAAACAATCTGGACTGAAAAACAATCTAGCACTTGGGTAATTGAAAATGCAGAGCACAACTCTCCCAGGATGACAAAAAAACGTATGTCACAGCCTCCTATTTTTCCTTTAAAATTACAGTAACGCACTGAAGATTTCTGCCACTTGTTTTTCTCAAAAACTAACTTTACTGCATGATAGGGAGGTAGATAAAATATTTAATATTAATGAAGTAACAACTTCCTTGATTTTTAAGTCTTTACTGATAGGAAGTAGAGGAAGTGTACTAACTCCTGGCAACTTACAAAGACAAAAACAGGCTTTTCTAAAGTCATTAATATAACATAGCTAAGGAGCTTTAGTTAGCAACCTTTACATTTTCAGCATTTGCTTGTCTATGGCTTAAAATACTGTCATTCTCTCCCAGTTCTTACAGACATTAGCAAAAGAAACGTTTTTGTTTTCATTCGAAGTTTATAGATGAACATGAAAAAATTGAGCGGTTTAATGCTTGTTGGGGTCTTCCATCAAGACTCTATCACTCCCTTTGCAACTGATGGGGGAAATCTGCCTCCTCTACACTGAGTGAAGCAAGGAAAAAAATGAAGTGATTCCTTCTTTGCTGGGAGTCCTTTTGCCAACATACTACAAGGGACATAACTCATTTTAAACTCATAATCTATCCTGAATCCAGATCAAGAATGACATCTGTTCAAGTCTGTATTTCAGGTAATGCATTGAAAGCAACTACAGTAATCCCAGAGTAGCAAGCCTTGTATTTGTAGGTTCTAAGTACTACAACTAAAGCGAACACAGAGGTGGACCATTTACAGGAGTGGCTGCAGCAAACAGTCCTTGAATATCTCTCCGCTGCCTCCCAGAACCTCTGTATCAAACAGAACAGAATTCAGTCCTTAGCTTCTTCAGGATACAAAACGGGTTCATTCTATGGACTCTGCAGATAACTTCGAAAACTCTTCATCCAAAGCTCAGGCTTCATTTATGATTACTTTGGAGTTCTCCTACATAGGATGAATAACATGAAGGACAGAAACATTTTTCATTTCTGCACATGCACTCCTCCCACAATATTTTATAGGTTTTATTTTCAATTTTGATACAGGTAAAAAGAGGATATCATAAAGAAATACTCCCTGTAAGGTCACCTAAATTATGTCAATTTGCCTTTTCTGCCTAACAGGAACACTCAGCTGGGCCTAATATGATGCATTTTTTTTGGAAGTCTGAAAATAAGTTAGGAAAGTGACTTGGCAGGATTCAGCCACTATAAAATTCAGGTATTAATTAATTTACCATAAATTGAAAATGCCACTAGGCAGATCCTTCCAAGTTTTCACGGCACTGTGCAAGTTACCTTCCTTGAAGTATATTAATTTTATCTTCTTTTAGAGTAAGATATGAAAAGAGCTTTTTTTCACATAAAATGCTTTCAACCCAACAAAAACTTGATACACTTCTCTTCAGTATTTAATCTTTTCTCAGAACTAGTCTGCTGATGTAAAACAATACAGAGTCATTAAAACATGTAACGCTGTATGGACTAATAAGAAAACTTGAATATCTTCTACATTTGCTTCTGCTACAAAAATAATAATAACAATAATAATAATTAAGATGTATTCTATTATTACAAAAGGAATATTATATCTTCTCTTTTCCAATATATTACCAGTTAAGAAAAGACCAATACTGAAAGGCAAAGTTTAAATCTAGTATCTACCATCTGTTTCCCTTTGCATTCTCAAAGGAAACAGTTCTTTAAAGATACTCAAACAGGGCACAAAAAGCCAGGAAAAAATCAGTACTGTTAAAATATAGAGCTAAACTTTGCCTGAAGTATTTTGTAGAATAGTTGCTGCTATATCAGATCAGGCTATGCTCATGTAGCTATGTGGAGAAAAAGAAAAAAAAAAAAAAAAAAAAGGTATTTGCCTACATGAATTTTATAGAACATGCAATAAATTACTTCTTTGCCTATTAAGAGAATACCTATGCAAATTTTACAGATACTTCTCAGATTACTTGTTAGAACAACAAAAAGTGCCAAAAATGTGTCTCATACTCAGTTTGTGGTTTGTGTCCCCCACAACAGCAATTATAACGTATGTATGTATTTTATAACATACGTAATATAACGTATATATATTATAACATACATATAATGTATGGAACTGCCTGTCAGTATAATAGTTAAGTTGATAAATCAACTGGGGGGGGGGGGGGGGGTTAGAAAGCTATAAAAAGATTAGATGGTTAGATAATAAATTATAATTAAAATGATCAAATAGAGGGAAGCATAATGTTGAAGACCAGGTGTTCTTCCCCTCTTGATACTTCCTGGAAAGTAATAATCTACTTGATGTTAATAAATGCTGTTATTCTGTAATTAATGGTCACAGGCTTCCATAGAAGCTGGAAAGATTTAGACAACTGATATACCACTTGCAGGCTGGAAAACTAAGGACAGTATTTCATGAAAAGCAAATACAAATGGCTGAAGACCATAAGGATGAAACCAGCCAGGGCTGGCTGAAATTTGAGGCTTCTTGGAGATACTGGAAGAACTGGTTTTGTTAAATAACAGAATTTTGAATATTTTACTCTCATTAAAATCTTATAAGTACTTCATCTGTTCTTAGACATATCTAAGCAGCTCACAGATTTCTGGTAACGTCTTTTCTAAATACTGTATTGTAAAGGTATGTATAGGACTAGGGACAAGGCGAATAGTTTCCTCTTCAATCATTTGGATGAGTTGCAAGTTATAAGTAATATCTATAAGGGAGGCTGCAGGCCTGCTCATATGGCATTACCATTTCTGAAGTGAAAAGTACACACTCAAAGGAATACAACCAATCACAAAAGAACACAATAGCTAATTATGCACCTGCAACTTGTGATATGTTGCCTCAACGCCCACTTAGATTTTACAATATATTAACACAGAGCTGAACTCCTGACTTTCAGCGTGAGCTTGCTTAAAACAAAACAAAAAAAAATGAACAGAGTACACTTCCCTGAAGGAAGTAACTTGTAATCTTTTTGTTAACCCCATTATGTGCAATATCATTTCATCACCCTAATACTCCCTGCAGCTGCAGCAGTCTGGCAAGCACAAGTCACAAGAAAAACTCATTTACATATGGCTTCTGGCCTTGTTCACTAGAAAAATTTACTAAGACAAATTACAGTGTCAAACGAAAGCTCATTAAATTTTTATATCAGATTGCTATGTTACCCTTAGCTCCCTGGGTATTCATCCCTCTTTCTGTCGTTAGTTTTCAGTTCTTAAGGCTCAAATATTTTCAAGGGCAGAAGAGGACCAATTATTTAAAAAAAAAAAAAAAAGTTATTTGCTTACTGGTATAAAATGAAGCATACAACCATCACTAATTCGCATTTACCAAAAATATAGCTCAATTACCATGTCACACTAGACTGCTGAATAGCAAGATATTCCCACATGCATTTAATCTAGTGCCAGTATTTCTGCTGAGGCTACAACAGCAATTAAACATACAAAAATTGGGATTAAACACTTTTTCTACTATTTTTCTGTCCATTACAGTGAAGTTTTATACAAAAAAAAAAAAAAAAAAGAACCCCTGGTCCATTTATCTAGTGATTATACGAATGTTACAAAAGATTTAAAAATCCTTTGACATCTGGAGAGGTTGTAACAATTATAAGCTTCACCTTGAGCAACAGTTGTGTCTGATATTTTCAAGGAACAGTCATTTAAAGAATTGAGGGACATTAAAGTTATATTCCCATACACCCATAAAGTAAGTACCAAAAAGGTAGATAAACAATCCAAAAAGTTTTTTTCTGCTTAAAAATAAGAATGGTAAATTGAAAAATGCTTATTTGCCACCAAAATCCCATTTTCAGAATTTATTCTTTTTCGTCTGTTCTCTTTTTTTACTGGGCTTAAAACAAAAATGTTTTAGAAATAAGTACTTACAAATTGTGTGCATGGCTAATATTCGATTATGCATTTCAAACTTTTAGCTTTAGCTCTTGTTCAAAAAGAACAAATACATTAAAAATGTGATTTTATTCACCACCACTTCAAGACGTTTTAATTTGCTTTTAGGCTTAGCACATCTAAGCATCACTTGATGGAAGGCAGTCATTCCCATCCGGCCCAAGCCAGCACAGCAACAGTCAGGTAGGATCCAAATCAAAGCAATTGCTTCTGAAACTTCACAGCAGGTGGAATCTCTCTTACAAGTGTCATGGGCAGCATATGTTAACCTTGCAATGCCTCCCCCACAACTTTTTTTTTTTTTTTTTTAAAAGAAAGCTTTCTAGGTTCTTAGAGTTTTGCTTAATCGGGATTGTACTTTAAATCCAATGTCAACTCCTGAACTGCACTTTATCAGCTACCAGCAGTTTAGCTAAATAACTAACCCAAAGGAACATCACACAGATCCCCTGTTTTTCAGATGCCTGGCTCACACAAGCTACTACTCACCACCACCTGAGCAGAGTCAGCTCAGTAAGCCCTGGAACAAAACCATTGATAAACAAACAAACAAACCCTGCAGAATAAAGTAAAACAAACAATACCAGGTGCTCACTAAGAAGCACTTCCCCAGTAGAAGGGGAGACAATCTGAGGTATGCACTCCCCTTCTTCCTGGCAGGCAACCATACTAATTTGTCACAAATCCCGTCACAACAGGCTACTACATCACACTTGGTCAGCTTTCACGATGCATGATAGCACAATGGCCTCGTTCATTCCACTGTCAGCCAGGCCGCCTAAGCGGACAGGCCTGCAATGAGGGGATTCCACCGAGGGGGGTTAGTGGCAAAGTGACCCAGCCAAGCAGCCATGGCTTCTACCTGAATGTTACAGCCTTTGTGCTGACGAGAATACAGCTGCAAGTCAGACTTACTGATATTTCAGAGGCTTTCGACGTCAAGTATCCAACCATGCAGATGCACGTTCCCACCACGTCAACTAATGACTGAAAGTTTCATGCATAACAAGACAGAGGAAGACTTCCTTTTGAAGTACTAATCAAATTTCAACATGGAAATTGAATTGTATTTTAAAAACAAGCTTTCCAGCAAACATTGTTTTCTGAACAGAAAGGCTTCTCCCTTCAGAGGAAGCACAGAGCTAATCCCAACAGGTAGCGTCTTGACTGACATTATCTCTTCCTGGGCAGAAAGCAATTTCTGCAAGAACTCTGCAATTTGGAGCTTCAAGTTATAACATACATTCGGGGAGTCATTTTTCTAACAGAAATTATAGGGATGTCACTTAAGAGGTTCAATACTGCTATGGGGTTGCTGCTTCTCACCTTTTTTTTTTCCTCCTCACTGTAGCACCATCAGAACTGTCACTATTTGCTTTAAGTAACAACACTGGAAGCACAATTTTCATTTTGCAAAATATCATCCTGGGACTTATTGTAATTTAGAGGATTTGTGGTAAGAGGTAAGGAGTATGGGTGCAAATCACTGGAAAAAAAATGCTGTGCCTCCTACAGATGAAGGTAAAAATGGAAGGTACTGATTTTTTTTTTCTTTCCCCACCAATACAGAAATCAAAATCCTGCAACTTCAAATCAACTGGCTGCATCAGAAAAGAAACACTTGCTTAAGGAGAACTACTATTCCTAACTTCCCAAATACTTAAAAGTGGAAGCAGAAGACTTCTGATCGCATTTTAAAATTTATGTGATGTTTGCCATTTATTTTGTAGAACAAGACATATTACTGAAGTTTTTCTAAATCTTGTACATGACTCTCTTGGCTCAAACATAATAGATTTCAATAACTCCTGAGGGAGCTTTCAGTCTTCTGATGTCAACAAACCAATATTACTCATGCACATTTCCAGAAACACTCAAAAAGTCCTCACTCTCCTTACAGACAGATGCCTACCACAAGAGCTGAGTGGCTTAGGCACCCACCAGCTGCCCCAGCTCATATGCACAGACCCTCTGCTCACTCCTATTTTCTGCCTATTCACTAATTTATAAATAGCAAATTACATTCAGCTATTCATTTACTTGACTTACACCAAAGTATTTAATTTACTATGGCCTTTCTGACTGAAATTAAGTCAAGGGCAAAGCAACCCATTTGACATCTAATCTTCCTAGCTATTGTTGCACAACAGCATTTAATGCTGGAAATGGCTTGAAATTGAAAACAATTTGAAATTTGTGCAGACCATAGGCAATGTAGATGAACAAATGTAATGGCAGGTAGTGCTTAAATACCTGAAGTTGTCTTCTAAATTTCCAAACATCAGCTACAGAATTGCACTTTACTTTCTGCTGCTACCTGAGCAAGGCCGCTCTTTTATCCAGAACCTGTCACTCTCCTAAATTAATTAGAACCAGTTCAGCGATCCATATCCAGGGTACTTTCTACAATCATTGACAATTGATTTCCATCTAATTCACAATGGGACAAGCTCTGGCCTTCAGTATGACCCAATATTCTTTCTTCATCCATGTGTTACATGACGGCTAAATTCACGTAAGGATTTCTAATCAGAAATCTCTGCCATTGATGTCTCAGCTTTCAACAAACTAATTATGGTATCTGTGAACAAATAACACTCAGAGGATTTTCTAGTTTGTTTTTGGGGGGGGGAAGGTTATTTGACTTCTTTGTGAAGGCTCCCTTCCAAATTTATAATATTAATGAGGCAAAATTATCTGACACATGGTATGTCACTAAAATAAAGAACATTTACTCTAGACACATAGGTCCCACTGACTTCAGTGAAAAGTTCTGCATATTTGATATGCCACAGAAAATTACAGAAGATCAGGAGAAATAAAACTTTAGTAGAATCATGGCATCTGCTGACTAAAATTTGACACAAGCACATCATTCTTCATTATCCCACTTGAGACTTTGGGATTACACTGGTGCGACACGCTACTGAATCAGGCTTTTGTCCATTGGGAATATCATGGGCCTTCTAGTGCCTGTGAAGAGAAGAGCTGGATATTGTTCCTAAATTTGGGCATCTACATAAAGTGTGCATTCTACCTACAGATGGTAATTCAGCCTTTAAACATACTTCTGCATAAGGTACTGTTTAAGTCAACATGGCTTCTGAAGCTTTCGAGGCATGATTAAGAAATAGAATCAGCCTAGTTTAGTTAAACAGTGTGATTAAGTCTAAACTGGCTATTTTTCCCATCTATATCAATTTACCTTTAATTCACAATATACTCCATATTTGTTTCTTTCTCAATGTTATTTTAAATCAAAAGTGAATGTTTTTTTAACTGCTTTGAAAACTGTGCATTGAGCTTAGAATAAACAGAATAGTTTGAAGTGACTGCAACAGAAAAACTACATATAGAAATGTCTAGGTTTGGGGTTTCTCTTCCCCCCCCCCCCCCCCCCCCCCATGCAAAGTTGAAGCTACTTCTTTCCCTTTTTTCCTTTTTTTTTCTTCCCATCAAGCAGAAAAAAAAATAAATATATATATGTATATTATATATATATATATATAGCTTGCCTATTTTTAAGCTTTTCAGCATGGAAAGTTATTTCTTTACAGATTCATTGGCATGAGTAAAAATTTGATTTTGCAGTTTAGTCATAGCCATCACTGTTAACAGAAAATGATCTCTTGGAAAATAGACCTTTGCCACAAATACCATCAATGGCTGTGAACATGTTTGCAATAATAAAGAATAGTATCACCACCTGTGTCCATTCTTTTTTCATATCTTTCATAGGACAACCTTTACAGCCCTATAAAAACATATGTGACAATACAGGAACCCTCTCTGCTCTTCATGGCAAACAGTGCTACTGGGATAGCAAAGCAACAGCGATCAGGATGTACCAGAAGATAATGAGAGGCCTCACCTCCAGAATCCTACAGGAGATGTAGCAGAAAAGGAGATAGTTGAGGCAAAAAGATTTCAAGACCAAGAACATCTAAACAGAAATGTTTCAGATTTTAGGCATTTAGCTTTTGAGAAATAGGTACTTTTCATGAAGTATTTAATTTCATTAAAAAACAAAGTGTTTAAAACATTCCAGCACTTTCTCAGCCTCTGCTAGCTTGTGAATTTCATTCATACTCAAAAACACTTAGCGGAAATACCCAGCAATGAGGCAATAACCTGTTTTTGTGTCCTGATGAAGTTATAGATTTAGCAGCACTGAAACCTCAAAATAGGTCTTAAACAATTAACACATCTGTCAATTTCTGACAGCAGGAGTTTAACTGCATACAAGAATCTGGAGTTGAAAATCAAGGCAGTTAACTATGTCCAAACCAACTCTGGAAAACCAGTCTGGAGCAGTGGAAGCAAATGCTTCTTAAGGAGTTAGTTTGTAGCACTGTTGGGAACATGTTAGAAGATGCCAGTTAATTCTTTCTGAGTCATTGACAAGTTTTGTTTCCTCCCACCATCACATTATTAATCCAATAGACATCAATGCTATATAGAGAAATAGCTTACTGTAGAGGGGAGTTGCTTCTTCCCTGGAAAAAATAAACTGCATATTGAGAGCAGTTATAACAGACATCTTCACCAGTAATTGTTGAGTTTGAGCTTAATTTATGAGAGCAAAGTGCACAGAATAATGTTAAAAGAGGTAAAAATTTGATTTGTTTGAAATACTAAACTTCCTCTAACCCCCCAAAAATATGTTTTAAGTTCTGACATACCAGGTTGGAATAAGACATGTCTGAAGGTAATGGCCATCTTTAGTTATTGTGCTCAAACCAAAATCTGTTGTCATTCTTTCCAACAAACCATTTATCATATTTATTTCAAACTGCAAACTGACATGTTTCCAAAACCCTTTAGCCCATGCCAATGATTTTGCACAGCCATTTTAATCCTCAGAATGTTTAGCCTGATACAGAATCAGATGTATTTATAAAATGTAAGAGAGGCTTCCCTGCAACGTTTATCCTCAGAATGCTTAACCTAATACAGAATCAGATGTATTTATAAATTGTAAGAGAGGCATCCCTGCAACATTTATCACTTGTAGCTTCAAATGTTTGAGCTTTATAGATTAAAAAAATAGTATTCCTTGGAATTTTAACATATCAATGTCAGCACTGCCCAGATAGGAGTTATTCTCATTAGATTATCAAGCACTTGCACTTTTTAAAAACAGGTGAATACTGTATCATTATAAAGGCTGACAGTCCTATGATTAAGATTAAAATGAGCTATTTTATTAGTGAAACCCCACAAAACACTGCAACTGAAAACCTTTGCTGTTTGTAATATAGCAAACCTTTCAAGCAGAAAAACAGTATATTTGTGCATTACCTCTTATATTGATTGGATGCTGCAAGCCAGTGTCTGTGGGGGGTGTGCCCGCTTGAGGAGAATTTCAACAATTTTTGCCTGAGCTGCACGTTAGAATTCACATCACATCTACATTTTGTCATAGGCAGTACCCTTGATACCATTTGATTTCAAAGCTGCTTGCTACAAATCCTCTGCAATCAGGTTGTGCTTGTTATTAATACCTTTAATCTGACCTCAGACAGGAAACCTAGTGCAGCGTGGTTTTGCCAAACAGACTGAACAGTAATCAGTGACCATATCTGATGGATTATATTCTTTGTACACTATTTATGGTGAGCAAGGAACACAAAAACGTATGTTCATACCTGTGTGTCAATGTGCATGCAGGCTTTGGAGTTAAGTCCATTTGTATTCCCACCATTATGTTCTTTGCAACCAGAAACAGAAACAGTATCTGGGGGAAAAGGGACATACTCTCCCTCTAATCATATGAAACATTCACAGCTTTTATCAGTTAAACATAACAAGTGCTACAATTTGCACGTACTATACATTAAGTAATAACTTCAAGCACTGCAGCATATATATTGCTTTCTTTTGTATATTTAACTGAAAGTCCAGGAGCTGCCTGGATCTTAGGGAAAATAAAGAATAACCATTTCTGTTCTCCGTCAGGAAAATGTCACTCATGACTTCACTATTATTCATCCCTTCAATTTCAGATTAATTTAAGCTGCCATTACAGCTGTAATTCTGAGACCCATGAAACTAGAAGCCAGCCACTGTACTAAAGTGAACTTTCCTTCCAAGGAATTCATTCTGACAACTGCTCCTCCCTATTTATATATATATATTTTAATACAAATGTTAATCTTCTCAGAACTAATGTAAGTCACTCCACTATTCCACATTAGCAACCAGTAAAGGACAGCAACAACCCCTGCCTCTTTACTGTACTTCAGAAATGAGTAGCTTCACCGGCTTCAGGTATGTTCTCATGACTCAGGACCTACTGAATCAGCACCTTAAGAAGAACATTATGGAAATCCTAAAATGCTACCTTCAGTTCCCAAGATTATCCTCTTGCATTTGGATATACCTCCTAATCCAAATTCAGGAATCCATGCACTACATGTCATTTTTATCTAAGCTTAAGAAACAAAAGGCAAATATGCAACAAGGACGTTTTCAATTTAGTAACCAAGATCAAAATAAGGCTGAGGAATTTCACTGCAGAGATCTGGTGGCATTATGTATTTTACCCTGACTGCATTTGGTGAATAAATACCTAGATTGTCATGTGCAGAACAGACTGGAATGGGTCAATCACACTGATAGGCTGAAGGGAAATATTGATAATCAGTATCTCATCACCAAGATTAATACAAGTAAACATGTCTCACTCATAAAAATTTCCTGGAAAGCCCCTTTTCTGAAACAGTTTTACTTGTCAGATAATAATGATCATCCCTGACACTCTGAAACATTTTTTGTTTGGTTGGTTTTGTTGCTTTGTTTTTGGTTTATTTCATTCTGTTTTGTGGGTGTGGGTTTTTTGTTTGTTTTTTTGGGGGGGAGGAGGTGGAAACTAATACAGTAATTTCCATCTGCTCTCTATTGATTTTTTTCTACCACATAAGCATGGACCTGCATGTTTAGCTGCATCTAAAATGTTCGCTTATACTGATGGAGCCCACCATGTCAGGGTGGGAGAATAACTGCTCTTTTACTTTGTCATTTCCATTCACTTAACAACAGGCTTTTTTTTGCAGTTGTTCTTGCTGTTTTATCTAACTCTAGTGGCTATTTTAGCATTTTGGAAAAACAAAAAGACATTTAAAAAAACTAATACTAGAAAGAATAGACCATCTTGGGAGAAAGGAAGAGAACTAATAATCCAGTATTCATGTAAGTAAGTAGCAGGCAATGTGCATTTAAAATAATAATAATAATAATAATAATAATAAGTCAAACCAACTTAATTTCCTTCTACCACAGGACACCAGAGCTTGTAGACAGTGAATAAATGGCAGGCCTGTAACTGATCTGTATGACTTTTTTGTCACCATTTCATATGACAGTCCTAAGCAAGCTGAGCATTCAGAAAGATCAAACTGCTGCACAGTAAGGAAGAAAATGGTTGAACAATCCCACTCAGTTATTAATGATTACCTGACAAGAACTCATGAAGAAGGTTTTCCCAAGATCTGTTCAGTACTTTTGTGAATCACCTGAATGATGGAGTAAGGACTACTCCTAACGAAAGATGCAACTGATACAAAGCTAGGGACAACAGTCATGTTGTAAAACAGGCTTAGAATTCAACATGAGAGTATGAAACTTTAACAGTGGTCTCTATAGGTTATAAATATTGCTACGCTTAAGGAATGATATAAAGACAGAAATAACCAACAGCCACTACTAATACATGATGATGACAAAGTGGTTAAGTAGCAAGTCTGTTTTGGAGTTACAGTCTACCACAAGCTGAACATCTGTTAATAGTAACACTGCTGCTTAAAAGGCAAGTACCATACTGCAATACGTGACAGGAACACAGGAGAACCTCCCCATTCTACAAAGATTATTGAAGTCTCAGCTGGAGAATTCCAGCATGCTTTTTAGGTACCACACTTGAAGAAACATGTAGATCAACCGGTAAGATTACAAAAACTGATCCCTGTTCTTTGGAAAGAGGTCAAGGAACCAGTACTACTTAATCTGCAGAAGTAATGACCATGGTAAGAAAAGGAAGAGAGTCTTGAAATATTAAAAATGCCACCAGAAAGAAAAATCAACAAACTTATTTTTGCCCTCTAATCTTGAGTGTACAGTTAATGGCATAACGAAGGAACAAAAGCCAGGCATATTATACTTCCAGTATGTCTGCAAATAAGCCTTCAAATATAATTTTTCCATGAAGCTACTTTCTAAATCTTCAAGATCTTTGAATACAAAACCATTGTTAAGCAAAATTATGTACCCAGAAATACAGATGTTGATAAAAAGAGCGATGTCCTCACATTTGGAAAGAGGAAGGACTAAAACATCAACATCAAAGCTGAGTGATGGAGAGCTTGTGCAGTCTTTGGAAATATGCATTTAACAACAACCTCAAAGAAAAAAAAATAAATTAGTTAATGGAAACAGAAGGTAGGTTAGATAATTATTGGCATATGAAAAATCCATTCTGAATGAACAATTCATACAGAAGATATTAAAATAACTTGTATTTGTCCTTAAAAGTGGACATGATCATCATGTGGAAACCATCCATCATCATTTTATAATCCTGCTTACAAATGCCAAGAATTAGCTTGTAGATGAGTAATTGCTGAAAGACAGACAGCTATTCTCTGAAACTCAAATCCCATGTACACATCCTTTCTAAGTCAAAAGGGGCAGGGACTAGCCCCTGCCTATTAAGCTCTAAATAAGAAGAAGGAAAAAAAAAAAAAAAAAAGTGGTTCTTGGAGAGAATAAACAGAGAGAAAATAGGGCTGCTGGAAATGTTTCGTTCCTACACATACATTCACAGGTTAACATTCTTATAATGCAACAGAGCACAGACTTGCCCCAGCTTTCCGGGAGATCACACAATTCATTTGTTGTTGCTTCGTAAATACCTTGATAAATTCCTCAGTAAATTCCTCAAGAAAAACAAACAAACAAAACTATCCAGCTTGTCAATAGCCCAAATGCAATTTGTCTGTTTTCCTCCATCAGTTTATGCCACACCACAACATTTAGTAAGTAAAAGCACTACTCAGGCAACATTTCTCTAGGCTTTAAGTGAAAATCAGTTCAAAACTATTTTTAAAATGAAGAAATAAAATATGGACCTCTGTAAAGCGAAAAAATATCAGAGCATACATCTTAGTGAAGAATTTCCTGCCATCCTATCTTCCTTATATTGCGCACTGCTATAATTTTTACTAGGTAAAGTGTATGTATTGCTTAAAGAACAGAAACCAGGCCATAAAACATTACTGTTCTTGCACTGAGGCACCACCTCAACCTAGTGTTTGCCAGTTAACATTTACATTGTTCAGTCTACCACCATGCCCACTACTAATACATTCCTCAGTTCAGGATGAAACTCCCTCGCTGTGAAAGACAGAAATGCTGACTTTATTAGCTTAAATTATTTTTAAACATGTGAAAAATAACGAATTCTTGTTTTGAATAAATGCCACAGCAGAATGAAAAAGCACTGCATTAAGCACTTCACTGCTTGCCAACCCTAATGACACCTTGATTAACACAGCAATCAATGGTAAGGGAGCCAAGCAGCCTCGATGGGCCACACACAGCAATACCACGACTTATGGCTTTATATTTTTACATTGGCCTCTCCAGCACCATCTGATAAATCAACACATAAGTCATTAAATGGTTCATTATCCTAGTAATATGATTCATTCTCTCTGCCAGGAAACACAAGAGATTATGGGCACCTTCTACTTGCAACCATGACTGTCCATCAATATAACAGATTAACTGTATGAGGGAGTCCGGTTTGGTGTAGAGGTCAATGAGATGCTTCACATGATAATTTTTCTTCCCCAGTGCTTGACCTCTTATCAGGAAAAAGTATAGAAAAGAGAGGAAGAGAATGTGGTTATCCTGCTGTGTGGATAGCTTTTAAAAACAAAAAATTGTGAAGTTAAAAAATAAGAATCATGACAGTGGACACAGAATCAGGGCTCATGTGCACCTAGGTGGTTATTTTCACACATGCAGTCAACTGACTTGAGTTAGACAGATTCCTTCTTTCTTAGGAAAGCAGAAGTTAGTTGTAGTTTAAAAAGGAAAATAACTTGAATTATCCGAACATGATCACTTAGATAGTCCTTACTCACTCTATCTTAAGTTACCATAAAATCTGGCACAGTTGGTAGTCTGTCCTTAGAAAAGGCCAAAAATGAAAAATCATGGCAATACACTACAGACAAAGAGTGAGCTATGCTGTCAGCATCACATGTGTAAGCTGACACTTCTTGTGTGGAGGCTAACAGGTGCTATCAGTTCCTATTGTCGTTACCACTTAAGCAAGGAAAAGTCTTAGCAATTACCAGTATGCTAATAGAGTTAAAATGTTAATGTTTGAAGTATACAGAGAGTGAACCTGTATACACTGAGTGAACCAAATCCAATTTTTTACTGTGCAAGCATACTTCAGATTGTCCAGAAGGTTCAGAAAGCTATAGAAATACCACAATGCACTGTATTTCTTAGTGAAGAAACAGGAAATTTCACTAGAAGTCATTTGTCCTACAAAAACTTTACTACCATTCTTCTGTTCCTAAAGCACTACTTAAAGATACCAGAGTCTGGCTAGATCCTTCAGGAACTTTGCATCACAAACTCACCAACTGGCTGAACTATGACCTGGTCCAGTTTTAAGCACTTAGTCAAAAGAACCTTCACTTAAAACAACAGGAGACTTGGGCTAGCATTACCTGCAGTAAAAGTGATAGAAGCTCTTTCTTGATACTGATAGACATAAGAGCAACACACCCACTGTGGCTCCCCAAGGAGGTGAACAGCATTAAAATGCTGTATGTCCATGAGGTAACAGAGACACCGTTTGTACACTGCTCATTCATAAGGCTGATTAATAAGGACACATCCAGATGTTCAAGCTACTGCTCTATTTTCTAACTAGTTAGAGATCGATCTCCATTCAACATTAAAGTTCTCTGGCTACCAAGCAACATGTCAGAAACCTCTTACTTCTGCTTTCTTGACATTCAGTTTAAAATACCCCCTTAGACTCCACTGGCCTCTAATTCAGTAGACAAATAATCTTATAGTCAAAATGTCTCATCAAAACATACATTCTTGGAACTGCTACTGCATAACCAACATTTTTTTTCTGAGATTTACTTTAGTCTACAGGATTGTCTCAGTGAAGGAAATCAAACGTTTCTGTCCTGCAGTTTCAAGCATATTCTTCTGAACAGAAACTTTCACCTGTGGACCCCCAGAAAAAATGAAGTTCTCACAAACTTCTGACTTGATATAAGCAGGCAAAAGCATTTGTGCTATACAAACAGATGCCTCTTGTGCCAGCCTTCCAACACTCACCAGTCAGCACGTGGATTCAACCTTCTTATCCTCAATGCTTGGGGTGGGACTGATTGCCTCATTACCTTTTTACTTGTGTTCAAACGTGAAGTTCATAAGGAACCTTTCTTTCCATGCACCTATACTGTGGAAAGAACAGCTCTATTCTGCAAAGTCAGGTTACCCTTGCTCTCTGTAGGTTTTCCCTCCTGCCCCCCCACTTACATTAAGCGTTTCCTTGAGAAAAGGAGGGAAAGTTGTTCAGGTTAGGCTTTGTTGTTGTTATTTTTAACCCTCCTGAGAAGCATTCCTATGTTTTTATCTTAGAATAAGAATTAATCTAACTGCTTTAATAAAATCCATACTTGGAAAGGCAGAACCCTCCATTCCAGCAAGGTGACTTGGCAGAGTTAACTTGTATGTCTAACTGTTCTTACGCTTGAGAATAATCAAATGACCAAGTGTCAAACTACAAGCGTTCCGCATCTTGTAGGATCAAGACTTCATTCTTGAAATTAAACCAAGCTTTTTATCACTTTATTTCTTCAAGGTGACATAAAATTTTTGTTTGTTTGGATTTATTGTCATATACTATACTATTTTATTCCTTGGGTTTTATGTCAGCTATACTTTGCACTCCAGCATTTTGAAAAAACATTTCCTGTGAGGTTTTAATTTTAAATGTCAAAGTATTCTAAACAGTCCTACACTTCCACAAAACATTCATTTCAACTTTATCCCACTTCAGTAAGTGTTCCCTAGGAACTAAATGGAAGTGACAGCATCAGAATTAGTTGTAGATAATATATTTGGAACCAGATTACATAAACTGGTATTATGTATAATTAATAGATGTCCAAACTGAAAGATCTGCCATTCTAAATTCAGTTACAGAAAGAGAGCCTTATGGCATATGTTTGCAAATCTGTTTTCCTATGCTTGGGAAAAAAATGTCTAATAATAATGCAATTTGACAGTCCTTCAAAGAAGAGATATTAACTTTCTCTGAAACTAAAGTACACTAAGTGAAACAAATTAGCATAGGATTAATATTTTTGAAGGACTCCTAATATGCAAAATTATACTATTGAAATTGACAGCAGTTAGGTTTCTCTCTTGACATGGTACTAGTGATGTGGAATCTCAAGAGGGACTGAGGTGCCAGCCCCGACAACTAAACAGGGTTCAGATGCTTACTAGAAGTACTGGAATCCTTTCCTACTACAGAAAAATGTGTCTGGAAATAATGCTTGAGCAGGCTTACCCATAAGACACAGTAAACTAGATATGCTGAGAAAAAAAAAAAAAAAACACATTTATGAAGTTTCAGATTCTGACATGCAACGTTTAGCTGTGCTGATCAGGTTTAATGCTGACATATACTGCAATTCACTAGTCAGGTGATTTCTTCCAATATGACAGCCTTTTCTGATCAGGATATATATACCTGCATTTGTTTTCAGTGAAGACTGGTTAAGTACTAAATGCTCTGTAAGTAATTTCACAGAAAACCTTTCAAAAATGTTGAGACTAAAAGCGTTACAGTATTAAATTCCAGAGGTCTTGGATTTTTTTATTTTATTTTTTTTAAAACAGTTTATAATAAAACTCCATATAAAGACAGAAATTTAATCAACTACACATGAAAACCAAAAATAACACATTATATACAATATATTACATGCATATCAGTTATCTGTAGCAGTGTTTTGACTTGAAAGCTATTGTTTTCTAAAGTACTCACTAAACTGGAAACATCTCGTAATATCACAAAACAGAAGTAATTTCCAAGTGCAACTAGATGACATAAAAACAATTTAGTGTTACTATAGCAACATTTTCACATTTCTATACTACTATGTTTATTTTAACTATGAACTGTAACACTGAATGAGTGTATTTTTGCACAAATACACAGTGGTGGAGTGACATCATCCCACAGAAGCCAACAGAGACTTGAGCTGATTCGATTTGGCCTGTGAAAAATCCCACCTGCTAGCTCAAGTCAGCAGTGTGTTTAGAATACACATGTACAGACCACAGAACTTGAGACAACCCAAACTCTTTCTGGTTTCTAAGTGCTACTTGTAATAATAAAATAAAAGAGTAATAATAATCAACATACTGATTACCATGCATGCATATGCATGCAGTATGTACACATTTGAGCATAAGCACTGGTGTAGCTGGACAAATAATAATTTGAAGGTTATCATCTCATGAAAGAGTGAACAGAACTGTCTTTAGAAGGAAACTGCTTAAAACTAGTCATGTTTGTTTATTTATGTTTTGTCCTTACTTAGAGGCAGGTTTTGTAAGCTGTTACATAGGAAGTTTTATACCAGAGTGCCTTCTAGTGGTTACAGAGCTACAAATCTCAGCTTAAAATAGAAATCATAACATTGACAAAATAATTACTCAGTAAATGAATCAACACAAAAACATATTTATAAATATCTTATTGGAAATATTTGCTGTGTGTCAGAACCACAGTTTTACATTGTAATGTTGTTTATAAATAGAAAGATAATTTAGGATTGAAAAAAGATTATTTACCACATGAATAAGCAAGAAAACAACTGATAAATACACTGTTCAGTTCTGGAAATATACCTTGTCTATATTGCAAGCTTATGCCATGTGTTAAGAATTAGCAATGCCATAAATTAATTTCATTGAACAGTTCTATTAGCAGTATTTATCAGAATGATTTTAACTATAACTGCCACATATCAGAAGTTCATGTAATGTTAAACTATTAAAATAAAAAATAAATTTAAAAAAGGCACACAAATTTATTCTTGACTCTGCTTAACAGCTTTCAGACAGCCACCTGCCACCACAGTAGTTCAACATCTAATAGATCGAGACTGTACTGAGCCCAACCCCAGCTACCCCCTTTGTTATCAACCAACTCAGCTCCCAAGAAAAGGAGTCCAAAAATGAAGCAGCAAATGGATACCATTGGCTCCACCTCAGCAGTTCAGTGTAGGGGAGCTAATCGTTGGGAAAGGAATAACCATAGACTGCTGCCTGATGCTGCAGAGCATTCAGCTAGTTTGTGACAAAGTATGGGCTGTAATTCTTGGAAGACACTACAGAACAAGACCAAGAGTCAGACCAGTACAGAAGGAAAGCACAGCAAGTATTTTGCAACAACATTCTCAGGCATATCAAGCACCCAATAATCAGTCTTGGGGCTACAGAGGAATTACAGACAGACCCTCTGGCTTCCAAAGTTACAGGAAGAAATGGAAGCTACTGGAGAGGGAAAGGATGGGGAGGGATCTGTCTGCTCGAAGAGATGTGTGCATCTTCCCCTAACCTCCAATTTAGCTCACCAGCACTATATTGCCCTGAAGTCACTTCATCGCATGGCCTTTGTCTTTTCTGGATGTGTAACAAACCACCTTACAGAAGATATTGGGAAACTGTGTCATAGCCAAGGAAAAGCAAAAGAGATTACACACTGAACAGGGGCTAAACTCACCTGAAGGTTTCATACACATTTTGGAAGAGGCCCTTACAGAAAAGCTAAGGAGAGGGCTTCAGTCAAATTTACACCACAACGCTAAAAGTTCAGCAAGACTCAAAGCCAACTGTAAGTTAATTTTTACAGAAGGCAGATTAACAAGCCATACTTTCCATAAACACTTCTGTGACTAGCAACCAAGTAATCGTGTACGCATCACCGATAATTACCTAAGTCTAAAAGTAAACACTGCTGTTAACATAATCCCCGATGACAACTTCTCAGGACAGTTTTATTCCACAGACATCTCACATCACTCTGCAATTATTTACATTTGTTGAAACGCATGGCGAAAAGCTCCAGTAATTTATGGAATTATGCACGTCGAGAAAAACTGAGAATTATAAACACCAACTGAAGCATTAGCCCGTTAGAGTGCCCTCAGGCAAACGCCAAGCAAAACCGCCCGTTAGCCAGAAAAAATGGCTTTTCTTTTTCCCCGAGCACCTCCCGGCTCCGCCCCGGCCCGTCCCTGAGGAGGCGGCCTGAAGAGGGCTGAGCGCCTCGGGGGCGGGCGGTGTCTGCAGCCGCGGCCCCACAGCTGTACCTGGGGCATCCCGCGGCTGCCACGCGCAGCCCCCGGCGAGTTCTGGGGCGTGGAGCCCGCTCGAATGGGAACCTTCTGGAAGCTGCGGGCCCCGAAGGCGGCAGCCGGTGAGGCGCCGGCCGGCCGTTAGCCCCGGCACGCGCCGTCGGCCCCGCGCGCGCTGCTTCAGGCGTTCCGCGGCTGGCGACCAACGGCGGCCCCCGCGGCAGCCTCCCTCAGGCTCGTCCCGGCGGCGCTGGCGACACGGCCGCGCTTCCCCGGGCGCCAGGCGCCCGCAGGGAGCTGCTTCACGGTCCCGGGGCACCCTGCGGCGTTTGGGACAGGGCACTGCCCTGCCCTGAGACTGCCGCCAAAACCGCGCCGGTGCATAGAGGCACAGAAGCACAGAACGGGTTGGTGTGAACGGGAACTTAAAGATCATCCAGCTCCACCCCCCTGCCGTGGGCAGGGACACCTCCCACCAGACCAGGTTGCTCAAAGCCCCATCTAACCTGGCCTTGAACACTTCCAGGGATGGGGCATCCACAGCTTTTCTGGGCAACCTGTTCCAGTTCCTCACCTCCCTCTGAGTAATGAATTTCTTCCTTATGTCTAATCTAAATCTCCTCTGTTTTAGTTTAAAGCCATTTCTCCATGTCTTGTCGCTACACTCCCTGACAGAGTCCCTCCCCACCTTTCCTGCAGACCCCCCTGTAGGTGCTGGCATCCTCCCATTTGAGCCTGCTGAACCTCTGAGAGGCTCTGCTGCCTTTACGTGTTCTCCGTTGTGATACCAACTGCTCAGGCCTCTGTTACAGTCAACGGGTATCTGTACCTGAGGAACCACAGACATCCAGGGTTTCTGTGGCATTCACCTTCAGCTCCCCCATGTACACACAACTGTGGCTGTGGCCTTACAATGAAGAGGCCATGTCACCTCACACCAGCCCAGAAAAGTGTAATAAAACAATGTGCTTTGTTGCACAGCTTTCAGACAGCCCAACAGGGCTGTGGTATGGACTCACTCTGTAAGGATTTGCTGCCTCAGTCGCCTGTATGAGAATAATACAGAAGAATAGTTAAGTAGACACCAATGAGGCTAACACAGACATACAAAACTAAACACCATGGAAAGTAGAATCTTATATAAACAATATGTTTAGTATATTACAAAATTCACTGAGACTAAAGGAAGGCTTTTAACCAAAGAAGGGGTGTGCCACTGCAACAGCAAAAACTGATTAACTGCATTCATAGTTTCTTAGCAGTTATCGAACAACCACATTGCCAAAGATAAGTGCTCTCCCACCAGCTGGAGCAGGTAGCCCATGCCATTGCAAAGCAAGGGACCTGCCTGTAGTCTACTTATCAGGACTACAAAAACGTCAGAATGCAATTATCCAAGTGAAGCATCAGAAAACAAGTGCAGGCTTCCACTCTTTCAAGAGATTTTCAGTTACAGTCTAGCTCAGCATAACTTTGTTGGAAATCTAAGCCGGGTCTGGTCTTCTGCTGTCTTCTACTTCGGCAATGATTGCGTGGATGGGCCACTTTTTAACCTTTTAAAAATAATTTTTACATGGAAAGGCGCTTATCTCAAACAGCAGTAGCCAACATTAGCCACAGATGGAAAAGCAGTTAATAATCAGTGAGCTTGAATAGTTATTTAGCAGATGATTTCTAAGACAGGCTTCTTAAAGCTTCCTAGAGAAAACGGGAAGGGCGGGAGGTTGTGCCCTTCATAAAACTAGTAGTTATGAGCTCCTATATTCCCACCTTTTTGCTGGTGCTATGTAGTTCAGCAAGACACATGAGCTGTTTGTGCCAAGTTCTCCTTTGCAAGACAAAAGAACATCATTTACCGCATTTAGCAGATTTGTGAGAATGGATAATTAATTGTCTTCAAAATGCTTTAAAGATAAAGCAGGAATATTGTTGTCTTCTGTTGTTTGTTTGTTTGTTTGTTTTTCCTCCTTCCCCTGCCTTCAGTCTTACTAGAACTTTCTCCTGCTGTGTGCTGGTTATAACTGTTAGTTTTTCCAGGAGGCTCTCTGCTAGACTCTGAACTTTTTCTTCTGTGACCTTTCTAATCCTCTTGTGAATACCTGCTCTTTAATCCAGAAATTATTGATTGTAGTGGATCCATTCCATTCTACAAACTGCATGTCAATCGGCTATTTTGTAGAAATGCTAATTTCTTAATAATTTATACTGTATGTTTGACCAACAGACACTTTTGAACACTTCCATAGATTGTCTTTTTCACTATTGATGCATATCATGTCAATAAAGACACCCCTTTAACTGATATCAAGTCCTGAGGATGGGTATTGTTCATTTAGTATATATGCTGACAGCATACTCTTGAGCTTTATTTCTGTTTGACACCTTATTTTATATTTCATACTTAGAGCAGATAAACACAATGGTAAAACATGGAAGAGCACGGTGGTATTGTGACAGACTGTACTCTGATAGTAATTAGAGAGCATAAGTGTACTAGTATTTTTGAAGATTTCATTTCAAATCCAAACATCTCCTGAAGATTTGTTTTCTCATGTTTCAAATACATGCAGATGCAACACAAACAAAATTTTTCATATGCCCCACGCATGTCAATAGTTCATGATTAACCAGACAGCTCTCATCTAAGACTGCCAAGAAGAGACTGAGTTTGTTTTTACTGCAGAAAGCAATGAAATGGTATACAACAATAAAAAAAATGCAGAATTATCTATAATTATGGAAATATAAACAGTATTTAACCAAGTGGGAAAGTTTCAACTAGATAGCACATGGATTTGGCAAACACTTATTTGCTAACAAAAATAAATTCTGTCTTTTCAGAGCTTCAGTGAAGAGAAACAGCACCTGTACAACTGAAGGAACTCTCCAAAGATTCTGGATTGGGAGGTATGTGTATTTGCTATATCAATACAGGTCATTTAAAATGGAAAGTAGTAGTATTGGAATGCTTAACTAAAGTAATTGGCCTGCTTTACTAAAGTAATTGAAATCCCAGCTTTATGGTTTTGCTCTTTATCAACATATTTTATTAAATTGCTTCATAAATAGTCTTACTTGCCACTGAAATGAGGAAAAGCTCATACTACTGCAGGTAGTGAATCGATGGAATCAATATCCATTTCTGATTGCTATCAGGTAGACAGCAGTTTAGAAGAACACTTTAAAGAGCAAGCTGTAATCTTACCGGAGACAATTATGTCCTAAATTTAAACTGAAGAAAATAGTTGTAGTACCTTCAAAAGTCTCATGGTTATGTTCAGCAGTAAGATATATATTATTTGTAAAAGGTAGTAATAGAGTGCCTTGTACACAAAAATATAAAAGACAAATACAAATTACCTGATTATCAGATGGGATTTGTAGTCATCTTTCTAGTTTGATTTGTGTGCTGTCTGTAAATTATTATTTTTGCTACTCAAGTGTCAATAAGATTGTTTAGGACTCAAAATACATTAATGAAAACATGTGTTGTGAAGTTCCCAACCAATTCTATTAAGAGGGCTCAGAAGACTCTTTATCTTTTTCCTTTTCATGAGTTTCTGTTGGGTATAATACCCACTTCTGAAATCTTTGAAAATTTAAACTAAAAGCAAATATTACCTGTCTTTTATTCTTCCTTTTTACAAAAATCTTTGAGCCTAATGTAGAATTGAGATAATTTTAGTCATATTCTGGAGTGGAAATTCTTTAAGGAAGCCACAAATGTCTGATCAATTATACCCACAGTTATGGAGTGAAGGTAGATTTTGGGCTTCAAATGACATACGGTATTTCATTGTCAAATATTAAGAATATTGGTTGAAAAAAAAAAAACCACAGAAATTGGGTTGCTATCAACAAATCAGAAAGCAATTAAATGCAGTATGGATTTGTGTATGTAATACCAAACTGCAAAGAAAATAAGTTTATGTTTTTCAAAGTAGCGATGTTTGTTTTTCAAAGTAGCAATGCTAGTTCCACAATAATTGCATGCACTAAAAGGTTTCATTTTACTTGGAGGTATTCACATTAACATCTTAGAATCACGGGTTAAGTTTGTATACAGGTCACTGACAACCTAGTATTTAAGTTTATGTAAGTCCATTGTCTGCAAATTACTGCTCACCTGAAAGGGTTTTTTAGGTACGGACTCACAATCTTGCTTCACCAGGGTTTTGGTATATGTAAGACTACAATTTGGCCTATGGGAAGTTGTTAAACTAATTTATAGTACAAAGAAGTAGTGACACAGAAAATGAAAGCAGATGCAATATCCATAAAAAATTCTCTTATGAACATTCAAACTGTTACTTTATGTAATAGTATACATTCTCCTACTTACACAAACACCAAAAAAAAAAAAAAAAAAAGGACACGATGTTATCAGGAGAAAAGAAATTTGTGATGTTAGTCAGTCCAGGATTAAATTCCACTTACAAAGACGAAGATATAAACTTTCAGTTTTGCAACATGTATTATGTAAGAGATTTATAATTCTACCTACATACTAGAGGCCTAAATGTTTAGATTTGCATTCAGAGGAGGTGTTGGGCAGGGCATGCAGAGTCTCATTTTCCAAAGGTTTACAAATCAGAAAATATCTATCTTTTTACAAATATATATCCCACATCCAAACCACAAGAACATGTGCACTCAGACATTGCAGATAATCAGCTGGGAAGGAAATTAGTGTTTTGTTACCATTATGTATTGTTTGCTTAGTGTTGCTTTTGACCTTGAGAGAGAGATACCCTCATAGGTGGGAGCTATTTTAAGTACTGGCTTTTAGAACATCTGAATTGCATCCCAGTTCCATGAACGTCTGTCCTGTACTGTATAAAGTGGGAAAGAAAAATAGCTTTATACATAAGTGGCCATGTGCCATGATTACTATAACTTGGATGGCTTTAGAGTGCATCCGTGTTTTGAGCCAGTAGTGGCTCAAAGCTATGCTCCCAAACACACCTCATATTCAAACAGGGCCAAACTCAGAATCACAGAATCACAGAATCATCTAGGTTGGAAGAGACCTCCAAGATCATCTAGTCCAACCTTTGTCCTAACACTAACAAGTCCTCCACTAAACCATATCACTAAGGGCTACATCTAAATGTCTTTTAAAGACCTCCAGGGATGGTGACTCAACCACCTCCCTGGGCAGTCCATTCCAATGCCTAACAACCCTTTCAGTAAAGAAGTTCTTCCTAACATCCAACCTAAACCTCCCCTGGCACAACTTTAGCCCATTCCCCCTCGTCCTGTCACCAGGCACATAGGAGAATAGACCAACCCCCACCCCACTACAGCCTCCTTTAACTCGGGAGCACTGCAGGACGAAGTCCCATGCAGTTACTTTCAGCAGACTGAACAAGCCCAGGAAAGCTCTGGACAAGTCCTAATTCTCATATCCTATCATTTCTAGTGAAGAGCTCAAACAATTAAAGTACAGATGGCTTCTGACAGTCATTTAGACATGTGGGCACAGATCAAGGAGTATGTTATGCTTGAGCCTGTTACTTGTCCCATGCTATTATGAATAGCCTACAGTTGATAATACAGGCCCACAGAATGTACTAACACCCTCACATCATCTTGGAAACCCTGTTACTCTGCATAATTCATTGTATGCCCACTTTCCTTGACTGCATAGCACAAAAGTTCCTTTCCCACAAATTATCTATGAGAGCAGAAGAAGCTGCTTTTCACCTAGACCTATTTTGCATGCTATTATTCTACAGTATGTTTCTCTTCTTTCCCTTAACAAACATGGCTGAAAGTTTCCTTATTCAAGGCTGAGTGAAATGGTTCCCTAGAGAACTATGGATGCTTTGTGACAGATTTGCACAGAGGCACCCGGGATAATCAACAACAGAGCTTAAATACAGTATCTTTTAAAATGAACTGCAGATTGCAGTTTATCTCCACTGATCCATGTGTC
The DNA here is from genome assembly GCF_964211835.1 of Anser anser. Taxonomy (NCBI): domain Eukaryota; kingdom Metazoa; phylum Chordata; class Aves; order Anseriformes; family Anatidae; genus Anser; species Anser anser. The sequence goes on from NC_139732.1 coordinate 4,842,782, forward strand.
AGAGAGCTGACCCCACCCCTAGCTGTGGGAAAATTCTGTAGTGACAGGAAACAAATATAATTAGATACAGTCAGCTGTTCATGTCCTTTAAAATGAGAAAGTGAAAATTAAAAACAGCCTGTGCAGAACTCCACTTTATCAGGCAGTCCTGTAGCTAGACCATTTCAGAAAAGCCTCTCCGAATTTTATCTCTGCAGCTATTTATCAAATATAACAGAGGTAAAAAACAAGGCAAACAAATTCCACAACAAACAACTGGCACGGAAAGATTTTATTAATCCCTTCAAGTTTTCAGTTATTGCTGTTTTCAGAAAGAACATAGAACTCCTAAGGACACAACGGCTTGGCACATTTCATGTAAAGCAAAAAATTGACCTTGAAATAGGTGTTCAGGTTATAAGATCTCTATCCATACAGCTTTTCTGCTTTTCTTTAGGGAATGGGAGATTTTTTTTCCCTGCCTGAGGTTTCAAAATATTTACCTTTCAGCAGCCTCTAAAAGTAATAAAATGTTTTTCAGTTCCCAAAGCCCAGGAATGAAGGAGAAAGAAAAGACACTGTCATAATCACTTAGTTCTTTATTCATTACTTGAGGGAAGCAGGAAGACATTTCTGTATAAGAAAATAGTGTAAGACACATTTGACCCTTTTACTGCCAGAGTGAACCTGACTGACAGAGAATCCATCTGTTCACTGTAACACCTACGTATTTGCCATTCTGTCAGTTGATCACTAGAGATGTTATTTATTAATGCTTTCACAGTCCTATGCACATGCAAAGTATTCATCTGTGTCTTCAGTAATTAACATCACATTACCAAGGGGAAAAGCAGTTTCTCAGTAGTGCAACTAAACTCCCACCTTACAAATTACACATTATTCTACAAAACTTACTCATGTAACAAAGGTCTAGCTTTGATGATGAAACATAAAAACAGTGAGCACTGCCAAACAATAGGCTTGGCAGCCTTCTCTACTTGGGTTGTCCCAAAGCCAAATAACAAAGTCATCCTATAGTAGTTTCACTTAGGAATATTTCTGAAATTACGGAAAAACTTCATAGGAAGCCAAAAAATAAATCTACCTGGCTTGCTTATTGCTTTCTAAGTAGTACATCTCCTGTAACAGTTTACTGACAGTATGTAGTAGAGCTACATCAGACAGTCACTACAAAGCTCTAAGCACTTCAAGACTCAGATGGTATCATCTCTGTGATGGTCACAAAACTTAATACAGATTATTTTTAAAGTTGTTGTGGTTATATAAATGTTTAAAAACAGAACGAGAGGATCAGCATCAACATTCTCTGCAACTGAGCCTAAGCAAGTCTGAACACCTCTTACTGTCATTAGCTGCCTGGGAAACTAAGCACCACCAATTTTCTGCAAGAGAAACCTGAGTGTGATTTTGATAAGAATAACAAGCCAAATTAAAAAAGACCTAATAAGGACTCCTGATATAATTCCACTGACTTCAAGAAGTTTATCTTAGCCTTCAAGTTTGTTTGAACCTGAAACTGAGCCAAAGGCGAAATCCTGTAACAAGAGAATATGCAACTAGGCAGACTGCATTTGCAAACTTCAGGATAACTCTTCCTAGGATAACTCTTCCTTTCCCAAACCTGGGCAGGGAGCCTAAACACTAAGCCTATTAAATATAAAAAAATATTTAAAAAAAAAAACATGGCTCACTGCCTGTGCAAATATTTTTCATAATTACCCACAGTAGTCAATGGATTAAAACATGTTCTAACTTCTTTAAAAGTCCTTCTTCTGCACACAGAGGCCTGAGCTACAGTTCAAAGTTCTTGTTAACATAATCATGCACGGAGTATTAATATCTTACAGAACCTACCCCTTGTAGCCACAGCCAGCAAGAACACTTTACTCAGTAAAATTAGTTTCAGTTTAAAAACAGAAAACATTACTGCAAGGTGAGTTTCCATTAGAGAAATTTTCCAGTATTTCTTTAATGTAGACACAACCCTAGTTTTAAATAAACAGATACATACACGCATGCACAAACTTCAGTGTTTCACTGTTTGTGTCTGTAAGCAACTCAATACCCTTGTGTATAGGGGTAGATATAATCCCTTGATTTCAGTAGCATAAAACTCACCAGCTTAAGATCAGTATTAGGTGTTTTATCACTTTGTTATTTTGACACCAGCAAAATACCCTCTCAGCAAATTATGCTGTCTTCCAATCCATGTAAAGCTTCAGCAAACCAAACATCCCAGATTCCTTCCACACCCAACCAATTGTATGATGCAATTACACACTTCTTTTTCATGATTTCAGCCTAACAGAATATCAAGAATAGGCTGAAAAAATAGAAAGATATTACAGACAGCATTAATTAAACCAGATTCATCTGTGCAGCTTGACAGGACTCGTGTGGTTTTACAAAGCACATAAAATACTACGTGTGCCGAGTCATTTCACCCTGGAAGTTCCTGTCCCTAGTTCGCTATTTCAGCCAACATTCTTACAGCTCTTAGCTGGAAGTGGCAGCTACCAAAACGTTTGTAACTGTGAGAGCTGCTGATGCTGGGCCAGTTAACTGGAGGTGCATTAGAACCCAAGAATCAATACTTTGGCACAAAGGAAAGAGGAACTAACCTTTTTATTTCTCTTACACACCACACATTGAAGAAGCACAGAAAATCAACTTCTTGGCATAAATCAGGATACTAGTGAAGCATATGTCTTTCTCTGTCATGGAATGGGAAAAGATGTTCCAACAGTCCAAAGCAGTAGGAAGCTGAGAAGGAATTTGTACTGTTGTCTTTGGTACATTGCAGTGCCAATACTGGAAGGTATACAAGTGACTGCAACAAAACTACTGGAGCTCCAAGGGAAGAGGTGGGAATGCTTGCCCTTGTCACTGCACCACATGACAAAAATATGCAAAAAAATATTGGGCCTTGTTAGTCCTCCAATAAATCCATCTGTCATGTGCTAATCCTGTCTGGATATCAGAGCTTTAACTCAAGATTGTTCTTTAAAAGCTATTTACTTTATATTCCTCTGCAGGAAAGGACATTTCTCTCTGATTTGTTGGCATTGACTTGTCTTTTCTTTGTATGCGTGCAGTTCAGAATATGATGGAGGCCTGCCCCTGTATGGTGCTCTTAGCTTTACTAAGTTGATTATAATTAAAATAGATTGTTGTTTGACTGATCCTCTTTTCTTAAGTAGAGCTAATGCAGATTAACTGTCCACAGACAGAGGCTTTAAGTATCCAGTGTAAGAAAAATCTTGCATTAAATATTAGCAGTGGCATCACTATGTATCACCATTGTCATTTAACTTGTTGTGCTTTTTGACAATACAATGAAAATTTGCAACTAAAAATATACTGCTATACATAAAAACCTCTCTAGGACTTAACACTCACTTGTGTTTCTTATGCAGTGTCTCACTGAATGGCAGTTCACTATACAGAAAAGTAATCCTCAGGTGTCTTTCTGTCTAAGATTTAACACAGTTGAATATACCCTGCTGGTCACAATGCTTCAGTTTTTATATGATGCATATACACGCTGCAAGGTATTTCAAACAAACTCTACAGTTTTAAACAAATCAGTTAATTTAACTAAAAATAATGATAGAACCTACATTTTCATTATGTCAATGATAAAATTTTTAAATACAACCTCAATACATGTGATTCTAGGACACAAATAGATGTGGAATTTAGGAATATTTTTTCTCCTGATGCTGTATGTCCTGAGGCTGATAAGGGGAAAAAAAAGCAATGCTAGGGAGGTCTTTGATTTTTCACTATGCATGACACTCCAGTTTCTGGCCTGTTGATCAGATTGGCTGGCAGAATAATTGCACCTACAGGAATGACTGGTATAGTAGTATGTGAAGCACAGCAGACAGGCACCCCTTTTTGCATTCCAACAGAGATGGGTGCTTAATGCTGCAAATGGCTACCTCGGCCATGTGTCTGAGCATACATCCTAGGTATAAAGATACTGGTTGTGCAAAACCTCATACTGAACCACAACTGAAATGAGGATAAATGGAAACAAAGCAAAATAGAAACTAACAAAATTTGCTCCCTTCTCTGCTCACTGTATGAATACAAAGGTTAAGCATAGCCTAACTTAAGCTTTTGTAAGCAAAGGATTTCATCTCTATACCAGATAGTACTTCTATTTTGAAAATAGATATTTTGTGCAAATATATTTCAGGCTTTGAATTACAATTCACATATACAATACACATAGAATTTGTTGTAAGGTGCATTACCTCTTTTACCTCAAGTAGCCCATATGGGAAGGTTGTTTCAATTAGGAGTGAAACGTGATAATGAAAGCATAAATTCTTTTTATGCAGCCATCCTTAATCATAAAGAACATTGAGACAAACGTCACAAATTTCAAAGGCAAAGTTGTTCACTTTCCCAGTCAAAGCTCCATTTAAAGTTTAACTCTTTAATTTAACTCTAATTAATTCTGAATTAAAAATTAGCTGTGCCTAACAGGTACTTTTAACAAAAAGCTCTCAAAGCAGCACAATCTAGTACAAGTCAGAACCAGACTTAGTCATTTTTACTCCAGAAGCCTCCCAAACTAAGTTTTCTGGCACCTCCCTGTCTGCCTGTAGTCCATCTCCTCTCTAATTAACAGTGAAGACTTACTCATGGATTGTCAAGTTCTTTAGCACGTGAAAGAAAATCTGTACGGGCAGTCCCAGTTGCGTAGCTACAGCTGCTGGAATCAAATAGAGAAAGAACCAGCATTCAGGAGAGCTACCTCAGAACCAGGTTAAGGACTTCCTCTCGGTTTGTGATCAGCTAGAGCTGTAAGAGCAGCAACATTTGCTAGAATGTGAAGCAAATTCACAAGTCGTTTAAACTGGAGCTAAAAGATATGCCTCTGTTACCTACCCTACTAACTGAAACTTAAGTTCTGCCTTTGATGTACGTAGTTTACGAGAGTCTCCAAAAACATGTTATATGTCTTTTTTCTTCTATAGGCTCAGATTCAAAGCACACTATTGATATAAAAAGCTGAAAAATTAGGACTGCCCGCAAAGCTGTACATTTGAAATTTCTTGACTCCTTTTCAATCTTAGTTTTGTTTCTAAACACAGCCAAATGCATAAAATTAAAGAGCTGTGGAATATCAGAATGATAACTGAGACGTGACAAACTCTCACAGTAGACATGACATTTCTCACAACTACATTCCAATACATTAAAAAATAAATAAAAAATAAAACACAGGACTTTCAAAAATACATTTGTTGGTTATGAACACGGGTTTTATTCTGCTTTGCAGGAAAGTTCATGCTCAAGGAAATCACTTCCAACACAAGTAAGCAAATGAACAGAATTTGTATAACTTGCTATAAAAAGACACCAAGGTTTGTTTTACAAAACTGTTTACCTAGGAAGCAGGTGGATGCAAAGGACTGATTAATACAATACTTTAAGTGAAATAAACAGTAGCCTTGTTACACTCTGATTAGTCCTTGCAGAATAGATTTTAAGTACTGATGTGTATCTCACTAGCTGCTGAAGGCACAACAATAAACACCTGTGAAATTGTTTCCACACTGCTACAAGTCTACAAGTTTGTTAAATATTCATTTGCTTGTCTTCATTTCTCCTCCAGTGATTCACAGAGCTCAGACTACAGCTATTTACACCCTCCAAAGACATTCCTGGATACAAACACTAAAGGCATGAATTGAAGCCAGTGCTAGGGGAAAAGGAACATGTTTTGATTCCTAATGTTCCCACACACGAATACTCCAGAATTACTGAAACATCACAGAAGGGTTATTCAAACAAAATTAATCAGTGCAATGTTTGTCAAAGCCTTCAGAAGAAATGCAGTTGCTTAACTATAATCCAATTGCTAGATGAAGATCTTAGCCCAGCTTTGGGAAAGATTCTCACTCCCAAATAATTTTGTTCTTCATATTTTGGTATACAAAGAAATCTATTAGCTTTTAAATCTAAACAAAAGTGTGTCTTAAAGAAATGTTTTGCAACCACTTCTTTTTTTCAGAAAGAGTATTTACTGAATTGCAGCACAAGCATAGGTATTTAATTTGACTGATACATTCTTGATACTCCACTGCCTTTTGGGGTGTTAAGAATATAGGGGTGTTAAGAAATAAACGACATGCCAAAACTTAGCTGGACTCATAGCAGTATGAGAGAACACTGATGACAGCCATTACATCAGTAATGCAGTATGTGTTTGCACCAAACTGGAAGGAAACACTTTTTTCAAACTGGTCGTGCAGGGAAGTTTTAGGTCTGATGACGTTTTATCTCAGCTGGAATTTGGCCAGGAATATTAGGTTAACTATCCTGTGCCAATAGAAATTACATTACACCAGCATAAAGATTTTGGGTGAAGATTTAAACATCTTCCTAAGTTAATTGTCAGAGCATTTTGACAGTTGCCTACCTCCTACAAGAGAGTTCTGTAGCACACAGAAATGCAGCTGCAGTATCCAGTGACTTGTAGGGATGCCAGTCTTTTCAGCAGTCACTAGACAGAATCATCTATTACTATGCAGCACGCATGCCATACACTGTACACTTGGTATTGTAATTTAACTCCCATGCACTGCATGAATATCATTCACAAAAGGTATTTGCATGTGGAAAGAGTTCTGAGAAGCAAGAACAAGGAAGGCAGCAACTGGTCTTCAGAACACACAAATTGTATTGTGGCAAACAACAACAGCAGTCCAGAAACCAAGAATACGTCAAAGACTATTGTACCATCTGGTATTTTTAGAAAGCTTTGTATTCAAATTTAAAACCAATAACCCCCCAAAATCTTATATAACGTTCCTTTTTCTTTAGCATAGCCTGCTGCCCAAGCAGCAAAAAGCCCAAGAACGGTACTCTTTCATGTTAAGGGTTTAGACTTCATAAATTTAAACTGTAAAAGAGTCCCTGCTGAGAGAAGGGAATGTGACAGATGGCATGAGATATTGCAGTAATCTTACTGACAAAACATTAAGCATGTGACAGAATTTCAAAATAAAGTAATATTTCCCAGCTGAAGCAAGTTTAACAGGCATTAATGTGGAAGTCAAGTTACCCAGAAAAGAAGTTATCTACACCATTGAAATGTATGTATGACTTTTTTGTTTCTGTTTTCCTGATGAAGACTTAAAACTTCCACTTGGAAATAAAAAAAAAAAAAGAAAAGAAAAAAAAAGGCCAATTTACAAACTATCTTCATAAGCTAGAATAAGATTAAGAGGCCTGGAGCAAAACTTTAGAGCACTGAAAGAGCAGGTTATTTAAGGTACTGTAATTGGTAGCCATTTTGGATTTGATACAGGCAAATACTTCAAATAATTCATCCATTGAAACAAGTACTGAGAAGTCCATACACTTCTGTTGACAAAGCTGAATTCAGTTTAAAGAAGCAAGTAAATCAGTCACAAAATTTAGTAAATTTTTTTTTCAGTAAGATGTTAATTCTTTATGGATAATCAAATCCTCACAAACACTTGTGTCATGTATTGATACCAAAATGCTCTTGTCCAGCAAATAGGGACTGAATAAAGGATGATTAGACTGATCCCAGTTCTTCTACAGCCCTTTTGTGTGACCTTGGGAAAGCCACTGTCCCTCTCTGTGTTTATGATTTGCCATTTACCCCCTCAATTCCCCTTTGTCAGTCTTGTCTATTTTAAATACAGAAGTTAGGGATCCAACTGTAATGCAAACAATCAAAACCTCAAAAGAAAGCTGTATGAAGAGGAAATGAATGCTTTTCTGTGGAAAGAGAAAATAATTCAGCAAATGACTGGCATGCTAACAGCTGCATTCAGTGGCATTTGCCACAATACCAGTATTCGTTATCTTAAGCAAAAGCTCGCACTGTAGCACCTCAGGAGGTAAAATACAGAAACCTTTACAGAAACCACAATGCAAAGAACCAGGCAGCAAGACTACAAAAAGGACTTTATTCCAGAATTTTTTAATTCTATTTTAATTCTTAGATTTTTGATTTAATACATGGCTGGGGGAGGTTAAATCTCACAGATACTTTACTTGCATTTTCCCATAGAACTGAGGCGCACATTCTGCTTATCAACGAGCTGTGCTATGCTTTTGCTGCACTACCACAGCTAAAAGCAAGTCTGTTGTTTAAAAGAGAAACACAGTAAGTGATGGTAAAAGACATCTAACAGCCTAGAAACAGCTTTTTCACGTGACCATCAGCTTTTATTCATATAGCCCTACACACCAAGGATAAGTAATGGTGATTTTCCTGCATAAATATGAAGAAAATTCTAAATTTCTCCCTGTTGGATTTCCTGAGGGGAATGTACTAACGCTGATTCCTGTTATGTGCTACTGATTTTTTGATGGTATGGATTATCTGAGAAAACACTTTTAAGAAACAGTACTTCTAAAGGATGTGAGTCTTTCGTGATTCAGATCACATACCTGAGAATAACAGAAATAGTACTGAAATGAACTGAAAAATAAAAAACTTAGAAAATATAATGTATATAATAAAAGAAAAAACAACAGCACAGCTGATAGCTTGGTTCCAGAAACCTGATTGTTTAAGTAGTATTAACAAGATAATAAAATTGGTTAGTGCTGGTTTTGATCACAGCTAGTTGAGTGCTTTAGGAATGATAAGAATATTCATCAAAATGCAAATACAAAGGATAGTTTTCAAAATGAGTAACGGTAAACATGAAAAAGAAGCAAGCAGCCAGAAAAAAAAAGAAGTCAACAGGGTCATTAAGGAACATGAATACATTAATAGTGACAGATAAGGCTGGTGTAGCTGAAGGCCTGAATAAGTTGTTTGCCTTAACATTCATGAAAGAATTTGGAGCACATCCCTGAGACCTAAATACATTTTCACAGGGGTGAGTGACATGGTGAATGAAATATGAGACAGACATTTATTATTCCAGAGCTGAAAGAATAGTTCAATAATTAAGACCATTAAAAACTGACATAGCATGCTTAAATTCCAGAGAAGGGTTTGGCCTAACATTGGTAAAATAATTCCAAATGGTAGTGAAAAATATCAAAATAACAACCAAGAACATAGGGAAAGTACATTGTGCCACAAGATGGTATATGGTGGACTGTAGGGCACCTAGTGAAGAGAGGTCATGCACATATCTGCTAGGAGACTGTGACAAAGCACGAAGTGTAAATAGCTCAGAACACTGCGGCAGATAACATAACTTAGGAACATCAGGTACAGGAAAAAATCTGAAAAGACTAACATGCTTGTTGGAACATCAAAGTAGGAAGTTTAAAAGGATAAAGACAGAGAAGAAATAAATTGCTCCTGGCTTGCTCTTTTCTAGTAGGAAAGATGCTGCAACAGCAGAGAAAGAAATGCTAGAAGAAGAGAGAGTTGAGCCTAGACCTACCAGAAACAAAATGTCTGAGCTGCTGGCTACAAGTTTCTCATTTGCTAGCATGGAGTACAGGACAACTGCTTGTGCTATTTGTACTCTTTTGAGAAATGTCATAGACCTCACTTATCTAGCTTCCAATGAATTGGCTTCAGGAAAGTATAGATAATATATCATAATCACAAGATGAATTTTAGGAAAACACTAGATTTTCTATTGAAGAAGAAAATTACTCCTGTTCTTTTTATGAATGAGCAAGGTCATCCAGGAGGAATCATTGACCTGACAGTCTTCTGAATCACAGTGCTGAGTTGGATTTGAGTCCCACAGGCTACTTGGCTACTTTTTTTTTTTTTTAATAAAATGAAAAAGCCTCCCATGCACATTTCAGCATGAAAGCCACATAACTCCTTATTCTTTGTACTGATTGCAGCACTTATCCAAGAGAAACATCTGCTAGAGCACAAATTCTGTGGAATAATCTTTTGGTTAACATTCTGTGTTGCCATTATGATTTTTCTTCCCCTAGCCAGATAGCTGTAATAAAAAAGTCAAATCAATCTAATGCACTATGATTAAATGTTATCACAATTAAGGAGAAAACTAAGATCGTAAAGACTTCAAGGCTTCTGCAGCGTCCATACCCTGTTGTAGGTGCAGAAGAAGGGACTTGATGCAGATGGAGAAAACTGAAACTTTCCACACTCTTGGAATACCAGAAAGATCATATATGACTGACTTTATGTGTAGTAAATGTACCTTTTTGTTACCTAACTGTAAGCTATTTTTCATTGCATTGTATGCAGATGAGATATTTAAGTGAATTATCATCTCCAGCAGTATCCACCAGGATGTTCTAAGATGCTCGTTTCTAGCAGGCAAACAGCAGAATCATACAGAACAGAGAAGGTATGGCTGCTACAGGTCTGCTGTTGCTGTTAAATCCTTTCCCAAATAAAGACTTTGGGTCATTTGGCTACAGGTGTGATTTATTTCAGCTGAGTGCTTATGCAAATCTAACCTACACACAAGAATGAAAATATCTGTAATCATCATGCCTTCTCATATTTTGTAGGAACTTTAAAGGCTGCAGAGCCTGTCCCGTTTACTTGTCCACAGTTACAAGTATAACAGGGACAGCTGGTGGACAACAGCTTTGTGAAGATCTTTCTCTTGTTGTGAACCGTCAGTTTTCAGTAGCTAAATACTTTCCAGGAATGAGGTTCAACACAAGTCTGTGATGAATGTAGCTATCGTTCACTCATTTTCAGTCTCTTCTTCCATTAGAACTTACCCTACACATACTCTTTACTAGTTTTCTATTTCAGTAGAAGTCCTCTTTCAGCTAACAACATTTGCTCTGTGCAGCATGTTGGTATGGCTTTCACTTCTGTGCAATAACTTGAAAGACCTAACTGTATTTTGATATATAAAACTGTCTAGCTTGGCAGGATACTGTACTTTCTATGTCCACCCACATTTCCTGATGTTTTCACCTTGAGTTAGAGCATGCCTTTAAAAAATATTTTTTAATAAATAAATAAGACACGTTAGAAGAGGGAAGGTGAACAAATAAAGTACTAGTGCTTCTTTACAGCCTCGCACACAAAACATGACCGATGTAGCTCAGAGGAATCAGGAAGCGCCACAGCCGAGCACGCAGGTACATGATTTACGTGAGAGGAACACGCTGTACTTCCTAGTGCCCTGATTTATGTGAGATGTAAATTGTGTGGGGATGCTACACCAGCACGTGGCCTATCTGAAGGAAAAGACAACAAAATATAAAGCCTCTCCCACAGTGAACTAACAAATTTAAACGAGCCTCTTTTGCCTGTTGCTATAGTTACCAGCTGCAGTAAGTGCATTTTACAGAAATTTCAGGCAAAAGCTATACGAATTGTTTATGTAATCACATTTTATATGTACACAGATCTCCACCTTAATAAAAAGAAGTCAGTGTATCACAGGAGAGATGTGTGCTTTACTGGCTGCATTAGCAGAACAGATGTAATACCTGACTAGTATTAATAAAGCAAGAGACTGAATTTTCACTATGAATTTTTAAGTTACGGCACATCATTACTGCTGGTGTATCTGTTCTGGGATGTGAAATAGAGCATTCTGACCATAGGGCTGTCAGTCAAACACATCCGCCAGCATTAAATTCATTTGTAAAACATGATAAATTTTATTTATCTTAAATGGTAAATATTTTCCAAAATCAAAAATATTATTGTATAATCATAGAGCTTAGGGAAAATAAAAGTCCTTCTAAAGGGACATCTACAGCCTGAAACCTTAGGAATGTCCTCAGAACATACAATAATCAGTCAGATATAACTGATCTAGCTCTAGATCCTTCTGCTTACATCTAAGATGCAAAATTGGAAAGTTACAGCTATTTGCCTTCTGAAATTGAAATGCAGTTTTAACTAACTTCTTTTCAGCATTGTAAGAGATTTAAAACATTGTACATTACCAAAAAAAAAATCTAATGAGAAGTTTTTTTAAAGTTTTTTTTAAACCTTCTGCTAAAGTATTTCAATACAAAATTTGCAATAGAGAATAAAGCATACCAGGCTTAGCTTTATTTACAGCAATGGTTTTAGTAAAAAGTTAGATAAAACACTCTCCAAAACAGCTTTTGGGGCAGCTCACACTCCAGTTTTAATTCTCTGCACATCCAGTGTTGTCACTTTGTTATGTGGTTGGGTTTGGGCTTGTTTTGTTCTTACCACTTGCTGACACAGTTTCCAGGTAAGCATCTCACTGATTGTTAATGATCTCATCATCATTTAATTGCTTGTATTTCTTTTTTAAAGAAATTAAACTAGTACACAGGTCAAAAGGTTGTCTTGCTGCTCTGGTTAGCAAGAACATGAACCATCACAGTCCTGTGAAGGACTCAAGAAGTCCTGACTCTGAAGAAGTTCATCATCTCCTTAACCAAACCATACCCAACTTCCATTGATAAACAAAAGAGCATGCATTGATTATGTGTATATCTAAGGAGACAAAGCAGCCTGCTTTCTGCTAATTAATTTTTTTAATTTTTTTAGTGTTTGTTATTCTGGTCTGACTGTTTCGTCAATCTCTTCAGTGAGGTACTATGGGAATTCTGTTAAAGTCTATTTTTTCCTATTCCATTTGAAAACACCAATTCTTTTCCCTAATTATGACCCTAATAGTTAACATTGCCAGAAAAAAAAAAAAATCTGATTTCTACTAAACGACATTGCATTTGTGCCTCCTAAAATAACCTTAGAAGTTTTTTTGTCTGGCTTTGTGTTAAAACACCTGGGGTTATTTTTTCTCTATTAGTTATTTGATTAGTTTCCACCCTGAATAAACATTTATATATTTATCTGAGCATAAATATATTTATCAGAAATAATATTATCAGAGTATAACCCCTTACGCTATATGAGTTTAAATTGTAGGGGTCATCCTTTTAGAGGGAAAAAGATTAGGTATTTAAGGCAAAATACAGAGAATTTTAGAATAATCTAAGTGTATAGTAGTACACTATTCCGCAAATGTCACAGAGGGAAAATAAAAGTAATAGATGCTAGTGGCAAAAATCCATTCAGTATGTTTCCAATGGATTTTTATTTACTAGAGCTGGAAATGAAAAATTGCAAAGTTTTTCATGAAATTTTACATTTCCTAAAAATCATACTAACAAAAATATTTAAACATTTGACACAAACATTATGATGAATAGTTTGAAAGTAATGCTTTTGGGAAATTTTGTTTCTTTTAGAGGGCAAATACAATTTGTATTTGGTACTGCATTCAGAGTATGCCTGTGATGGGTCCTACCTGGCTGGCATTTGGGAGATTATTAGACTGCTGTTCTGAACCAGTTTCTCATAAACAGCTTTAAAGCTTTACACATCCTCTCCACCACTAGCGCCCTTCTGCTGAAGGAAGCTCATCTCTGCCAATGCAGGAGTGAGAGAAGTCTTCACTGCATGCTCTTGATCAAGGTCATTTGTATAAGCCACCCACCTTATAAAGTGCAGCAGCTGATAACACGTCTTATTTAAAACTAGCACATCATTTCCAGTAATGAAACAAAAGATTTTTAAAGTATATATTCTTTTGCCAGTTCCCCACGCCTCTTCCTCCTCCTTACTTTGTATGTGGATGTTTCTAGTGCCCTGCTGTTATGGTACTTGGAATGTTGGTCTAGAAATGGATCTGACTTACATGTGGAAGAAGAAATTTATGCTATGAAGACAAAGACGACACAATTTAAAATTAAAAAAAAAAAAAATCAACAGCATTTCCCCTACAGTTTTTCTTTAAATGCATCAGGTAGGGAGGAAATTTTGACAAATGGTATTGGTAGCAACCAATGGCAGATACATACAGAAGAACAGAATTAACAATATTATACAAAGTCTTGTTGAAATAGCATTATTACAGTAGCAAAACTACGAGAGTACATTTCCTTGTTATAAGAAGGCACATCATAATTTAAGCTCACTATCCAACCTATAATGCAATTATATTCTAGAAATCAAAACACCCTATGAAACATAATGCAAGGTAGATTCTGAGAATGCTTCCCCCGCTAGCTATTTTTGGTATTAGGTTGGGAAGGTGTATTTCACTATAACAAAGGGCCCTTATACAGATTATCGGATCTCATCATACAGATCATCGGTTCCTATCACAGCATTTTACGTACTATAGTACACATTTATCAGAGTGAAAGATAATTTCCTCCATGCCTTTCCTATAATTTCCCCATAATATTTAAGTAATTTCAGACAAGTCTTCCCACTAAAATAGAAATATAGACAAGGAAAATTCTGTACAGTGCTAACAAAATAATTATTGGTTTGTTCAAATTGCACTCAGTGAAGGAAGACAAATACAGAAGACATTCAAACTTGAAAACAGGAAAATAACATTCTCAACCAGTAGGATTTAGCTTGCATTAAAATGCTGAAATTGATTTGTCATTAGGAGTAAAAATATAAGTACTTCATATACCTAATGGGAAGCAACAGAAGTCAATGTTCATCTGTGCATTTTTTTATTTTTCTAAGCAAATTCTTTATTGATTGGGAAGAAATTGCAATTTAAAAAGTGGAAGAAATTCATTTACTTTATCACTTTACTATTCAGCAAACAGCAAGGGTAAGCCTGGTGTACGTGGTCGAGGAGCCAGAATAAAAATTATTATAATAGAATGTCCACGTAAACAGATACACTGATATAACAACCTAAATCTGATTAATTCAGCTGCTCTCTCTGAATTTAATTATTTTAATTAAAATCATCAAGAATCTACCCATCACAAGAAAATTACTGGCTTGTTTCTTCACATCCAAAGAAGACACAAAGCTTCACGACTGGGAAGCAATGCGTTGCTACAGAATGCAATACTACAAAGAATAACACGGTTGCTTATGAAACCACACAAAGCATAGAAATGGAACATAAGACAGACATATTGGAATGGTATATGCTTGAGGTAGTCATGTGTCGTGCAGTGCATTTCCCCTTAATCATGTAGCATGAAGTAAGTACTTTAAAGACCAAGAAAAACAATAAGACGCAAGTAGAAGAAGTGCTTTCAGCAACTCCTGCCATCCCATTTTAAGGTCAAAGACTGTCTGTCTTTCCAAGCAAGATCTAGGCTTGCAGTACCTTATTATTTTTCTGCATGTTTTTATCTTGCTTTTTCTCTGGTATCAATGCATTGGGACCTATAGTTAATACAAGACATGCCTGCCTTGTGATGCCATCTGCCATCAAATCCACCAGATTTTGGATAGATTTTAATGCACCTTTCTTTACAGTTCTATTTCTAAAATGAGCATTGAAGATTGTCAGCTTCTTATCATGACACGGAACTCAGAAACAAAAAAAGGAAGGGTTGGTGGGTTTTGGTTTGTTTGTTGTGGTTTTTTGTTTTGTTTTGTTTTTGTTCGTTTACCACGTGGCAAGTTAAATGTTCAGAGTAAGCATACGAAGGAGAATTGAGGACCCAGTCTTCCAGTTGAAGCACAGAGAAACCTAGTTTAAAAAGAAGAAGAATGGCTTCCTCTTAAATTCAAAAGAATAACCATATTCACAGTTAGTATACATAGTTCATTATTTAGTAGAGCAGCAGTAATCATCTTTGGATGCACTCCCAAGCTGACTGCTTGTAGGAAAATACAGATGTATCCATAATGCAGACTGACTCTTTCAGTACTCATTGGCTATTCCTACCCTAAACAGCAACTGGCTTTATTTCTGCTGTAAAATAGCTGTAAGAAATAGATGTGCATATATTCCCATTGCTGGTGGTGAATGTCGGCTTGGATCTGCTTTGTTCAGTTTTTTTATTTGCTTTTTTTAATATACAATTAAACTCTGCCTTGACTCATTTATGCATCTCTTATGAAACTAAAAACTGATGAAGTAACAAAGCAAACACCATCACAGGTAAGACAGATTACATTTCCTTCAGAATTTTCCCTTGGGCACACTTAAAATTACTCAGCTCATTACAAGTGAATACAGTAAATTAGATTTAGTTTTCTGACCCACGTGGCACAAGCTGTAGTTTCACTTATGAGAGTGCTGCCAGGCCTGCAAACATCATCTGCTTCTGAGAAAGCAAGCAGTGCTGGCTGGTTTCATCTCACACATGAAAAAATAAAATCCTTTTTACCATTTGCACCATATTAGAATGGCCTTAAAGAAAAACAGAAGTATGCTTTAGAGAGGAAATTTGAAGAGAAAATAACAGCAACAACGTCAGCCTGCAGAAGAAAGATTCATATGAAAACCTACATGGGGAAGAGATGAGAGCAGAGTGCAGAACTGGCCATCACTCAAGGACCTTGGAGAGCTGGAAGGCACAGCAGTGAGGTGACAGAGGGTGACGGGAGGGAATCAAGACAGGAATTCATTTGTTCAAGGAAATATCACAGGACAGCCTGAGCTAAGTTTATTTTCTAATTGCACAGCATGAAAATACTGTCTGTGCCAGTCACGTAGCTCAGAGAGCAGGTAGGGCAAAACTGCGTTTGTGAAAGAGGAAAACTATCACCAAGAGGTGGTGGTGGTTTTTGGTTTTGTTTGTTTATTGTTTTTTAGCTTGGCTTGGGCTTTGTTTTCCTTTGTTTTGCTTGTTACATACCCTTTTCCTAGAAAAAACATGGGGGAAAAAAACAGAAAGGAAGCATGGAATATATTTGTGCAAACATGATCTTCTCTGTTTCTTCAATGCCATCTGACGTGGTGGCCAATGGTCACTCCCTTTAACGCATCAATCTGACTAGGGGGCTGAGAAGGCTGCTCCTGCAATGTTTTCAGCTCACTATTTCATCAACATCTGAAAGCTGGCAAGAAAACTACAGCATAGCCTAGAAAAAGGGCAAAAGAAGTGAATAAAGTGGAAAAATAATGAAGAAAACAAACGTGGAACATGCTTCAAAGACAGGGGAAACTAGCAGTTAGGATTACAGCTTGTGCAAATATTTGCTAAGTAACACACTGGTTTGAAGACAAATGTGCTGAGGTAGAAGAGTTGGATATGGTTATAATGGGAAAAGTTTCTGATGCACACAGTCTGTGCAAAATGTTTTTATGTTTTCTTGAGGAAATTGTATGCAACAAATAAACTGTCAAAATCTCCAAAACTGGTGCAGGGTGGAATCGACGGGCTCAGGACAGAACAGGGGTTTAAAACGTTCCATTGTTAACTGTGCAGGCTAAAGCATCGATTTGAACTCTCTTGGTATTTAAAATAGAAATTAAACACTACAAGACTCTGTACCGCAACTAACCCTCTATGGAATGTATATGATCAGTTCATACGTGTTCCTTGTGTAAGGGGAGCCAAGCTTCCTTCCCTTCTCACTTAAACATTAAACCTTGTCCTGGTGAGATGATCATTGCTCTTCACATCCTTCAGAGATGTTCAGCAGGAGGTGACTGCCATGGGACACGACCACAGCACCAGCTCCCCTCATTGGTAACCAGCTGGATATGCCAGGCCAGGCTATATCCATTGCACGTGGTCCACTGCCTGGGAGAGTTGAGCCATTTCCCTTGGTGACCGCCTAAAGGGAAATTTCCTTGAAAGCATTTATGGGCTGTGGACTAAGATTTCTTTAATCATAGTTGTATACATACATAATCCTATTTGGATACAGGTGATTATGGACATGAATAGCAGTGTCACTTCCTGCACAGAGAGCAGCTGGGACATATTTTGGCATCTTACAGAAGTACAGTAGCCTGAGATATACCTACTCCCTTCAGTCCTGAGTCAAACCTTACCAAAATTTATTCTATCTTTAAGGGCTTTCACTTGCTAGATGTTGACATCATATTCAGATATTGCACCAATCCCAACTGTGCTGCAGTGTGAAGAGTGCAGCAGGAGATCCTGACTGTGGGCTGTTTGGACTGTTATTCCTTCCAGTGCTACCATCTCTAACCTCACAGGAGGAAACTGAGACAACACCATAATACCGTGCCACTTAACATGGCAACATTAGTCACAGCTATTTACCCCCCAGAGAAATAAACTGGGTGGAAGGACAGTACATGGTCAGATACTCTGCAGAGTATCTTCTGTTTGAGAATATCAAAAAAGGGTTTTGGAAAGCTTTAGAAGCACTGAGCATTAGCCCACTTCAGTTCAGATAGAAGGTAATCTGCCAGCCAAACACAAACTTGAACCTGTGGTATTTCTCTCCCAAGCTGCAATGAGCTGTGGGCATATCAGGGAATAACACTTCCTTTAAAAATAGCCCCATGGGGAGACTCTGAGGGTCAAGAATGTGCTAATGTGATAAATACCTGTGACAAACATGCTTCACTCGATTAAACAAGCACACCAAACCTGGAGAAGTGTTTGAACAAAAGTGCTTATTTTGAAATAAGCTTTTGAAGGGAAGATCTGAAAGACTTTGAGAACTCTCAATAAAGTGGTACTTGTGTTCTACCGCTGCTTTTAAGTTTTAATGTTCTGCTGACAGATTAAGGCCTACTAGAGTTGGTTAAAATGGCCTGGTCATTTAACAAAAATCACACAAATGCATCACACACAGTGTGACACAAGTACTGTGGTCAGCAGATGATGAAACCTGCCCGTGGAGCCCCACAGGGCAGTAGTCAATCACAAGTGTCAGTCCAAAGCAGCTAGAAACAGCACGACTAGGAAGCTGAAAGTAGTTTTAACACTTTGTTGATGTTTCTGTATAATCCACAGCCACACATGTAAAAATGAGGAAAGAGCAACTACTTGTGCTAAACAGCAGACAGCTAGTGCAACTGGATAGTTGGTTCACCCAGTAAAGTAAGAAATCTGCTTGTCCAGGACATAAGGAGGAACTCTGAGTTGAGGAGCTTCGCACTGCTGAGCAATGAGAAGTCCAACACCTCCAGCCTGTTTCCAGCACACAACCTGGAAAAGCACCTTTTTGAGTTTCCTCAATATCTCACATTATCTAGCCTGTTACATATTTCAGCAATGAAAGCTTAGTCTCCCAGAGGCATTTGTAATATTACAAGTATTCGGACAGTGGTGCTAGGAGCAGCACTGAAATGGTGCAACACACACATTAACTTCCTTCTCCTTCATTTCTCTTTCCACCCCCAGGGGATCAATACGGTGGTTGGTTACATACTACCCAACCCCTGACCTATCAAAATTGCTAACCTTCTCCATTTTGCTTTCTTTTATCCTTTCTTTTTAATAAACTTAAAAACCAACAGGTGTCATCTAAGCAGACTGCTCAGTCAAGGATTTATTTTTTTAATGAATAGGCCAATACAATAAAATTCTGTAATTGTGTTATAGTTGCAGGTTCAGCCAAAGCTTCTGGCTTTTTATTACAAAAATCCCAATTTGTGATAATTGTTATACTCTAAATAAGATTTTTAATGAAAGAGGAAGATTGAAGTCAAAGGGGTACTATTAAAAGCACACTTTTAAGCCACATTGAACTAAGATATCTACACAAAATATTTTTTGCAGATCCTGCCTTAGCAGATGCAGGGGTACTACTTTCAATGGCAACAATTACATCTGTTTACAGTGTCATTTTTACATCTACCCACAGAGCACATCTGTAGCTTTAAAACTGCTAGCTCAGATACCAATGTGAGCTAACAGGACCAACCCAGGGCACTGGCTATTAAAGCAGTTGGTTGCTCAGCTGCTGCAGCTACCCTGGCTACAGGTACACTAGAAAGTAAGAATAAAACTCCATCAGGCAAATCATCAGAAGCTGTAATAGCACATTTGATTGCCCTCAGTCATCTGCTAAGGAAACCTTCTTACATCCAGGCTGTTACCAACTGCTGCTTATATTGAGAGTGGAACTCACAAGGGATCATCCAGGCAGACCATCCATTACACCAGTTCATCAGCCCTTAGCTCAGACTTCCCAGGTTTTTAAGTCTTTGCAACAAGTGCAGTCTATAAAATTCCTTCTCACATCACTACACTCACAGCTAACTAGAAACAAAGATAGGAGGGAATGTGCTGCTAGTTTCTGGACGTAGAAGACACATAATTACAGACTGGTACAAGAATAGGCTCAGCTAACTCCTGCCCTCCTTACCTTCCTCAGTGTTGATCAATACCTGTATTAATTGTATGACTCTTGATCCTCCCTTAACTAGTTTAGATATCACTCCAAAAAGTTGACTTCCAAATACAGCAAAAAGGTTTTAAGGATCCATAATCCACCCTTGAAAACAAGGAAGATCTTTTTAGAAAATAGGTGGATAACCCAGAACACTCACATTAAAAATAACATGTCAAAATACTGATCTTTCAACTCCAATTACTACCACCCTGGTATTAACAATGATTTATATTACCATTTTTTTTGTTTGTTTGTTTTAAAGCAGTTTTAAAACAAAGATATTGAAAATTCCTCCTTCTCAGAAATTCTGAAAATTATGCTTTCATTTTATCATTAAACAGACAAACAAAAAAAGAGCCCTGCATAACGCTGTTTCAAATTGCACCATGCAGAAATCATGTCCGGCCTATAAAACATTAACCTACCGGTTTCAGATCAGTTTCCGTTTTAATCCTCAGTGTTTGTATGTTTCCAACAGATTTTACGCTTGCAGGGAAAAAAACACTACACATCAGTAAATGATGCAAAATGTTGCCTTAAAAAGCTTCCAGCCAGCTGGCAAAATTCCTTCGCACCGGAAGAAAAAAAAAAATCTGACACATAACAACATACTGCTGCTAACAAGCCTGCTGCAACGTAGAATTATCATTTTGACAACATACATAGACATTGTTATTTAATTCCATATAACAAAGGACAAAGGCTAGACTTATTTCAGGTCTCCCTTACCTTGGAATAAGAAACAGGCACCTTGCAGCATTGATTGCTCCTCTAATCAAGTCACATCAGCAGAAGTTATGCAGTAGCTTTTTTTTTTTGAGCCAAAGTTAATTTCATTGAGCTGTGTGTGTGTGTGTGTGTAGTATTTTTCCAGATCTATGATGTTGAGTAGGAAATCGGGGAAGGGGAGCAGGAAACCTGCGTGGATGAGCAAGGAGCTAATCGATAAGATCAAAGGGAATCGATAAGATCAAAGGGTAGAGGAAGGTCTATGAAATGTGGAAAAAGGGCTTGTCCTCTTGGGAAGAGTATAGAAGCGTTGCCAGGGCCTGCAGGTATGCGATGAGGAAGGCTAAAGCCCACCTAGAGATGAGGCTTGCAAAAGAGATAAAAGATAATAAGAAGGTTTTTTTTAAGTATGTAAACAGTAAAAGGAAGACTAGGGATAATGTAGGTCCCTTGCTGAACGAGGGGGGTGTCCTGGTAACGGGAGATGCCGAGAAGGCGGAGATACTGAATGTTTTCTTTGCTTCAGTCTTTGCTTCAAGGACTCCCCCCCGGGACTCCTCGACCCTGGTGGGGGAGAAAGGGGCTGGGAAATGGAGGGCTCCCCCGTGGTTGACCTGAGGGTAGTTGGGGAGCGCCTGAGTGGGCTCAACGCACACAAATCCATGGGTCCCGATGGGATGCATCCACGTGTGCTAAGGGAGTTGGCAGAGGTGATCGCCGAACTGCTCTCTATCATCTTTGAAAGGTCCTGGAGAACAGGAGAGGTACCTGAAGACTGGAAGACAGCCAATGTCACTCCGGTCTCCAAGAAGGGCAAGAAGGAGGATCCGGGAAACTACAGGCCAGTCAGTCTCACCTCTGTCCCTGAAAAGGTGTTGGAACAACTCGTTCTGGATGTTATCTCCAAGCAATTAGAAGAGAAGAATGTTATGAGTAGTAGTCAGCATGGATTCACCAAGGGGAAGTCGTGCTCGACCAACCTCGTTGCCTTCTATGATGGCATCACCAGCTGGGTAGATGGGGGGAGAGCAGTGGATGTCACCTACCTTGACTTTAGCAAGGCTTTCGATGCTGTCTCCCATGACATCCCGATAGCAAAGCTGAGAAAGTGTGGGATAGAGGAGTGGACAGTAAGGTGGGTTGAGAACTGGCTGACTGGCCGAGCTCAGAGGGTGGTGATCGGTGGCACAGAGTCCGGCTGGAGACCTGTGACTAGTGGTGTTCCCCAGGGGTCGCTGCTGGGTCCGGTTTTGTTCAACATCTTCATCGACGACCTTGATGAGGGAACAGTGTCTGCCCTCAGCAAGTACGCCGATGACACAAAGCTGGGAGGAGTGGCTGACACGCCAGAAGGCTGTGCTGCCGTTCAGCAAGACCTGGACCGGCTGGAGAGATGGGCAGGAAGAAACCAAATGAGGTTTAATAAGAGCAAGTGTAGAGTCCTGCACCTGGGAAGGAACAACCACACGTATCAGTACAGGCTGGGAGATGACCTGCTGGAGAGGACCTCTGAGGAGAAGGACCTGGGGGTCCTGGTGGACGACAGGTTGACTCTGAGCCAGCAGTGTGCCCTGGTGGCCAAGAGGGCCAATGGGATCCTGGCATGCATTAAAAGGAGCACGGCCAGCAGGTCAAGGGAGGTGATCCTCCCCCTCTACTCTGCCCTGGTCAGGCCTCACCTGGAGTACTGTGTCCAGTTCTGGGCTCCCCGATACAAAAAAGACAGGGATCTCCTGGAAGGAGTCCAGCGGAGGGCCACAAAGATGATACGGGGCCTGGAGCATCTTCCCTGTGAGGAAAGGCTGCGAGACCTTGGTCTGTTCAGCCTGGAGAAGAGAAGACTGAGAGGGGATCTTATCAATGTGTATAAATACCTGAGGTGTGGGAGACAGAGGGATTTGGCCAACCTCTTTTCAGTGGTTTGTGGGGACAGGACAAGGGGCAATGGCCACAAGATGGAGCACAGGAAGTTCCGCACCAGCATGCGAAACAACTTCTTCACAGTGAGGGTGACGGAGCACTGGAACAGGTTGCCCAGGGAGGTTGTGGAGTCTCCCTCTCTGGAGATATTCAAGGCACGTCTGGATGCCTACCTAGGCAGCCTGCTCTAAGGAGCCTGCTTTGGCAGGGGGGTTGGACACAATGATCTTTCGAGGTCCCTTCCAACCCCTTCGATTCTGTGATTTGGAATAACTCTGCAAACTCCAAAGGGAGGAAAAAAAAGTCCTACTACTGTCAGGCTTTGTTTCTTTTGCAAATCAAGCGAATAACCTGGACAACTATAAGGCTGCCAGCCTTACAGCAATCACTGAAGTAACAATGATATGGGCTTCATAATTAAATGAAATACCAATCAACATGATTTGTGGAATACAAATTTCATCATTACAACTTTGAGAACACAAGATTTCTTGATTAAGGTGTTGTAGCATCAGTGTAGTACAATTATACAGCTATAAGAACTGAGCAACAGATCTTAGTATCACAGATCTGTATGGAAGTAACCATTGGTAGGTTTTAAAATTGTAGTACAAGGAAGTGAAGTGATTTTACTTCTGTGATCCTGCTAGAAACCTGAATCCTTGGCTTTGTGCTGCTCAGCAACAATAAAGAGACAGGGAAAAGGTTAAAGACAAAGCTCAAAGTTGCCAAGAGAATAAATAGTGGAAAGGCCAGACAAAGAATAAACTGGATCATCAGTGTCCCAGACAAGCCATAGGGTAAACTACATTGCACATTAAGGGCAAAACAAGGCAAGTCTAAGAACAACAGGCTATACACACAGGCTGGGAAAATATTATCCTGCAAGCGATTTTGCAGGTGCTTAAACATTTCTTGAAACTAAGTATTTTCTTTAACTTTCTTTGACAGCTATGCTAGAACACATTCAGGAATTAGTTTCTAATTTAGGAGGCAGGGAAAGTTCCCAGAGGAAAGATCATTAGTCATCACTGTAGCATAAAATACCTTTAAGAAAAGTTTAATAAGTTTAAAAAATAAGAACTTCAAGGAAAAAAATAAGGAAAATATTTACACAGAGCAGAAAACGCAAACGTAACCTACAAGCAAAATACAATACTGAGATGAAAGATGAGCCCACATCTCATTTTGGTCAACAGTTCCTTCAGTTCCTTTCCTTCATATTTAAACATACCAGTTGCAGCATTGAAAGCAGAAGATGAATATTTTAACTTGTACCTTACCCGACTTAAAACTGAATTTTAAAAAGGGAGATAAGCTATTTTTTTTTTAAAAAAAAAAAGCAAAGCCAGCTTTAAGATGAATTGCAAGAGAAAGAAATACTATGTACACATCATGAAGGCAGCTCACTCAAGGAAAATTGTGGTTTTGAAAAGATAAAAGAAGAACAACATCAGTTTTAGGCCCAGTTCTTTAATTAGTATTACACTCAGGAAATAAAGGCGTAATATCAAAGCATTAAACATGGCATGTGACTTGTTGAATAGCCTAAGATACTAAACTAGTCCTAGCTTGAGCAATGGGTTTTCACCTGACTCAAGTATTTCTTTAGAGTCACTAAAATGCAAATATTTGTTGGTTTGTGCAGGATGAGACACTGTAATGGTTTTCAGTCTCATTAAAACTCAAAGTGCAGTCCTGAAGTCATGTCCTGAGCAGAACAAAGCCAGAAGCAGTGGGATAGAAAAGCTTCAATTAATGCTCCATGGTTCATAAAAAAAATGCTTCTAACATACGTTTCTTCTTTTTCTTCCCATCAGCTGCTCACACAAATTATGTACTGAAGTGAATTTTGATTCCCACTGCAGTTTAAGAAACAGATGGAGTGAAAAACCTGGAGCAGACAACTGACATCCAACTTAGGCAATGCGCTGCATTTCCAGCAAAGGTATATACCTGCTAAGCTACTTGCAGAAAGTATTCTGAATTCTATTTGATAGCAATGCGCTTTCTCCTTCTTAATACCATATTGTATAGGATATCCTGCATCACTTTTGATTATCTTCTCACATGTACTTCCACATATCAGTTCAAAAACTGATCTACAATAACCAAAGACAGTATAAAAATTTGGAATAAGGCATTTGGATTTGCAACTAAGGATCAAGGAGCACTGAGAAGGAAGAGTCTTCATTCAGACAGTCCGTTCAAGTCTTCTTTCAAGTAAAGACTTAGAACAACAGTAAGACACTGAAACGCCTTTGTTTTGCAGAATGTTCCACAGCTGTGTGCTGATGAGATTTCAGTGCAAAGTATTTTTATTTTTTAATTTTCCATTTATTTTCAATACCTCTGCTGCTACAAGAGGCAGAGCAGTGTTAAATATTTTAGAATAAGGCACAGAAATATACAGTAGGAACACAACTAACAGACACAAACAGCTGTTTTGTTTGCTCCTTATTCAGATTAACGGTTTATTTTGATGCTGTCTTCCCTAAGGAAAAGTTGCATAGGAACGGGTTGCTGTTGGAAATAAACAGATGGCACACAAAGTTGACTGAATGATGCTATGTTTCCAGATGCTAACTTTCCTAAAAAATCCTTCAAGTATAAAGCATGGCAGCTAACTACTACATTTCATAAGAGCATTTCACTAGCTTCTGTTCAACATAAAAATTCAGTCAGTCTCTCATAGGAGGCACTGCAGGCTAGTTGAGCTTTTACAAACACATGGAGGAAGGTGTACCAATTATTGCTGTACATTTGTCATCCACTCTTCCATGGTGAGCCTTTTTCTGGAAGATTTTTTTTTTAAGAGAGGTTAAATAAATATACTACAAAATTCATCAGAGCTAGCAAAGAACAAGTATGCTGGTAAGCAGAGTTCTGTTTTCTACCATGTACATGCTTGCAGCAAGGAAGCAAAGTTTCCACATGCAATATATATGTTGTCAATAAATATTTGTCACATTCTAGTAACGTTATGGAAGGCTGATAGTACATGTTAACTCCTTGGAAAGCAGGAGTGAAAATAACAGTTTCTGCAAATCTCTTATTGCAATTCCACTAGGAATCAGGACAATCAGAAAAGAAATGTACCAAAACTCCCTTTCCCATTCCATTTGAACTGATTGCCCACAATAGAAACAAACACTTCCTGTGACATTAAGTTGTCATCAGCTTCTGTGATTCCCAGTTTACTCAGCCTTTTCTTGTGCATCTGGCTCTTCTTCACAGAAGCAACACCAAGTTCATTTGCAATTTCATAATTGCCTTCAGTTTTTTCAGAAATCTCAACTTGCTCATAAAGCTCCAACTCATCAGTCACACATTCAGGTAGTTCTTGTCTGAAGTCCTCTACACATGCTCTCCCATCACCTGACAAGGTAGGCTGTGTATTCCCTAAGTCAGGAAACAATGAGAATGTCATCCTCAAAACAGCCAAATCAGTTAAAACTCCTGGAATTATGTTTTCTTCAGTCTTAACATTTGCATCCCCCATACTTTCTGGAAAACAATTTAATGGCAGCCATATATTTCAAATACAGCATATGATACTTAAAGAAAAGTTTTCTTCTTGTGATGTCTTCAGGCTTCCAAGTGATAATGATATTAGAGAAAGTTACAGTGGGTTTACACACTGTGCTTGAGACCATGACACTTCTTGATTAAGACATAAAAAGAGAAAAAGTTGTTAACATTTCATTTACTGCAGAAAACAATTTGTGTGCTGGGAGACTGGGCTAATCCATGTCTCAGATCTAGTGCACAAAGGAAGAAAACTGTGCAGAGAACTATGAACCAGAACAGCTATAAGAGAAGCCATAGTTGCTTTCTTGCTGATTACACCCTTCTTTCTGTATGACTCAGGTAGCCATCAGTTATACGGGCTCTGCTTGATAGGGAGCATAGATCAGATGTCTAAGGACTTTAAAAGTGTAAGCATCCACATGACATGGAGCAGAGACATTCACAGGATTTGTGTGAAGTTTATAATCCGTAACTATCAGAACAATGGAATTTGCTAAAGATGAAAATTTAAGCTGAATCAAACTACAGATCATAATAAAATTAAAGATTCAATTATGAATTAGGCAATCTAAAAACATAGGTATGCTATATTTAATGTTTTTACGATTTCCTCATAGGAAGTCAGAAAAATACCTTTCATTGCTGAAATATCCTTTACATCACAGGCAACTGTTGGTTTAACCAGGACCACACCATATCCTTCATTATTATGGATCATGTTATTGACCATGCTTATCTTGGGGATCTCATAATGTTCGTCTAAGAAGTTCTACAGCAAAGAAACAGATATCCAGCATGTTATGTCCAGCTAAAGAGATGCAAACCTTTCCACTTTTAGATAGTCAGTTCTCTGGATAGGCTAATAAAATGCTAGCCAATACAAGTGACAGTGCAAAAGGGATTTTCTTTGACAGATAAGGAATAAAACAAGTATATTGCTTTGGTGTACCAATCCAAGGCAAACAACAAGCACCATCATCATTAGATGTGACACACAAAACAGCAAGTTTATAAGCCAATCCGAACAGCAGTTATTTGCACGAATTCTAACAGCTGTAAGAATTGAATACTAATAAGAATACATTTATTTTTTTAATTTTAAAAAAGTGCATTATGCTTTGAACTGACCTTTATAAGTATTCCCTCCTTGCAGTGGTGTATGCCATTGTCTAACAGGGTGCATGTACTCCCTGGATATATTTCCACACCAGCACCCTACAAGATAAAACAGATTGCAGTTCACAAAACATAAATAATTTGGGGCATATTTACAGTTTGGCTTGACAACTCCATCTTTGTGCTCATTCAGCAGTTGCACAACGTAAAATTGTGTTACCACTCCAGCTCCACAGCTTTGTGAACTAACTTGAGCAGTAATACAAACATTGAGGCCCCATGAATAATACTATTGCCACCAGCCCATAAAAATCTCCGCTAAAGAGTAACCACACAAGTTTGCATTGCTTCATTGATCTTCAGTCATCCACCCCAACACTCAAAGCCCCATCATTCTCCAAAGCGCCCTACTCAGAGTTCAATTCTGTGTTTATCATTCTGTAAGAATCAATGGGTAAGGTGTCCAAAAAGGGCATTTAATTTGCCAAATACACGGTTTAATCAGAAAATTACTTATGTGCAAGAAAAAAAAAAATCACGTTAAAGGTATTGCAGGACAAGAATAAGTCCAGCAAGGCAGCAATCATTATTTCATAGATGTCCCCTGTAACTACATCATTTTCATATCATCACATACCATACAAATCAACATAAGATACTTCACTAGATACTATTGAAGGCCACAAGACTGCTGTGAACAATTTCTTAAACCTATTAACACAAAGCTGTCCAAGACACCTTTTAAAGGTACTCTTAAGAGTGACAGAAACCACCCCTTTACTGAAGTATTATTTCATATCAGAACCCTTTATTTTAATTTAGGAAATAGCCAGAGTTAAGAATTCATTTGTACCTTGGCACCATACAGATCTGAGTTTTTCATTAATAGCTCAGCTGATGTTCGCACTGTTATGCCCGTAGTTTCACACTGTAACACACAATTCTCCAGAGTAGTTTTCCCATGATGGATGCCTATACACAGACAACAAATATTGTTAAATGAATCAGTTATGCAAAGGCAAATCCCTCCTACAGGTACATGAACTTGTAGCGTTTTCTACAGTGTGAAAAAGTGATCGTTTTAATCATATTTTATGTTAATTTTATTGATTTGCCCATGTGTAGTTGGAACTCACCGTTTTTCCTAATATCAGCAGAAAAACTGCAAGGGAGCCCTAGTCAAAGATTTGTCTTAGAAGTGTTTTTGTTTTGTGGTTTTGTTTGTTTGAAGTGACAGCAATGATTCTTTTCTCTATAAGCCTAAGAAACCTCTGAATTAATAATGTATTAAATACAAGTATATGGGTATTAATAAACATTTTAAAACATTTAAAAACAAATGTCCGTCAAGGCAAAAGTATTAATTGGAACCTTCTGAAAAGACGGAAGGTCATGGCCAAACTCACTGGATACAACTTTGGATTATTTGAATGGCAGTTCGAATGTGTTTTTAGTAAATGAAGGTCTATACTTCTACAGTCTATGCCATTCCTCAATGGAGAGCTGGTTGGGTTCGGCTACAGGTGAATACTGCCATGGGAGTTCTTTTGTGGAAAGAGAAATTATTTTCTTTTCCAGACAGCCTGGCAGAGGCTTTGCAGTGGTCAGTCAGGCTGCCGTAACAGCAGAAACATTAAGACAAATTATCTTATCCAAAAATAAGAATAAAACCTAAGAGCCACAACAACCTGAAAGTACAAACAACAGAAGTTATTTTGATGTCCACATTATAAATAAGTGGGAAAGAAACAAAAAGGAAGCCTTAACATTTATATCTGTAGGATTCTTTCCTACAATATTTTGTTAAAACCAGTAAATTGTAAGAGTGGATCCCAGATTTAATTCTAACAGAAAATTATAAAAGATTCATGAAAAGTTCAAGGTACTCTTATACTTACTTAAAATCCCTTCCACAGCATCATGTTGTATTAACTTCAAATTGGAGATCTTTACGTTGGCTCCTGTACAGTCAACAAAATTGTCTCCTTTCCCTTGCTTTTCTATCACAATATCATCTGGCAGGCCATAGCCTGAAAGCAGAGGTGAAAGACATAAGTTTATTGAGTATCTGGTAATCAGATGCTCAGTACCTAAGCAGACATTCAGATTAGGTAGAGAGGGTTGGAACTTGAGATATCTTTGAGTATCTTGAATAGGATTTTTCCCCCAGTGGCCGAGGCACACCTTACATCTCCTCTATACCAAGACCCAGGTGCTCAAAAAATCCCACCACCAACAAAAAACAACCAAACTCAAAGTTCCCTTCCTTGAATGACACATAATATAATAAAATACAAAGTTATTTTAGCCAGTTAAACAAAAGGCTAACGCTGAGGGCAAAGTTCTTACTCCCCAAACTGCACCACAGTATGGGGGTGCAGTAACCACAGCCGCAATGGGCACCCGCAGTCCACTTCCAGTACAGCAGCTCACTGCAGCAGGCAGAGGCTCCAAAGAACACGGGGAGCAGGGAGAAGCAGTCACCATCACAAGGCAAGGAAACAAGTGCAAAGGACTCCACGTTGTTACTAAACTTCACTCAGCTTCTCTATTTAGATGAAGCCTGGGTCAATACTTGACGTTCCAGTGTTACATGGACTTCCAGATGAATTCAGATTAAAAAAGAAACTTTCAAAAGCATATGCCAGCATTGATTTACTAAAGCCATCCACGCTTGTCAGCATTCAACCACTTACAGGGCAATTTATGAGCACGTAAAGCTTTTACTGCTTGTAACTGCCAAGAATCATGATAAGGAAAGCAATAATGCAACATCTATTAGAGCAGCATGAGTCCTATCATTTTCTGAACACACACAGAAGCTTAGATAAGAAGTGCCTGAACAGGATGTTAGCTTTTAACCATGTACATAAATAAATGCTCTAATGTGCAAGTAGAAAGGTTAAAAAAAAAAAAAAGAAAGCCTTTGAACAAGAGTTGGTAGAAAATTTTAAAGACAGCAGATTTAACATAGTTAAGTGACTGATACTTAAGTACACTATACTACCCAGGAATCTTTCCAGTGCTGCTAGGGAGGAGGTGACACAGAGCAGTTTACTTCCAGTATGTAAAGAAAGAGCATCATGGGACCATAAATAGCAGATCCAGTTTAACTATACACCAGTTGAAAAAGTCTCAGGAATAATTGTCCTACAGAGTGCCTACAGGTTTTCTAACCAAGCTTTTAGTTTGCTTCACTTCTGAAGCAGCAGCTCTAGCAGTAAAGGAAGCTGTTGACAAGGAATAGAGAAGGAATGATTCACCTGATATCAAATGGTGGTCAATACCCAGCCAGGTCAGGACTGTATGCCCTGCCTGTAAGTTAAGGGACTCCACAGGAGCTAAAGGCAATTGTCATCCAGTAACACTGATCATGGATTTTGGACAGGTTGATGCTACAGGTTCCTTTCCAGCTTAAACTATTAAACAGGGTGGAGCAAAGTTCTTAAGTACCTTTGCTACAATTTTTTGTCAAGCGCTAAAGTTATCCTGACTAGGGCTTCCTGCATCTGTTACTGTTTTAACTTTACTTAGTTCTTGTAAGCCTTTGTTTATCCCTGACTTACCAATCCTCATACTTTCAACCTTAGTACTGGCTTGCACAGTGACTGGAAAAGAAATAAAATCTCTACTAAGCAAAGCAACATTATTTCTTTGACGAGTCACCCTTTCATCCCAAAAAAGCCATCAAAACATCCAACTATTCAGATTAGTGCCAGCAGAATTTTTGTCGATGCTCTTACTTCAAATGTTTTCAGCTGCTATTGCTGCTATAAAAACTTCTAACAGAAGTCCATATAAGAAGATTAAACACCCTGACATATTCATTACCTGCAGAGTGGTTTGTACTAAAAATACAGTTATATGCCTTGCTCCTTAAAATAGAGTAGCTCATCCTTTAATAGGTGTGCTATTTCACCATTTGCATTCCTGTTTCCTCAAAACTACAGAAGTTGTCAAATACCATCCCACACAATTTTAGAACAATGCCATTTTGCAGACAAATAAAACAATTTGAGCTCCTTTATCCTGCAGGTGCATTGTCCATCAGCATTCATCTCTATGCAAACCAAACATACACATGAGAAGGGCAAGAAAGAAAATGATACTCATAAAATAAGGACAAGAAAAATATAATCCAGAACTGCAAGAAATTAAACTCCCAGCCTTTCCCATTATGAAGCTTTGACAAGACAAAAAATGCAGCTGAAGAAGCATCTGAACAGCTGTACAAGCCCCAGTGATACACAGACTGTTACACTGCAACAGCATGCATACCTAAAGGAGAGACATTATGCTGCGGAAACAAGAATTGTGAGGAAGAGAAAGCAACATATCCTAGACAAGATAAAAGTATTTCAGACAAATATTTCGAGATAAAATCAGGAACATACATGCTGCATCCACTTCTACAGCATAAATGTGCATGTTAAGCCAATAGCACTCTCTGCATGTGCTTCAGATAACGCACAGATTCACATCAGTAGCCCCCCCACACATAGCTGACATGCAACAAATGTCATAAACTAAGTTTGAATAGCACTTGGCTCTTTCTCTGTATTCACCAGTTCTACCCTGACAGTGAGTCTGACTATACCTCTGAGGTAGATCAGGACATGCAAACAAAAACAAGGACCTCTCTCAAGTACTTTAGAAACTGAAGCCTCTCAGAATGATTTTAGTGTTTATTAAACTAAAAATCAAAACACTTGTGTTGCTGTTGGACCCCCTCTAGTACTTATATAACCAGGATCTATCCAGGCAAATAGTTAGGATGAAATAGCAAATTTGCCATTAATCAGCAAAAGTTTAAACTTACTTGCAGAAATAATCATGGGTAATGAAACAGCTTACTCCTTCCTGAAATAGACACAGCTCTACGAGCAGAAATAGGAACAGTTCAAAGAAAAAAAAAATGCTCCAGCCAAACTCTGCAAAAATATAATAGACCTTTAAGCAGAGCTAAGTTAAAGACCCTTATTTACTTTATTTTAAGGACCATTATTCTAGCAAGTCTTCTACCTTCTAATTCAACAGAATCAGCAATGCAGAACACGCCATCTACAACATAATGACCAGGACAGATGATGACTGTGTCTCCTTCGTAACAAGCACTTACAGCTGCCAGTGGATCATTGTGAAACTGTAAGAGAAAAACAATATAATCAGCTCCTAAAAAAATGCTATAAAATGGATGCATTTATGCCCTAAAAGCTTGCTCTTCAATTAAATGTTGCTGCTTTTGCTTAAAAGAAGCCCTTTTTAATGGCACCAATAATATGCAATTTCTACTTTGAATTCAAGAATCATAGCGCACTCTGGACAAAAAAAGCCTCAAAGCATTCCTTTGTGTTATGTCCGTCCCCCCATGAGAAAAATGGGGCAGAGTGGCAGATTGAAGAACATACGCACCAGAAAGCAGACCTCGATATGGCCTGGATTCCAGGCCAACATTTGAATTCTGTTTCAAGTGACTTGTCATGAATTACTGAAGAAAGACATGACAGAAGAAAAAGAAAATAAAATACTACAAGCAACTGAGCTATTAGATTTGAGCTTGGCCAAACACCACTGTAACTCCTGACTCCTGGAGCATGGCACTCCAAAACAGCATTTAGCTATTACAATGGCAAATACAGAGTCCACATGGCACTTTTTCTTGAAAAAAAAAAAAAAAAAATCAGTGCCTAAAGAGCACAGGCTAATGTCCTTCTCAAGTATTGGGCCATTCTGTGTTGAAGGGTAAAAAATAGCACAGAAAAATTGCACATTTATTGCTTTCCAGCAAATTCCATGGTAAGCATTGTAAGAGAATTTTTCAGTTGCTAAGAAAAATCAGATTTATAGCTCAAGAGTTAATTCACGAGTTTTCCTTTGGGTCTATTTTGCCCACCTGCAATTCACAAACATGATCAGAATACAGCAAGCAATTTAATTTGGGCCCAAGGATTCATAAGAATCATAAAATATCTCAAGTTGTAATGGACCCACAAGGATCATCGAGTCAAACTCCTGGGTCTCCAAAGGACCACCCCAAAAAATAAAAATAAATCCAACCATGCTTCTAAGAGCGTGGTCCAACTACCATTCCAGACTGTTCTTAAACACTTAAGTGCTAAGTCCTATCTGAATTTAATTAAACTAAATATATTTGTTCTTAGTAAGTAAATAAATTTCCTACACAGAAGCAGAGCAACAGAACACTTCATTCTTGAAACCCGATCTCATTATTAATAACAACAAAAGAAACTGATATATCAAAATTTAAGTATTACACCTTAGCACATTTTATTAAGGAATTACTACAGAAGGTTTGTTCCCCCCCGCCACTGCTCCTATAAAGTACTCAACAGACAAATTAGGAGAAATTACTTGCAACTTTAAAACGTATTATTTATTGTTTAAATTAAAGTGCTGTTTTTAGACTGACAAAAAAAGCACCGTGCAAATGTAGTATCTTCTAAATGACAAATTAACTTGTTCTCCCATGTGGTTTCTTGAGGAGAAAAGAGTAATGGCAGATAGACCATTGCTGTTACTTTACCTGTATTTCTAATTCTTCACCACAAGATTCAGGGCAAAGTTTGTCCCTTATCAACGACTGCAGCAGACCTGCCATCATGGTGGAAGATACAACATGAGTGATCTTGGTTCCTGTTGGTCTCTGTCCTTTAGCTTGGAGACCACTGTATTTTTGGTAACCAAACACGTACCTAAAACATGAGCAAAGCCATCAGTTCGTTCTTCAGTAAATAACTTTCTACACACACTTTCCCACATGGGATCTCCTCCTTGCATTAAACCCACTAAGTACCTCAGGAGTGGATTCTCAATTAGTTTTAGCTTTTGTTTCAAGTGCTCTATTTTCTCATACAACTGAAGTCCCTCCACCATGGAGACGTTTTCTACTTCAGAGTCTGAATCGCTGCTTGATATGCTGTTCCTCACGTTTAAGAACTTCCTGTAGAGCTCTTCACCTTGGGACAAGTAATTCTGGTAATCAGCAACAAGCCCAGAAGGCACACGGTGTTCAAGGATGTCATAATGCCTGCAATTCAGAGCAAGGGGTCAGTGTATTTCCCTTTCCAATTTTGAAAGATCAAATACAAACCCACAGAGAACCTGAGAAGTTCTATACCAGTACTTAAGTCAAAGCTCTCTGCAGTCTGCATCAACACTATGCTTTTTTTTTAAAAGCAGCAAAACCAAAACCCTCAGACACACACAAGTATATTACTGTCTTCTCTAAGTAGTATATAATTTTTAAAGGTGGATAGGTAACAGTCATCAGAGGCTTACTCTGAAACAAAGGTTTAGAGTAAGTAAAGTTGTAAGCACACAACTGAATGACATACTAACTTCAGGATACTCATGTTAAGTTATGCGATTTTTAAAAAAGGAAATGAGCAGTAACTCATGAAAGACATAACAAACATACCGTGTCAAATGTCAGGGGGAAAAAAACACAGAAGAAAAACACACTTTTTAATTATCCTTCCCAGACATTTTGTTTTATGCTCTGGTTATTTAGCACCCTCAAAATTTTAACCAGCTTGTGCTCTTGTGCACTGCTCCAGTTTCATATAGCCAGATGGCATTAAAAAAAATCGACCTTCAGTAAGCCTAATGCCAACTAATCCCACAAAGGAAAGAAATTAACACATCCCTCCTTCAGCATGACCAATTTACAAGTTTTTGTTTACATTCTGTTCCATTCTGGATCTTATTCTATGCCCAAAGGTATGAAAGCATTCCACGCTAGCTTTAGTTAGGATTACATTTCATACAATTACAAGTTAAAGGAGGCAATAGCTGGATTTGGAGCGCCATCTGATGGGAGGTTAAGGATTACAGGGAAAAAAAAAGTGCAGGACTCGAGCAGCAATTTCAGTTGCACCCTCTTTCTGTTAAAAAAAATTTGAGCATCAGACAGTGATTGCTGCTAGAACAGACTTGTTTTGATTTACTAGTGAAGAGTTTTCTTTGAAATCTGTCTGTCACTATTCCCACATTGCCTTTCCCTGTGGTTCTACCTAATAATATCAAAGGTATCACACTTACAATCTCAGTCGAGGCTCAACACATCGCACAAAGTAATCCAAATCATCCTCCTCCTCCTCATCCCAGGTCCTCCAGATGTGTTGGTAGAAGAACCTTTTGAAGCAAAATAAGCGTCTAAACACAAAGGAGGCCAGATTTACTCAAGCAGAGACAAAAACACTGGAACTAGGAATGTTATCAATTTGAGAATCCAGCTCAAAACATCACCTCTCTCCCATTTCATGTCACCATCCTGTAAGCTATTTAGTAGTCATAAAAGTTATCTTTCTTGTCTGTTGTCACCTGCATAAAGAATTTTGTGTTTCGAGTTCAAAATTCATAACAGCCTGAGTCCCACTGACTTTCACCAAAATAGATGGAACAACTGAAAGCTGGATTTGAAAATAAGACCTGCATGCTCAAGATTCTAACGCTTTTTGGTTGGTTGTTTTTGGGTAGGCATCCTTCAGATTTCCTTTCTACCTGGAGTTTGTCACTTCCATAATACATGCTTATATCTCTACTACTGAGCAATGGTCGAGACAAGGAGTCTCTTCTCCTTCTCTCCTCCCACCCCCACCACTTCTGGAACATAGCCTATTTTCTAGACAAGAAAGTCTTTCCTCCTGTTTTATCTTTTTTATCCAGTCCTAGTGTTAATTTGTAGACTTTTCATGCAGCACATAGTAAATTACTATGAGAGAGATGAAGAAGAGACAGAGATGATAAAGAAAGGCCAAGAAAGTAGAATAAGTAAGACGTAAACAGACACCTGATGAAGAAAGAGCAAATTTATGGGAAGAGACAAATTGCAGGAAAAGGAAGAATGAGGCAAAAGAGAAAAAGAGACATCAAAATGTTTCAGAATAGAAAGAAACACCACACTAGAGCCAACAAGGTGATACAGCCAGAGGAAGCCTGGGGTGGAGAAGAGAGGGAAAGCAATGCAGAGACTTCTTCCTCCTCCCACTCCTTTTGGCACAGAGAGTAAGTTGCTGAAAAGCAGACCTTGTGTTTATGCTATCGCCTTCAGCTGCATAAGACAAAATAAGACCTTATGCATTTTTGTACCTGACATGCTCCACGGCTAGTGCTGTCTGATCAAATTCTCCTGACTCATCATACACAACCCACAGCTCCCGCAGTGGGATCTGACGCTCCTTCAGCTCCAAGAGTTCCTGCATGCATTCCAACGTGAAGGTGCTAACCTGCGACTCACACAGGAAAGGCTCGCTGAGTCGAACAACTGCTTTGAGAGCCGAGTACTCCACATCAACAACCTGTTGGAATGAACAGCTCTTAGGATTTCTCTAGGCAGAGCAATAGCTGCAGCTGAGGAAGGTGAACATGACATGCCTCATGAACTGCCAGTTGACTCACATAAACGAACGCAGACTGCATAGTACAGCAAAGGCAATCTAGTCAGCTGAAGTGATAACCCAGAACTGAGCTTCTCAGGACCAAAAGATTTGGAGCCTCTTCCACATTTACAACTTTGCTCAAAACCCTCTTAACATCCATATAAGGCTAGTAAATTGCTTCCCTATTATATTTTTTTCAGACAGGGAAAAGCAGTGTTTTCAGACTTGAATCAATACTTTACAGTTCTCGTGAACTCCTTTGTAGCTCATTTTTCCAAGTACCCACAAGACACAGAGAAACCCCCGAGTTGGTCTGGGCCGGTGAAAGCCATTTTGTTACTAATCGTGCTGAAAAGCCAAGGGAATACAAAGTTTTTCCCCTCTGAAAACATACAATGGATGTCCAAGTTCAAATAAAAAAAGATGAATGATCAGAGCCTCCTTCCCCTTCCCCTGCTTCAGCAAGGACCCCTTGAAGATATTGCTTTCATTTAGGCATAGTCCTGCCACCAAAATATTGAGACACTAGAGAAGGTATCCCTGAAATTAGCCCATATGAGATGTTCTTGTCACAACCTTCACATAAGGCCAATTATGCAGGCTTTGTTTGTATTACCATGTTGAGGCTGAAAGTCATTTGCCCAGCTCTTCAGAAACTCATGTAAAGGTAAGTGATTGTGCAGTGTTTTAACACATGCAAAGCATGAAAAAAAATGCTGTACAGACTTTTTGGTTTAGCATTGATGAACCTATCCCAAAAGCAATAATCATGCATTTTGTACCCTGCCAAGAATGCAAAGTCCAAAACACCACAGATGACAAACTGTATCAGCACAATGGAACCAGATCGAGCTTATTCTCAAGATATCAATGCCACTTCATTTTAGGTTGATGCCTCAAAGAAAATTAAATTCACCTACCTCACTGATTCTACTATAATTCAACAGCAGAAGTAACTTAAATAGCAGAACAAATAACAGCCAAATTCCAAGGTTAAACAAGTCAACAATGCCAAAAACAGCAAGTATATCTAGTGCGTAGCTTTCTGGATTTGCAACACATGCTGCGGTCCTAAAGAACTCATTCTGAGGAGCAGTGCCTCACTGTCATGAGTGTCCCATGCGGGTTTGGAACCTGTGATCTGATACTCGTACTTTTAGGTGAAGGAAGCACACCAGCGCACAAGATAGTGCTTCAGAATAAGGCTCCTTTTGAAAGAAATTCCTATTGCTCTAGTTATTGCTGACAATTAGATATTGAACAGATATAATTTTCTACTAGCTCATAAACTTCATAGATAAATTATCTGCCTGTTAGAGACGTAAGTGATGTTAATTGAAGACAAATGGCTGAACAACTGCATTCCATTTACCTCAACGACAACCTCAAACACATCAGCACGCCAGACTGCCTGCCATCCAGACGGTTCAAGGACCTTCTCCAGGTACTCAGCTATGAATTCTTTCACCTCAGAAGCCTTGCAGTCAGCTAAAAAGAAAATTAAAGCAGTACAGTTATGCAGGAAAAGAAGGAAAAGTCCTCCAATTCATTGATACATGAAATTCACAGTTAATATATTCCTCTAACTCATCTAAACTCAGACTTCATCCTGTTTTGCTCATAACTGTCAGTATTTTTGCTGCTTATCTCAGTAGCGAGAGAGAGAGAGTCATCTGTTTTGTGCTTCTCCAGAAGAAGCAGTACTCAACCTCCCAGGTACTGAGGGTTTCAGTACCAGTACTATTAAACAGTTAACTTCTGCCTTATCTTCAACAGCCTTACTAAAGAAAGAAGCTCTAGTAATGCCAATTAAAAAAAGGCACAGAGTCCAGCATTAGCATTTTCTCCTTTCGTTCACTCAGATTTTATTTACTTATGTTAAAACCATTACCTCCTGCTCTACCAGTTACAGAAGCTGAAGTTACAATACGATAATCCAACAGCAACAACAATACACTGCATCTTTTCTAACCCCTGTTAATAAGAGTATCTCACAGTATAATATGGAATTGACTCCACTTAAACTGGATGACTTAAGAAACCTGACTACATGTTCCTTTTCCAGTAAGAAATTTCTTACCCAAAATGTAATCCTGGTAAGCTTTAAATCGCTCATAAAACAAAAGATGATCGGTATGAAAAATGTCTGGAAGAAGTACATTCCCATCTGGTACAGTCCGTCCTAAAGCAGTCCCTGGTTTGTCACGACTCCCATAGTCACTACTGATATCCTCATCTTCCTGAAGCAGATCTGGACAGAGGAGTTGGAACAAAGCACATCCCACAAGTTATCAATTGAATGCAATCATCACTCACTCCCCTATTCCCAGAGAATTCCTGTTCAGCCCAAGATCCATCACAGACCTTTCTACAACACATCTTACAACACATAACAAAAAACCCTCCTACACCGAAAATGAAAAGGTGACTTTAATCACATATAATTTCAGAAAGATTTCAATCAACTCCTGTAAAACCATAACTATATTACGCACACACTGTAAATAAAATATTTTTACCCTTACACATCCCTGATCAAATCCAGCAGCTATGATAACAATACCTGGCACAAACGCCAACGGGAGTCCCAGAGTACAAGACACCTTCCAGAACAATTTAACGTAGCTTGCTCATGGTTTGCAAGCCTCTAACCACACAACACCAACCTGGCACCGAACAAGGGTACTCAAGAGCCAACGTGACGGCATGGTGCCATTAAGTTCATTCCCAAAGCAAGCGCCAGCGGCGCCCCAGCCACAGCTGCTCCTGCCCGGGCCCTCACCTGGCTTCGCCTCCTCGGCGCGCTCCCGCGGGTCGGCGGCGCGCCCGGCCTGCAGCGCGCCCTGCCCCTGCCCCTGCCCCTGCCCCTGCCCCTGCCCCTGCGGCCCGGTGCCGTCCATGGCGCCCGCCCGCCCCGCTTTCAAACTGCCGCCGCCGCTCCGCGACGTCACTGCCAGCGGCCGCCCTGACTGGCTGGCGGCGCGGCTGGCGGCTCGGGGCTGGGCGGGCGGCGGCCGGGCCGTTGAGGCCGTGAGGGACGTGAGGCGGGGCTCGCAGTGGCGCGGCCCCCTCAGCGGCCTCCCTGCGGCCCGGGGAAGCTCCGGGCGCGGGGAGGGGGCTCGGCCTCAACCGCCCGCCGCAGGCGAACCTGTCAGTGAGCCTGCGCCTAGAGGTCGAGGCACGGGCGTGCTGCTCGGGCGGGCAGTGCCTTATGTCAGGCCGGGCGTGCTTGTGCAGGTGTTTCAAGCACACGGGTCTCCCTGAGGAAAGAACCAGCCACATGCAGCCACAGAAATATTAAAAAACAGTAATTCACCACACAAATGCTTCACGAAACTCCAAGACGACACGCCTTGCTGTTAGCTCTGACCTGTTGCAACACAGAATGTGCCCGCTCAAAAAGCAAATCATGCATTTTTTTCCCCTCAGTTTTCTCACTGCCTCAATCTATTGTCCTGTTTGTGTCTCACCCATTTTAGCATTAGCATCACGTTTCTGCCTTGCATCTCTTCAAGGCCCAGCTCTCCAACCTACTTTGTATTTTGAGCTCTGAATTTCTTAGATTCTTCCATTTCCATGTATTTGTCTCACCTTTCCTCAGACGGCCTCAGCTCCCCTGCTGCCCCCGCCCTGCCCGCTCCTGTGCCCAGGAGCTTGCTGCAGGGCCTAGTGCTCAGGAGCCAAGCGGCGAGGCATTGGGCACCAGAGGCCTGGCACCTTCTGAGAGACGCATGGGTTCTGAAACAAGCCAGTGAAACAGAGATACTCTGAGATACTTGGCCAGATAAAGTTGAATGCAGTATATCTGAAGCACGCTGATAATTACAGTCTTTTCAAGAAATAAAATTGCTGGATTACCCGCAAAACAGAGCATATGTCTTGGAGTAAAAGACACAGCTGTAAAAGACAGCTTTTACTCCAAGACATATGTCTTGGAGCAAAAGACACAGCTAGGCATAGGTCAGTGCAAAATCTAGACAGATAAATCCTCATAAATCCTGCTTTTAAAAGACACAGGGATACAGCGGGATTTCTGCTCAGAGATTAATCTTGCCTTCAAAGAAAAGTTAAATGCATACATGTTTCTACCAATAAAACATGCTTCTTTTGCAAAGGAAAATAAGCTAATTCTCACATCACTGGCAGACTTGCCAACAAAATCTTACAGCCTGGAGGATAAGTTACAAGGACATTTCTCCAAGTAGGCCATATTAGTGAATACATAAGATTTAGGTTGCAGCTTTCTTTTTTTAGTATAAGCTTGAACTTACAAGTGCTTTGATTAAAAAAAAAAAAAAAAATTTTACTTGTCCATAGGAACAAATTTACCCTCAAACAGGGGCAAATGAGGCTAACCAGCAGCCTCATTCCTCATGTTCAGTAGTAATAAGTAATAAGGCAAGTTTTAGAGAGCTGCTCCTGGAAATACCATCATTTCAGATTGATAACCCAGAAAAAGTATTTTTGACCAATATTAATACCACAGGTTGTTGGTGTTATCAACACCTTTAACAAGTGTAACATTACAGGGTAGATGTTTTACAGCGAGAGGCATTCATTTTTTTCTCCAAGCAATGACTATTTTAAAATGTTTTTTTGAAACCACAATTGCTTCAAAACTTAAATGGCCACGAGGGGGCTACCTTGGATTTCTAACCACATGGTTAAACAGCTGCCAGGCTGGAGTTTCTTCGTGCTATCTCTCAAAATATTCATTGCTTTTGCAGCAGCAGCACGTGCCTGTAACAGTTTATACATTCACAGCAAACCGAGAGCGCTATTTATCCCTACATTATACAAGTCAGGGTTGCCACAGATCTGCCGAAATCAACCTTTGCCTATCGTAACCCCAGCAGAAAAAAGCATGTCTTAGTCCCCATGACTTTTCTGCAGTATGCAGAATTTAACTACTATACTGGGTATGCACGTTTAGCTAATAGTCATATAGTTTTGATCTGTCCATTACAAAATTACACTAAAATACCTAACTTTCTCCCAAAAGCTTATGTCTTGATGAGATCAGCCTTCAAAGCAGAATATGTTTGTAAGTGAAGGGTTTATAAATTGATAGGTTTTAAGTAATTAATAATTGGAAGTTTGTCCCTACAAAACCTTCAATACCATTGAACATGGTATTATATTTGAAACAGGATCCCCTGTATCTAAGGAGATAAGTGACACAGTTAATTACATCAGTTCTTTGCTACAAATACACAGCATTGGGATTCTGCAGCAGGCAACACACGTTCATTATATTCACACAAGAATGACTGTGATATGAAGAAAACTTCACTGAATGACTAAGGGTTTTGAATCCAACCTCTGCAATACATACCAGCAAAACTGTATTCAGGCTGTACATAGTCAGGAGGAATTGAGTAATAGTAGAAAAGATAGGGAAAAAAAGGGTAAGAAATGGTCTAAACCAAAGGACAAATAACAGAGGAACAACAATAAGAAGAAATTTCACAATAGGAATGGAAGGGAAGAGGATGTTTAGAAAGAAAAGTAATGGAAAAGGGATATTCCACCAAGATGATTAAGCTCATCTTCCAGCGTTTAGGCATAACCTGCTTTGGTGGGATGTTCCTTGTGCTGTACTGTTTTCAACACCTTAGCTTAGTGATATGGTTTAGTGGAGGACTTGTTAGTGTTAGGTCAGAGGTTGGACTAGGTAGGTGATCATGGAGGTCTCTTCCAAACTAGATGATTCTGTGATTCTGTGATTCCACATCTGGGTGAAACGCTAGCATACCACTGCAAACAAGGCAGTCCCTTTCTCCAAATTTGTTCGCTTTTCAGCATGGCTGCAGCAGAACACGTTCCACTGTGTGAGATGCTTCCACAGTGTTGAGTTAATTATCCCTGACCCTTGCAACAGAGCTGTTATATTTCAAAGAAACACAGTCCTAGCAGGGATTGTTCCTCCTCTGCTACTGCATGCAACTAAGTCATGGACTGATCAAGCTCTATTGTGTTCAAAAAACTCCAGTGCAGTAGTTTTTTCCCCCCCTCATATGTGAAATATGTGGGAAAAGAAATGTTGTTTTTGCAGTGTTACATTGTATAGAAGGAAGGAATGTGGTATTGAGATATGCTTACAGTGATAAGAAAGCTCAGCAGGTGACCTCTTAAAATGCAGACAACCAGACTCCTTAGAGCAATCAGGTGAAAATCACTATGTTAAGTCAAGCCAGATAAGGGGAGAAAACATTACCATCTCAAAAACAGGCCGGCAACTGAAGGCCAGGCATTGTCTGTGAAGCATCAGATAGATTGTGAACCTGGATTACCCACTCCAGTGGGGAAACAGGGGAGGGTCCTGTCATCAAAAAGTATATAAACTGTATTTTTGGAACTAGTAGGCGCGCTCTCCTGCTTGTGGGGCGCCCGCCATTGCAATCGCGAATAAATTACTACTTCACTGAGATCCTCGCCTGAGCCTAAGTTATTGGCTACGGAGTGTTTCTCACAATTTGGGGGCTCGTCCGGGATCCAGTCACCTACCGGGGAGCCCCACCGCCGCAGCAGCAGGAAGGCATGCCCCGCTGATTTCAGCGGTCCTGTGCATCGACGGTGGCGGCTCTGCGGAGAGCTGACAGAGGGCCCGAGACTGATTAAAGGGGCAGGATCCGTGAAGTATTGGGGAAAAGGAAGAAGGTAGGCACTCAGGGTTTTAAGAATTGATCCGGTAACTCTGTGCACAGACCAAGGTAAGAAATCTTAAGTATTGCCTTGGGGGTCGGGTGAGACTCTGTGTGATGTGTGATTGAGACGTACTTTTGTACGGAGCGAGTGTGGAGTCCTGATCCGCGGTTCCGCAGCTCCGCGAGGGGCGCGGCCGGAGACGGACGAAGCGTGAGATAAGGGAGAGAAAGGAAGAGTCTCGGGAAATTTGGTGTGCGGTAATCCTTGCACGGGGTAGTGCTTGGAGTACACCAGGGAATTTTGGTGTGCGGTAAGCCTTGCACGGGGTAGTGCTTGGAGTACACCAGGGAAATTTGGTGTGCGGTAATCCTTGCACGGGGTAGTGCTTGGCAGTACACCAGGGAAATTTGGTGTGCGGTAATCCTTGCACGGGGTAGTGCTTGGAGTACACCAGGGAATTTTGGTGTGCGGTAAGCCTTGCACGGGGTAGTGCTTGGAGTACACCAGGGAATTTTGGTGTGCGGTAAGCCTTGCACGGGGTAGTGCTTGGAGTACACCAGGGAAATTTGGTGTGCGGTAATCCTTGCACGGGGTAGTGCTTGGAGTACACCAGGGAAATTTGGTGTGCGGTAAGCCTTGCACGGGGTAGTGCTTGGCAGTACACCAGGGAAATTTGGTGTGCGGTAATCCTTGCACGGGGTAGTGCTTGGAGTACACCAGGGAAATTTGGTGTGCGGTAATCCTTGCACGGGGTAGTGCTTGGAGTACACCAGGGAATTTTGGTGTGCGGTAAGCCTTGCACGGGGTAGTGCTTGGCAGTACACCAGGGAAAT
The DNA here is from genome assembly GCF_964211835.1 of Anser anser. Classification (NCBI taxonomy): domain Eukaryota; kingdom Metazoa; phylum Chordata; class Aves; order Anseriformes; family Anatidae; genus Anser; species Anser anser. Next base: position 4,886,965 of record NC_139732.1, read on the forward strand.
TTGGTGTGCGGTAATCCTTGCACGGGGTAGTGCTTGGCAGTACACCAGGGAAATTTGGTGTGCGGTAAGCCTTGCACGGGGTAGTGCTTGGCAGTACACCAGGGAAATTTGGTGTGCGGTAAGCCTTGCACGGGGTAGTGCTTGGCAGTACACCAGGGAAATTTGGTGTGCGGTAATCCTTGCACGGGGTAGTGCTTGGAGTACACCAGGGAAATTTGGTGTGCGGTAAGCCTTGCACGGGGTAGTGCTTGGCAGTACACCAGGGAAATTTGGTGTGCGGTAATCCTTGCACGGGGTAGTGCTTGGAGTACACCAGGGAAATTTGGTGTGCGGTAATCCTTGCACGGGGTAGTGCTTGGAGTACACCAGGGAATTTTGGTGTGCGGTAAGCCTTGCACGGGGTAGTGCTTGGCAGTACACCAGGGAAATTTGGTGTGCGGTAATCCTTGCACGGGGTAGTGCTTGGCAGTACACCAGGGAAATTTGGTGTGCGGTAAGCCTTGCACGGGGTAGTGCTTGGCAGTACACCAGGGAAATTTGGTGTGCGGTAATCCTTGCACGGGGTAGTGCTTGGCAGTACACCAGGGAAATTTGGTGTGCGGTAATCCTTGCACGGGGTAGTGCTTGGAGTACACCAGGGAAATTTGGTGTGCGGTAAGCCTTGCACGGGGTAGTGCTTGGCAGTACACCAGGGAAATTTGGTGTGCGGTAATCCTTGCACGGGGTAGTGCTTGGAGTACACCAGGGAAATTTGGTGTGCGGTAATCCTTGCACGGGGTAGTGCTTGGAGTACACCAGGGAAATTTGGTGTGCGGTAAGCCTTGCACGGGGTAGTGCTTGGCAGTACACCAGGGAAATTTGGTGTGCGGTAATCCTTGCACGGGGTAGTGCTTGGAGTACACCAGGGAAATTTGGTGTGCGGTAATCCTTGCACGGGGTAGTGCTTGGAGTACACCAGGGAATTTTGGTGTGCGGTAAGCCTTGCACGGGGTAGTGCTTGGCAGTACACCAGGGAAATTTGGTGTGCGGTAATCCTTGCACGGGGTAGTGCTTGGCAGTACACCAGGGAAATTTGGTGTGCGGTAAGCCTTGCACGGGGTAGTGCTTGGCAGTACACCAGGGAAATTTGGTGTGCGGTAATCCTTGCACGGGGTAGTGCTTGGCAGTACACCAGGGAAATTTGGTGTGCGGTAATCCTTGCACGGGGTAGTGCTTGGAGTACACCAGGGAAATTTGGTGTGCGGTAAGCCTTGCACGGGGTAGTGCTTGGCAGTACACCAGGGAAATTTGGTGTGCGGTAATCCTTGCACGGGGTAGTGCTTGGAGTACACCAGGGAAATTTGGTGTGCGGTAATCCTTGCACGGGGTAGTGCTTGGAGTACACCAGGGAAATTTGGTGTGCGGTAATCCTTGCACGGGGTAGTGCTTGGAGTACACCAGGGAATTTTGGTGTGCGGTAAGCCTTGCACGGGGTAGTGCTTGGCAGTACACCAGGGAAATTTGGTGTGCGGTAATCCTTGCACGGGGTAGTGCTTGGAGTACACCAGGGAAATTTGGTGTGCGGTAAGCTTTGCACGGGGTAGTGCTTGGCAGTACACCAGGGAAATTTGGTGTGCGGTAATCCTTGCACGGGGTAGTGCTTGGAGTACACCAGGGAAATTTGGTGTGCGGTAAGCCTTGCACGGGGTAGTGCTTGGCAGTACACCAGGGAAATTTGGTGTGCGGTAATCCTTGCACGGGGTAGTGCTTGGAGTACACCAGGGAAATTTGGTGTGCGGTAAGCCTTGCACGGGGTAGTGCTTGGCAGTACACCAGGGAAATTTGGTGTGCGGTAATCCTTGCACGGGGTAGTGCTCGGAAGTACACCAGGGAATCTGGTAACTTATAGGTGTGCGGTAGCCCTTGCACGGGGAAGTGCTTGGCAGTACACCCCCATTTTCCAGGATAGGAAAAATGGGAAATATGAGTTCCAAGGGACAGGGAGATATCCCTGGGGGAGTGCCTCCCGACTGTCCTTTAGGAAGGATGTTGAGAAATTGGAAGAATAACCCCAAAACTAAGGAAAAAGATAGGAAGAAAATGGTTAAATATTGTGTATCAGTCTGGACGAAAGAACCAATTAAAGGAACTGCAGTATTTTGGCCAAAATACGGGTCTGACAAAGATTGGGTATGTCAGGCCTTAAATTTTTATGTTAATAACAAATTTCCATTTTCGGAAGAAGAATCGGAGTATGCAGCTTGTTGGATACAAGGAATAAATTTGAATTTGAGCAAAAATCAGAATAAAGAGGGAAAGAAAAAGGAAGAGACAAGTGATAAATGGGACCTTCTGGATAACTTACCTCCTCCTTATAACCCCCAAGTTGCTGCAGCAGCAGCGGCTGCTGTAGCAGTTTCTCCGAAAGAAGAGACAGGAACTATAGATAACATTAGCTCTGGGAACAGGAGGTACCCCAAACTGGTAAAAGAATTAGAACAAGGTAGAAGAGGTACTGAGAATTTTGCCTTCCCTGATACTAACAGCACTAACACTATCTGTGTATCCTCTTAAGTGAACTTCCCCCCCTCCTTACCAGCAGAGAGGTTAGGAGTTTCCTAGGACCTAACTTATACTCTTGGGGAGGGGGAATTATGTATATAAATATGTTGTTTACAGGGAAAGAAATGGGAATGATCAGGAGGAGAGCTGCAATACAAAAATGGGAAAGAACTCATCCTCCAGGACCAGGGGTAATACCGGCAGGGCAGAAATAACCACTTGCCGATCCTGGCTGGAAGAATAATAGTGTGCAACACAGAAATCATATGAGAGACTTGGGGTCAGAATGAGAAAGTACTTGGGGATGAATCCTGAGGACCCGGTATCCCAAGGGCTCTTGAAAGTTCATTTTGTGATTGAAGCCTGGCAAGATGCACAGAAAATGCTCCAGAAGGTGGGGGGGATGTAGTGAACAGTCACTGGGGGCCCTCCTGTGGGAGGCCCTGAACGTGTGTGTCAAGAGGGGAGATGAGAAGGAACAGCAGAGAGTGAAACTAATGGTATTGACAGTGTAGCAGGTAGTCAGGCAGAGGGTTGGAGAAAGAGGAAGAAAATCTTCAGGGGGAGTCAGGGCCAGGATGGAAAAGAGGGGAAGAGAGATGAAGGAATGGCAGGCAAGGAAAGCTACCCGTGTTGCGGCCTGAATCTTAGCAGGGACAGGCTTTGATAGGATGTTTTAAGTGTGGGCAGGCTGGCCACTTCAGGTAGGAATATCCTGAGTGGAAGAAGGAGGAGAGAAGGAAAATGGGATGAGGGAGAAAGGTATGGAATTAAGTTGGCTAATGACTGAGACTTTGGAGAAAGTACAGGCTGGAGAAAGATAGGAAGAAGTGTTAAGAAGAGTTATTGAAGGTGTTAAAGGTGTGGTATGTAATGTTTGACAGAGCTGTTTTTTTGAATGAGTTGGGAAAGTTGAATGAGCAGGGAAAGAGGATGTAGGCATTATCTAAGTAACAGTCTAGAAGTTTTGGTATATTTGCTGTGGTGTTTGGTCAGTTTCCCAAGTATTGAGAAGGGGGGGGCGGGGGGGGGGGGGCAGCCTGCTCCACCAGGGGCCTCTCCACAGGCCGCAGGGGGCTTCGGCTCCGGCGCCTGGAGCGCCTCCACCCCCTCCGTCTGTGCTGACTTTGGTGTCTGCGGGGAGGTTTCTCACTCCTCGCTCTCCCAGCTGCTGTTGAGCAGCAGGTTTTTGTTTGTTTGTTTGTTTTCGTGGATGTGCTCTCACAGAGGCACGGACTGTGTTGCTCATAGCTTGGCTCTGGGCAGCGGTGGGCCCCTCTGGGGCCGGATGAAATTGTCCCTTATCTGCTACGGGGTGGTTTCTGGATTCTCCTCATGGGGGCTGCCACTGCAGCTCCCTCCCGAACCTTGCCATCAAACACAATACACAGGGGCAGCTAGGTCATTGCTGGCCTGTAAAGTATCAGGGATTAAATTAACTAATGAAACCCTAACGAGTGATGGGGGTAGAAGGGGCTGGGGTAACAGTGCCACCTTTGGGGGGTACCAAGCTGAGACTAGGGGATAAAATGATCTCTGGGCAATTATTGTATGTACCCAAGGCAGGGACTAACTTGTTGGGAAGGGATTTGATGATGAAATTGGGCATTCAAATAGTAAATTGTTAGACTGGAATAACAGTGGTATTAATGGAGTGCTCTCAGGCCCTGAGAGCAAAGATATATTCACCTCTGACTGGAAAGACTCTGAAGTGGGGGCGGAAGCAACAATACATATGGACAGTTTTACCTCAGGGGTTTACAGGGCCTCTGATTAATTTGGGCAAAGTTCTAGAACAGATTTTGGAGCAATTCCAACCTCCCAAGGAGGAATTTCTGTTACAAAATGTGTATGATCGTTTATTGTCAGGACAGGAGAAAACAGTTGTGAAAGAAACTACTAACAAGCTATTCAACTTTCTGGGAAAGCAGGGCTTGGGAGTATTGAAAAATAAATTACAATACGTAGAAAGAGAAGTCAGGTATTTAAGGCATCTAATGTCTGAGGGAAAACTGAGAATAAATCCAGAGAGGATTCAGGGAATTGTTGAAAACTAAGAAAGAACTAAAAAGTTTTTAAGAGAGATTTCTTTAAGGAATCAGGAGCCACGAATCCTGAGGGAAAATGGATACTCCCTGATGGGAGAGAAATGCTGAATAAAGCACCAACGAGGCAAATATGATGTTTTACATCAAGAGAGTCATTGGGAGATGCAAGCAATGTGTGATGTTGTGCTAAGAAAGTATGTCTGTGTAGGAATATACACTTTAGTGAAGCAAATATGCAGAGGATGTACCATATGTCAAAAGGCAAATAAAAAGGTCATTTGTAACTAACCTAGAGGGGGACGGGAGCCAGGGATTCGACCTTTACAAAGTATACAGGTAGACTTTACTGAGTTACGTAAAGGAGGGAGATTTAAGTACTTGTTTGTCCTAATTGACCACGTGACTGGATGGGTGTAAGCTTTCCCCTCTGTATCTGCCACTGCAAACACGGTGGCTAAGGTATCACCGGAGCAAATAGTCCCTAGATATGGGATAGCTGAAAACATTGATTCAGATCAAGGAAATAATTTCACTTCACAAGTACTGCAAGGGTTAATGCAGGCCTTAGAGATTGAGTGGGCTTTTCACACCCCCTGGCACCCCTACTCTTCTGGGAAGGCAAAGCGAATGAACCAGACATTAAAGAAGCAATTAACTAAATTAGTGTTAAAAACCCAACTTCCTTGGGTAAAATGTTTACTTTTAGCACTCCTCCAGGTTCAAACAGCACCAAGAAACGATATAGGAATTTCACCGTATGAGATGCTGTTTGGATTACCCTATCTGGGCAGAAGGGATGAGATACCACAATTCGAAACAAGAGAGTTTTCTTAAGAACTGTGTTCTGGGGTTGTCCTCTTCTTTGTCATTTCTCAGGACCCGTGGGAAATTGGGTCCTGATTCAGACCTGGAAAGGATCAACTCCGGCCCGAATGGGAAGGACACTTCCAAGTACCACTAACCACTGAAACAGCCATAGGAACTGCGGAAAAAGGTTGGACTCACTATACTCGAGTGAAGGCATCCGTCGACCCTAGTACCTGGGAAGCTGTTCCTACAGAAGACTTGTTGGAAGCTGAAATCGAAGAGAAAAATCTCATAGTGGACTCTGAGCGGGATAAGAGCTTGCGATTGTAAACTAACCTTTTATTTTCACAGGTAACTAATGAGTGTGACTTGTGATTGAGAGAAAGGACTGACCTATAGTGAATTGAAGTGTTCCCAAGGGGGGTTTGTTATGGTAGTAGTGTATATCTTATTCTTTGTATTGATAATTATTTGGAAACCTAAGGTTTAAAAATAATGACAGGGAAAAATCAATTATTAATTTTGTTTTTAGTGATTATAGGCCTCAGAGAAAGCCTTGGTCAATTGGCAACTTGGAAAAGGCATGACCAGATAATAGTAAGATGGGATACCCCATAAAAATATGGGTGAATGTGACAGAGGGTTATGTACCACAATCTGCCATGTTTGATGCTTGTGAGGTGTTAGCTTGTGGAGATTTAAATGCCCAACGACAATTGAGCAGAGGGAACAAATAACTGGTAGAGACCCAACAGCCAGATTGAGAATAGCTGTATGGAAACGATCCTCTATTGCCATCAGAGAAAGGGAGAAACTCAAGGAGAAAACAGGAGAGAAAACAGGAGGCCCTCTTTGAAATGCGGCAGTTCAAACATTTGAGATTGAAACAGGGTATGGGGATGTGAATGCCTGGATAGAATGGGTCAAATATACTGTCCAGAGTCTCAACCATAGCAATTGCTATGCTTGTGCCTCGGGATGACTGATTGCCCAGATAGTGCCCTGCCCATTGGGGTGGACCAAGGATTCCCAGGGAATGCGATGTATGATTGCATTGTACCAAGAAAAGACTGCCTGGGGAAATGAGGCCTGTAAGTCTCTCTCTTTGCTATTCCCTTCCTCGCATGATAGCAATATCAGGGTTCCCCTGTATTCTCCACAGCTATAGGTAACCATACAGCTTGCCTCTCACGGCAGGGTGTGAGTGCTACCTGGCATCTGGGAGAATTTGCCTTGTGCACGAGGACCTTGAATGCTACCGAGGACTTGATGGGAAACTATTCAAGACTTGAGATCCCTAGGGCAGATCTCTGGTGGTACTGTGGAGGGAAGATCTTACGGTCCACCCTACCATCTAACTGGGGAGGCACTTGTGCACTTGTTCAATTAGCTATACCCTTCACCCTGGCATTTGAAAGCGAAACATCACAAATACCCAGAAGAAGTAAAAGAGGCTTAGGAATATCATTTGATGATAGAGTATACATAGATTCTATAGGGGTGCCTAGAGGAGTTCCTGATGAACATAAAGCCAGGAATCAAATTGTTGCAGGGTTTGAGTCACTGTTCTGGTGGGTAACAATTAATAAAAATGTGGATTGGATTAATTATATCTATTATAATCAGCAGAGATTCATAAACTATACAAGAGATGCGATAAGAGGAATCGCTGAACAACTAGATGCCACCAGCAAAATGGCTTGGGAAAACAGAATAGCATTAGATATGATTCTTGCGGAGAAAGGTGGTGTGTGCGTGATGCTGGGCAACCATTGTTGTACTTTTATCCCTAACAATACTGCCCCGGATGGCACAGTAACTAGAGCATTGCAAGGGCTTACCACCCTTGCCAATGAATTGGCAGAAAACTCAGGAACAGACACTTCCATCACAGGATGGTTGGAATCTTGGTCTGGTAAATGGAAAGGGATGGTAGTGTCCATATTTACATCCTTGATTGTAGTAGCAGGAGTTTTGACAGCCATTGGTTGTTGCATTATCCCCTGTGTAAGGGGACTTGTCCAGCGGTTAATTGAAACTGCACTTTTGAAACAAATGACCATGGATCCACCACCCTACTCAGATAAGATGATGATATTAGAGGAAATGGAAAGCAAAGAAAGGGAAGAAGAGGAAGACATCTACCAAATTACATCTTAGAGAAAAAAAATTTTGCAAAAATCAACAAATTATAAAAAGAGAAAAGGGGGAATTGTGGGAAAAGAAATGTTGTTTTTGCAGTGTTACATTGTATAGAAGGAAGGAATGTGGTATTGAGATATGCTTACAGTGATAAGAAAGCTCAGCAGGTGACCTCTTAAAATGCAGACAACCAGACTCCTTAGAGCAATCAGGTGAAAATCACTATGTTAAGTCAAGCCAGATAAGGGGAGAAAACATTACCATCTCAAAAACAGGCCGGCAACTGAAGGCCAGGCATTGTCTGTGAAGCATCAGATAGATTGTGAACCTGGATTACCCACTCCAGTGGGGAAACAGGGGAGGGTCCTGTCATCAAAAAGTATATAAACTGTATTTTTGGAACTAGTAGGCGCGCTCTCCTGCTTGTGGGGCGCCCGCCATTGCAATCGCGAATAAATTACTACTTCACTGAGATCCTCGCCTGAGCCTAAGTTATTGGCTACGGAGTGTTTCTCACAAATAGAAACTCAGTCCTCTTATTGTTCAAAGCCTTCCATTTGCCAGCCTGAATGTGCACACGCAATGCAAACCATCAGTTATTTTCTCAAGCTTAAACAGTCCTTTTTCGTTCTACAGTGTTTATCTACCCAATTTATTCTTAGGCAGGAATTAGCTCTCTCTCTTTTTTTTTTTTTCTTTTTCTTTTTCTTTTGCACAGCAGGCTCTCCATTCCCCTAATCTCACTAGTTGCTCTTCTCTGTACTTTTCTCCAGGCTTAATTTTTTTTGTGAGTTGTGATGACTGGTCTATGTGAGGTGCAAAGGACTGGTAAATATTTACCTGGAACACAGTAACACATCTGTATTTGAAAGGAGGAAAAGGGAGTGGTTTGCCCTCACAGTCTATACTCAGCTCTCACACTTCTGAATGAAACTGCATTGCAATTGCTCCTGTCAATAAAATATGTGCACTTCAATCACCTAGGCTGGTGGTAATCCACAGTCCCAGCTAAGAGGAGCAGAAAGGCAGAAGGGCTGCTAAAGCTGACATGTACAAGTCAGCCTGGGAGCCCATGTGGAGCAGGACTGGCATACAGTGGAAATAAATTTCCCCAGCCATTCATTTTGTATGTGGGGTTGCAAAGGAAAAACATCTGTCCACAGAAATATATATAGGATACAAACTTACTTGGATGGTTTGGACCAGAACTTCATTATGTGCCACTGATTTCACTGGGGCAGTGTCTGTTCATGCCAACTGGAACCTCAATTCTAAAGTTAAAAACCTACAGAAAAATAGTAGAGCGTTTTACCCAGTGCTCCTCTCCAAAGAAATAATATCTTTATTCTAATTCAGTGCTAGAAGATAACCCCCTTGGTATTACTTCTCCTTTGTGGATATATGTATATCTCAGTTGGGAACACAGGCTGTTTCTGCTTTAAGATGTCTTACAGTAATAGTAATATTTTCTTTACCACGTCTCATTACAAGGCAACCTTAAAATACAAAAAGTATCAAAAGATCAAATTATATTATTGTATGTATTGAAAAAAATGTTAGTTGATGTAAGACTTAGCAATATGAAGATGTCTATCAAATATGTGTGGAATAAGCAGTTGAGACAAGCCAAGAAAGATTCACATAGTGATGGGAAAGAAACAATACAAAGGCATGAAAGGAAAAAAAAAAAAAGAGAGAGAGAGAGAGAAAGAGAGAGACTGGTATTTAAGACAGTAAAAAAATTCTGCATAGTTTTTCTGGTCTTGACACAAATTTCCTTTGTTACCATGGCAATCACTTTAGTCTCTCTAGGCCTCCATTTACGAACCAGTAAATGTAGATAATATTTTTAACTGCATATGTTTTATTAATTCATTTGTAAACCACTTTTTACCTCTGAGGATGAATGATGTCATAGAACTGTAGACTGCTGTTAATTAGTTGGGAGACTAGCTATAACTAATGTTCTTTGTCAGGTATTTCATCACTGTAATCCTAAATGAATTGAATGTAACTAGAAAAGCAATTAAACTTTTGCAAACCTGTATAGCTTCATTCCTTCAAAAAGTCAAATCCTTTTTTTCTTTTAAGAACTATTTTGGATCTTCACATTTGAGTTCTCTCTTCATCCAAACTTCTGCATATATCAAAGATGGAGCCACATCACTGTGATCAGTATATCTGAATTCCAGAAGTCAGAAAAATTAGAGGTGGAAATCACCTGCTTGCATTGCTGCTTGTCTTTATTAACAGAGGATGCTTTCTGAACTGTTTTCTCTCATATGTTTTAAGCAGTTTTCAGAATGTCCTCTACATAGGCTTCTTCGTGAACGTGCTGCATAGACACTTCTTTTCTTGCAAACTTCTACAGAGTTTCAAGAGTTATACTACTTTGTCTGCTGAGTATTGACTTTCTCTTAACCACAAACATGCCTGGTATCACTAACTCCTTAATTTTCAGAAATGCAAGCTTCAACTGACTGACCTTGCAAACTGAGCCTTTGCTTTTCTTAGCAGGAAGTTGGTAAAACAGATTGCAGCCTTTCTGCTCATTAAACAGGATACTGCAGTTTTGTTTCCATTCACCTCCTCATACGTTTTCAAGTTCCACTATACAGTAGGCAAGGCATTTCAGCAGGAGTAGAATCAGGTCCAGCTGAGGACTGATGTAATGTAGGTGGGTTTTTCATTTGGAATTGCCATTATTTCACATTTATTGAGACATATCTCCCTCTCAGCCATACTTTCATCTCAAGGGACATTCAATCTAGGTAATGACTTTGAGGAGGAAGCTACATAATGATGGAAAATTCAAGTCTATGCAGATTACTTGACTAAGATTCATCTACAACAAAAGTGCTATTGGCCATGCTCCCTTAATGTTGGATAGGCCGCTTCCCCAGACATGCAGCTCTCTGGAAGAACACATGAAAAGAGCTAAAAAGTCCCTTTTCCAGGTGTTTCAAAGTTGCCCTCAAGAACCTAGCAGAACAGACTGAACATTACAAGGTGTCCCTCAACTGACTGCAAAGATACAACAGGAACACAACTCATAATAAAATGGTTTCTTTCTTCAGAGACAAACAATAGGCAGGCAAATTTTCCAACAGATGTTAAAATATTGATGGGAATAAATAGCAACTTTGGGCAAAAATGGAATTTGTAAACAGGCTTCAGCTTTATGACTAATGTGAAGTTTATTTAGCATTTAACATCATATAACTCAGTGAATGCTGTATTTTGCCCTATTACCATCAGAATTTTCATCGGCACTAGTAAGAATAGGCATCATTGCCATCACTGGCCCCTTACCCTTTCTGCCTCTCTGGAGCTGCTGACCACATCTTTGAACGAATAGCAAAGATGTGGGGATTAAAGATAAGGATGAAATCATAATTACTGCAGATGCAGAACACAACAAATCGTTACGCATAATTATGTCAGGAAGAAGGCATGCTTGAAAAGAATGAAAATTGCTTTCAGTGTTGATTTCATGTGATCACTGCACCTCTTCATTCACTGTAAACAAAACAAAATTAAATTTACTAAAGATGCAAAAGAATGCAGCTGTTGGTGATGGGGTATTTTGTTTTGATCAATCCTTCCTTTCGTTTCAGTTAGAATTTTGAACATGGCTGTTTAAAAATGATTCTCTTATAATTTTGTGATAGTTCAAGTGCTTTAGGATTTGGGTTTCTTTTTTTCTCAAAGAACAGCTGTGTCGTTATCTTAACGACTAATGTGTTGTAATGATGGCTCTCGGGTCTTAAAAATTAGCTTCTAAAGTGTGTCGGAAAAGAGATCAATTAGCATGAAGTGATTTCTGACAAACACTTGTCAGTGGGCTTATGATTATGTCTTAACAGATGGTAGTTTGAAAGGTTGGAAATATCTGAAGTATGCTACTTCAGCTGATAGCCAGAACAGTAATAGGCAGCCAGTTCATTCTGGACATTATAAGCCAGTCACATTGGACTTTTCTAGTTGTTTTTCTGGTTTTGATTTGGTTTTCTGTAGTCTGCAATCTGCTTAGTAATTTGTGCATAATTATAACAATTCTACTACATACCGCATAAATGTGTGTGTTTATGTATAATAACAATGCAACGTATAACTGCATATATGCTCAAATAATAAAGTCAACACTTTCTCTAATGGAATTCTTAAAATATTTTGAAATTTTAAAAGTATATTTAAGACCTGTCAGGAAAAATCATTTCAGACAAAATACCAGTTTTCTGCTCAATACAGCAGATACTGGAGTATATTTTGTGGTGGGTTTCTGAAAAAACAGAATATGTGGCTCAGTAATTCCTGACAACTGCAAACTATTAATCTAGATAAAATTTGCAAGAATCTTACTTCCTGTAGGTAGGATGGCATACATATTTGGAGACATTTGGGTTCGTGGGTGTACACTTTTCCAGATTCCACCCTCCAAAATTTTACTAATAAATGCCCTGGTTGAAAGTCATTGTTTTATGTGCTTATCATAGTTTGTTCAGGGGGCTTGCTTTGGGGGGGGGGGGGGGGTTGTTTTGTTTTGGCATTGGTTTTAAATAGATAGAATATAATATGGGTCTTTTGGGAGACCAAAACCAACTATGAATTAGATCAAATTCAATTAACAGAACACCGGGGGGGGGGGGGGGGGCAGAGCTTTTTTCAAAATATCAAAACCTATTCTGTTTATTTACTGAAATGTTTTAATTCAAACATGACAATGAAAAATACATTTCAACCTGTACATACTATCTTTAAATTATATCCAAATTAATAAACAAAGTAATGGTTAGGCAGTCTAAAATTAAAATGTATATATTTTTTCTTTTGAATGAACTCTTTAGATACAAACATTTTTTTTGCCTCTGGTGTTTCTGTACTTATCTTGAAATTTTACCCTTCAAAAACAGGTCCTTACTTATTCAAAAAAAGAAAAATGCTACATTTAAATGCATTTAAAACTACTACATTTCTTTCCTTTGTACACACTGCCACTCTGTAACAGCATCTGTAACGTAGAACAGAATTGTACTGAAATGGAAAATATACCTTGCCCAGTTTAAAAAGAAAACAAGTTCTTGATGATGTTTGTATGCTCGTTTGTAGATGTCTTTTTAAGATATATCTTTTTTGTTTGTAGCAAAGCAAAACACTGCATGCTGATGAGAATGTGTTGCTATGTCTGTACAATCAGGCTTCTTCACAAAATAACTAAAGATTGTCCTTAAAATAAGACAACTGATAAAGAATTGTACCCCTTTGGTAGCTTTCCTCCTAGCTAGCCAGCACAGGAAAAATGCAGAGAAAAAAAATCCATCACTGCAAGCTGTCATGTATAAGTAAAAATCCCCAATACGAAAAACAATGCTAACTATTCCAAATGTCTTCAAAACTATTTTGATAGTCTTAACTATTTCAAGGCCAGTAATTTTGGAAGTTCCCTTCAAATGTAGCATTACGCAGGTAACACTATACTGGACAGTAGGATTTCCCCAGGCTCAATCCAGCTCACAGCTTTACCTACCATGTACAGATACAGATACTTTGCAACAACTCTTATGTGATTTATACAACTGCCCCAAAACCATGGCAGATCAATCCTTACCACACCCTCATGGGGCCAAGAAAATCTTCTTTTAAAGATGGAGAACCAAAGCATAGAGGACCTAATTTCTCAGATCCATGGCCTTGACCAGCAACAGTTACTCAGGTAACCCCTGAGCAGCACTACAAGAAAACCAGATATTTTAGAAGAGAGCATTAAAGGCTTACTCTTCAAGTTCTGCATAGTTTATGGGACCATTTGCAACTAAAAAGATGACTGAGGAAGTTTCTAATCTGCTGAATTCTTCAAATTGGAGGGATGCGTGAATTGAGTACATTGGATTATACCCAAGGAGAATGGACAGCAAAATGGCAGATTAAATATCCCAGCGACAAATGGGATGTAATGATGATGGAGAGAAAATTGAGACATTCAGATCCCACAGTGCTTTTTCAATGAAATGCAGCCACTCAGCAAACCAGCCTCAAAGAGCTGCACGTCACACAAACATAGTGTGTGTTCAAGGAACAGAACAGAAGACAACAGGCAAGTTAGCATGTTCTTACACACATGGAGGAGAGGACACTGAAATATTTGTGGCTTGCTCACCAAATTTTTAAAAAATTAAAGGGAAGACAGAAAGAAGAGATTCTTTTAGTGAAACGTGTCTAAGGAGAATGAAAGTCCAGAAAGATTTTGTAGCAAAGGAGACTGAAATTGAGGCTGTTAATTCAAGCATTAAATAGATCTTTTACATTAAAACGAATGGCTTTTCACATGCATACCAGTGCACGCTAGCCTGTGAGGAGCTGGTCCTGTCTTCTGAGAGAAGACAAGTGACTGTGATGGAAAATACACTACAAAAGAATTTACAGCCATCTCCTGAGCTACAGAATATCATGTTACTGTTCTGGTAGGAAGAGTTATCATTCAGATTGTATTTAAGTTTGGCTTGTGTATTTCTTTTTCTAATGCTATTTGTGGGAATAAAAATGTTGTTTTTGCAGAGTTACATTGTTTAAAGGTAAGGAATGGGGTATTGAGATATGCTTGCAGTGATAAGAAAACTTAGCAGGCGACCTTGTAAAATGCAGACAACCAGACTCCTTAGAACAATTAAGTGAAAATCACGGTGTTAAGTCAAGTCAAATAAGTAACGAAACATTACCACTTCAAACAGTAAAAAAGTATAAAGAAATTTGAAATTTAACAGACCGGCAACTGAAGGCCATGCATTGTCTATGAAGCGTTAGATAGATTGTGAACCTGGATTACCCACTCAGTGGGGAAACAGGGGAGGGTCCCGTCATCAAAAAGTATATAAACTGTGTTTTGGAACCAGTAGGTGCGCTCCTGCTTGTGGGACGCCCGCCATTGCAATTGCGAATAAATTATTACTTCACTGAGATCCTCACCTGAGCCTAAGTTATTGGCTGCGGAGTGTTTCTCACATATTGCAGTTCCTTTTAGAAACAGAGACTAATCACTAAGAACTTGTTCTCCCTCTGCATTAGGTTAAAACATAATTGCTACCTTTCAGCATCAGCTATTTCTGCACAGTCATGCACAAAATACTGCATTTGGGGTTCCTTCACTGAGAAGATGGATACGGGGGGGTACCCAGGGTCACAGCAATCTAATTCTCCAGCTGCTGTCTGGTGGTCTCCATACACCAGGTAGTATGTCCCAGCTGTGCTGCAGTGCCTGCGTCATGCCACAGCATCCTACTAGTACAAAAGGAACATTAATAAAGAATGGCAGCACAGCAGGGTTGACGGAGGGGCAGCAGTAAAGCAGTCAGTTTGGTTCAAATGCTTGTCATGCCACAAAGTCATATGCTCTAAGACAATGTGACTCGTGCTTTGTATCAAATGTACAGCTCAGAGTGCCTATTTGTACAACTTTCTGTCTGTGCGAACTCAGCCTGGAGGCTGTTCGTGGAGTGAATCAGGCCCACTAATTAACTAATCCTTGGAGTTTTCAAAGACACACATGTTGAATATTTCTGTGAAGTGACAGAGTTTGCTGCAGAATCAGCATGAGGGCTCACCCAGAGCTCCACAGCTCTTACCTGGAATATGAAGGTTCAGAAGAATGCTCTCAGTGTTTTCTGATCTTTCAGAAGTTGAAGAGCAAAGCATGAGTGAGTGTTTTTTCCCCTATTCAGTCCAACTTTTAAGGCCAAATCAATTTTCTCATCTCTGATTAAGGAACCCAATGGCCAGTGATAGGACAAGAGGCAATGGACACAAACTGAAATACAGGAAATGCCATTTAAACTTAAGAAAACAACTTTCTACTCTGAGAGTGGTCAAACACTGCAGCAGGTTGCCCAGATTGGTTCTGGAGTTTCCATCCTTTGAGATATTCAAAACCCACCCAGAAACAGCTCTGAATAACTTGTCCTAGCTCACTCTGCTTTAAATAGGGGGGGATTGGACTAGATGCTTGCTTGATGTCTGTTCAGCTTAAAATATTCTATGTGACTCTGTGTATCCCAGCCCAGTAACTAAACTAATGTTTGCTGCTCTTGCAGATGCCCTCTGTGAAGACACCAGCATCTAAATAGCAATATCTGTAGGTGCTGAGGCTAGTGTGTCCCAGCCCTACTTTAGTTCCATGCCATAACATTCTGTACACTTTTTGCCATCTGGCAAATTCCCCGTCTGGCAGCGAACTTACATTGAAGGATTTGAAAGTGCCTGAAGCAATGTCACACACATGTATTGAAGCAGGGAAATGTGCATGCCATTATGTGGTATAAAAAAAAATCTTCTCTTGCTGATACAAGGCAACTCCATTTATACTAACACCAATATAATAAAATTTAAAAAAAAAGACCTGATATTGTTAAAGTGCTATGAAAATTACCAATATTAATAATTATTATTGGATAGCTAAGACTCTTAATTATTATGCTTTAGCTTTTTTCTTTGACTATCTCTTTTTAGTCCCCCCCCTCTGATGTCAGTGTTCTTTGAATAGAATAGATGTCATGCTATTTAAAATAAAGGACAACTCAAAAGCAAAGATTGCTCCTTAGATTAAAAACCTCAGCCTCATATACGGTAGGACAGTGGTCCCATCTGTTGCCTGAAACAAAGTATTGGGGAAGCAAACAATAGAGCAGAAATTAAAGCTGCATTAAAATACAAGCAGTAGAGGGTGGCCTAATTCCCCTGGCTCCCAAGCAGTATTACTGTGGTGTACTCAGCACCTGTTCAAAGAGCTAGCATCCCTGGGAAGCGTGGATGTGCTCAGCAGGGGTGGGAAGCGGCTGGCAGCATGGTGTTCTCAGTGGACATAAACTTCTTTGTGTTCATGATGAATAAAGGCTGACTGGCTAACAGCATGCCCAGCTTACATCTCATCTTTAACATAATAAATATACAGCTTCCGGCTAGACTGATAAAACTCCAGCACTCCCAGTCTTGTCTATAAAAAACACCTTTTACTAACTTCCCTCTATTACTGTTGAGCATTGTGCAACACCCATAACTGCACCACTAGCATGTATTTGTCACTGGAGTTTGTATCCCTTTATTATCTAACTTTATTCAAAGCAATATGGAGGCTTATATGCTGCCAGCAGCAATGGTACCGTGGTGCCCTGCATGGTACGCTATCTCCTGTTCTCCTGCTCAGGTCTGGAGGAGTGAAGCTCTTTCAGCAGGCCTTATACCTGAAAAGCCTTTACAGGTATATGATCAATATACTTCCAGTAAATGTGCTCAGTGAGAGATCACGTTTCTGTCAAACCTGGAAACAGACTTCTTTCTCTCAAAGACTTCCAAGAAAATGCACAGTCCTTGTTCCCTGTATGGGTCTTTGTAAAAGGTGGTAGCCAGGGGTTAACACTGGTACCTACCCAGATCTTTCACCTCTGAGAGGATGAGACACAGAGAGAGCCAGAAATACTGGTTTTGTTCTGAGCTCTGTACTGAGGACCAGAAGACGTTTTTGCTAACTGTACCAAACAAACCTGGTCCAACGTGGAATATTGTGAGAAACTAAGTTGTGTTTTGGCAGTAGAGAACTAATTTTCTGTATTCAAAGGTAGTTGTGTAGTCATAACAAGGAGAAATGCTAAGCAGATAAGTGGACAGTAGAAGGCCTCAGTGTTCCAAAATAAGGTAGAAGCTTGAGAAAAACAGGATGAACAGTGTGAGAACAGTAAAACAAAGATCACAAGTTCTTAAAACTTAAGAAAGGGGAAAAAAAAAAAAAGAGAAAAAGGAGAAATTAAAGGGTTGAAGAAAAAAAAATGTACATATATGGTATAGAGGAACGTCGAGTAGCTTGTGAACCTGTAGTACTCAGCCAATGAGGAAACAGGGGAGGTGAGCAGGTGCCAGGTAATAGGGAATAAAAGGTTATGATTTGTTTACTAAAATGTGCTCCTAATTGGCAGGACGCCTGCCATTGCAATTGCAAATAAAACAGCTTCACAGAAGATCCTGTCTGAAGAAAATTATTTGAGATTTTTCTCACAATATCCAGCGTTTACATGCATTTGTTTTCTTTATGCCTCATCCCTCCTTATCGTTAGCTATTTCCTGGAATCTGTCCATAACACTTTATGGAAATCTGCATCATATGAAGACACAGACAGGCTTTTCAACATATATAATAAGACAAAATGAAATATCCTAAATGCTCCACTGGTAAGACTGAAAAAAGTATTCACCACTTGCCAATGAATGATCTTCCTTAAGAAATAATGAGCTTCAAGTTTAAATTGCTATTTCAAAGCAAACTAGGCATTGACTTTGTTAGTGATGTAGAGATACTTAGTGTTTAACAACCATATATGTTAATTTAGGATAGGCTGGTACTCTGTGGTTATGGTGCTTACTCCAAGTAAAGCACTAGACCCAGATGCAGGTACAAGACAGATACAAAATTAAAAAAAAAAAAAAAAAGAAAGAAAAAGAAAAGAAAACTAGGAAAAGAGGGCTGTTTACACAGGGATCAAGCAACTTGCTTTCAGCCTCAAAGAAAATGTGTCACTCACATATGAAATGGATATTCAACAAGAAGTTCACACTATAGGCTGGTAACATTTGCAGAATCCAAAGAGGAAACTTATTCTTCAAAAGAAAAAAAAAAAAATGACCTTGACTCATTCAAATTATTCATGACCAAATTTCATCAGTTTTAATAGGCAGAACAGGGACCCTGGAAAGAGGCCGGCGAATAAGTTTGTCATACCTTAAGGGAAAACCTAGTACCAGCAGCTGGATCTCATGCCAAAGTCAGCGGCTAAACAGTACAAGAGGAGGCTGTAGAAGGCCAGTCTGCAGCTAGAAATACTTGCACAGGGACAGTGGGGACCTTGAACCTCCAGAAAAATTAAAAAACAACTCAACCTGAAGAATCTATCAGATCGTGTCTTCTGTTTGGCACTGGACACTGAGTATACCTGGTTTGGGTTATGCAGTTGAATTTGTAATGAGGCACAGCTTAATGTGTGTCATCAGAACAAAATTTTCAAGATACAGCTAAAAGATATATTAAATTTCCATTTATCACGTGCTTTCCAAATTCAAGCATTCCTTTAGGGAACAACTGACAAAGAAGTTTCACAGAGTTTAAGTTCAACTGACACTTTTAATTTTAATGAGTAGTATGTGAATCCTTCCTTTATATTTCTAAGTATTGCCAACTTTCTTACTCAGTTATGTAAGAAAGAGTACCAAAAAACTCTCATTACTGCACTAGAGAAGGCAGAAAGAAAAAAAAAGTCAAGACAAAACTGTACGCAGGGGTCCATGAAACAAAGACTAGAATGAGGATGCTGTGTTTGTTACTCAAATGAACTTGTCATTAAAATGTGCTATAACCCTTCTTCATTTTAAGATATAAATGGGTAGAAAAATGCAGTATGCTTTTAAATCCTGTTCTTTCTGATATAGAAATGTCTACTACTGCTTTAATATTGTTTTTTTCTTCAGTTGATATTGCTTAAGTGTACACAGGTGGGCTGTTGCTAAAAACATCTCTGAAAGTGCTGACTTGCAATTTACGTGACAATGACTAACCAGCAAATAGTTGAGAGAGATTTTACACAGCAAGACAGTTATTTCAGCAGGAAAACAAGGCCATGCTGCACACTAGAGTCAAGCGGTTGCACAGCCAGGCAGATTCCTAATTAGTCCGTTTTGTAGCAGCGTGTCCATGCCAGGGACAGGCTGAAGTAGCATCACTGCCAGTACCAAATGAGGAACATTCCTCTTCCGTTAATGCTTCTTCCAAGTGATTTTGTAGCACTTTGCAATGAGGATTGTGCTAGATAGACATGGAGCTCTCATGGTCGATGCATATGGGCAGTATACTACAGAAGAACATTAAGAGGTTGTGCACTCTGTTCACTTGTGGCCTGTGCAGAAAGCAGCATGCCTGAACGCTGCATTAATGCTTACTGCATTTTGCCCTTGCTAGCCTTTCCTCAGCCAATCCACTTGATTCATAAAGTTCTGGGAAAAAAAAGAAAAAGAAAAAAAAAAAACACTGTATGGTTTCTTGTTTTATTTGTATCGATAATCGCTGTCCAGCTTATTTGGAAATGACTGTGATTGGGTATTAGGTGATTGGCCCTGGAGTTGTTGGCACCATCTAGCTGGCAGATGTCTTAATCTTTCTGACTTTGGTAATGCAACTTTGGGCTAGAGTTTCCTTTGAACAAGTTAATGCTGGGAGATGATGCAAAATATCATGCAGTGATTCCAACTGAGTGCAGCAGTGTGACTGTTCCTGGAGTAAAGCAAATTAGAAGCCAGCCCAGAAATGGCAACCTCCACAAAAAGCAAAAAAAAAAAAAAAAACAAAAAAAAAATCTGAAAATCGAGACATTTTTCAAGTTTATACCTACAATAGTAATGAAATTGTGCCCACGTATAAATAAATAATAGCAGGTTTGGTCCTCCAATTAACGCAAAGTAAAGAGAGTAGCCAGGACAGAAGCTCTCTAATGAGTCATACACCATGTCACACACGGCTTAGCCTGGAGAAGAGAAGGCTCTGGGGAAACCTTACAGCAACCTTCCAGTACCTAAAGGGGGCCTACAGGAAAGGTGGGGAGGGACTCTTTGTCGGGGAGTGTAGCGATAGGACAAAGGGTAATGTCTTTAAACTAAGGGAGGGGAGATTTAAATTAGATATTTGGAAGAAGTTCTTTACTCAGAGGGTGGTGAGGCACAGGCACAGGCTGCCAAGAGAAGCTGTGGATGCCCCATCCCGGGAGGTGTTCAAAGCCAGGCTGGATGGGGCTTTGAGCAACCTGGTCTGGTGGGGGGCGGTCCCTGTCCATGGCAGGGGTTTGGAACTAGATGACCTTTAAGGTCCCTTCCAACCCAACCATCCTGTGATTCCCCAGCTATGAGATGGAAGATACGTCCATACCGCACACAGCACTGCGTTGCTGGGACACCCAATGCAGGAAGGTAGTTGGCTACTGGAAGCTGTGCTGAAAGGAAAGGATTCTTTATCTCCACAGCTACAGAAGCCCATTGCGATACCTGGACTGCTTCCCACCTAATGGCCATGCAGGATAGACATGCACAGTGCCAGTTCTCCCTTTTTTCCCCCAGGTCAGATCCTTTGTTCTTCAGTGCTCCACGCAGGTTAGTAACAAGCAGCACAGGAGGCAACACGTGTTTTTTAAGTGCGATCCTGATCTCACTGAGTTGTCTGGGAATAGAATTAGATCCTTGAAAACATGATTGTTTTATTGGAACCAAACAGATGGGAGACACGGACTACTGAAATAGCAGCTGGAAAAGGCAGCTGGTTCATTTAAAGCAGGCAGCAGCTCTGCTTATTTTTAAGGTGTCTTGTTAGCAAACTAGAACTGAAGTGGAGCCTGGTCAGGATTTGGAGATGAATGTGCTCTTCTGCTGTCTGTGCAGCTAAGAAGAGCACGAACTGCTCATGGAGCAACTCTCCAGAGACTAGCTTAGGAGCAAAGTTTGTATAAGGTTTTGAAGGAGAAAATGAGCAGTAGGCTGCTATCAACATATCAAATGTTAAGAGCAAATTATAAGCAAATCCTATGGCCAAAGGGAAACAAACAAACAAAACAAACAAACAAACAAAAAAACATTATTTTTCTTAGTTTTCTTAGGAATACTTAAAAAACAGCATTTTCTAATAGACAACTGGGGAGACAGAAGGAGAACATTTAAAGTAAAGAGAGACTCATTTTACTCTTTTCAGTCTGAAATTTTCCAAAAAATTGTTCACCCTGTCCATGAAATAAGTAAGGCTATTTCTGTGTCAGACAAATAGTTCTGAAGGGATTTCTGATGGAAGAAAATCCATTAATATCCATTATGAGATGACAAGTTCATCACACGGCCAGAAGTGAAGCACATACATTTCACTCCATTTCTATTTTATTCTTTGTACGTATAGTAAAGGCTTAGCTCATCATCAAAGGAGAGTGAGTAGTCATACTTCTTCCATTTACCACAGGAGCTAGTTTTCTTACGTTACTATAAAACAAAAATACATAGCAGAGAAGGTAAGGCAGATACCTATAAATAAATAAATAAATAAATAAGACAAAAGTTATCTTCAGTGTTAAACTATCCCTCCAAACCTAGACTATATTTGAGTATAAATTCAGCACAGCAGTATTTGGGTGCATGGTTGATTTTATGCTAACTCTGTTATCTCTGTGTAAATGAATTTATAGCTAAAGGTATTTTGCTAACAGGGCCTAAGCAATTTATTGAACTGTGTCCTGAGCATGACTACAGGAAGTCTAGATTGGTTTTTACCCTAAATATTTCAATATGAAACTTAGATTTTACAGAGAAATGAGTCATAGAAAATGCCATCCTATTACTGAAGGGACATCTCTCAGCAAATAAAGAAGTGTGTAATGGCAGGAATCAATTCAGTTGTTTTATTTTAACAGAGGTGCAAGAAAGGTGATCCTGAACATAGAGTATAAGAAAATTTGAAGAGACTGGAAAAAGAATGGAGAGAAGCAGGAGAAAGGGCTTGCTAAGTCTTTATCAGTATCATGAGCAACATCCAACCCTTTCTTCATCCAGCTAGACATACCCATTTCTAAATTAAATTCCTTCTCTTCCTCAGCCCAGTAGGCCATACCCTGACCTGTCTTGGATATTACCTTAGCCCTGTAAGTGCCATTGCCTAACTCCACTCCACAGCATCTTGGGAGAACCATTAATGGAAAGCCATGCCCCAGGACTTGGCCCAGAAACACAAGGCTGCAAGGGGCTTACACCATGGAGCATGGAGTAGTCCCTCCACATTTCACAGGTAACCGTTAACGCATACGCCCCAGCCATGACTGTGATAATAGTTTATGAAATTGGCTCTTTCAGCTATACACAAGCTGGCAGGAGAGGGAGCAACACTTTCAAAGTTGGGTTGCTAAATTCCTAGTTTTGAATTGCCATTTCTGAGTATTTTTTGTTGCCTGGATTGTACAACACTGAGGGGCAGCCTTAAGAAACGTTGCATCCTGCTGTGTCTAATTAGCCAGTCAGCACTTGAACTTTGTTTGGCTCAGATGTGACTGAACAGGATGAAGTTTAATGGGATAGAAATCCAAACCATATGTCCATATCTTAGTTTTATGGCTTTTATTTTCCTTAGAATGTGCCCAACTTTGAGTTTTTCTTTCAACTTCAAAAGGTTATCTCAACAGGCAAGATGGAAGCAGTGCTATTTCAGCCATGCAATTTTGTCTACGGATATTAAAACAGATGTCCAGTAAGTTGGCATAATTATGTAAATTGCCCAGGAAACAGGAAATACGGGACTACATTGCCAAGGAGACAGAGATATATTGAATTTCCATTCATTCTTTTAATATCTGAGGCCTCATTCTGCAGAATTTGCTTAAGTACACACAACATATTTAAAAATATATATTTTATTTTTAAAAGATAAATACTTACTAAATGTGCCATCAAGTAAATATCTTTATTCCACAGTGCATTCCAAAGAACTTACTGTGTTTTCCATGAGAATGCTATTTCATTATATTACACTGAAGTTACATTATTAACCTACTACAGTCTAGTACATAAAGAAAGATTTCACTGTTGTCAGGGAGCTGCTTCTTACACTAAGAGTTATTAAGGATTATTTGTATCCTGTCCTAGAGAAATTGAGCTCCAAAACCTTACATAGCAGATTTCTGATCATCCTCCTTACAAGCAAGATTAAAAAATAAATTTGATAAATCTACACTGTGTCAATAGTCCTATTAAATAGACATGGGTGAATGAGTATACACAGTAACTTCAGGCATCTCATTGCAGTTCCCATGTTCAAAGCCTAGGTTACTGTATTGGCCTTTGGGAAGCAGAGACACCAAACTTCAGTGTCATTACTAACCTTGGGAGGCACCTACTTTATAGTCTCAGTCAGCAGCATTTGGTAATTTACAGCCATGATCCTGCAGCGCAACAGAACAAAAGACAAATGTAACTCAATTACACTTTCGACGGGGACACGAAGCTATGTGAAGAACACAGAAAATTCTCATCGATTTCAATAAATTCTAGATCACTTTGTTCTTCTCACTATCCCTTAAATATTCAACAGTCAGCGTCAGACAAATATTCCACTCAAATCTTGATTTTGACTCACAGGCTGCATACACAGGTTGTTGTGATGATGATTAGAAGGCTATGAATATGCAGAGCAATGTCACAGCCCCCACCCCCCCATTATATGAGTTAAACGTAGTAACTGTGCATATACTGAAAGGTCAGTCTAATTTCTTGGCTGAAAGGTCAACATTTTTGTGAAAGGCTTACAAAAAATATTTTTTTTTTATAAACAGGGTGAGGTCACTTGAAATATGGAAGGAAGTATAAATCAAATCAAGAGTAAAATCAAAATGTTAATATTAACAACTGAAGGAAGATAAATATGATAATGTGATCTTCATCTCTCTAAACAATAATCTCTGATTTCTCTGAAGCCAGCACACTTCTTCAGAGTATGCTTTGAGGAGTGATAAATTACACACTGTGTTTTCTTGACAGTGGAAGAGTATCCTTATTATTAAGCATTTCTTTGCTATATGATCCTGAAGTTTGCAAGTCTCCTGTGAGAGATGTCAACTTCTCCCATTTAGCATTCAGATGTCTTTAATGCTAATTATCCTGTCATTCCTTAACTCTCTGTGGAGAGTAGTTTGTAAGATTCTGTAGATAACAGGTCTGTAGTTCTGTTGATTTTTTCACCTTCAGAAAGTTATATGATGTTTATTCCCCCAAGCAGAGACTATCTGTGGAAATCTGTACAATTGAGTGTACGTGTTGCAATGCCCCTTAGGCACTGTTGTGCCTCGTACATGCTAGGTTCCCTGTGCAGTACTCAGACCACTTAAGTTAGGTGCTTTGTTATATTCTGTGGCACTTTAAGAAAACATTCACAAATATTCAGCACACTAAGAAGGAAGGCACAAAAGCTAGTCAAAAGCAAACACTGAAAGAAACACAGTTCGATTCCTTTTGACTCAAATTTACATGTCAAGTTCCTGTTTACAAGGAGCGATATATGCTGCAATTCAACAACTATGGCGCTGTCTTGAAAAGGAAATAGAGAAAAGGAAATAAATAGACAGGTTATACATTAAAAAAAAAGTAATAATAACAATAACAATAATAATAACAATAATAATAATAATAGTAATAATTAATAATAATAAACCACTTTCAAATAAGCAGGTTGCAGTCACATTGCGCCTTTACCCCAGTCTTCCTGCAACAGCCCTTATTACAGCTCTAGTGATGTGAGGAACCCAAGTTCAGCTCTCTCCTCAGTCTTTTAGCTTTTTCGTATGCATGAAGAGATGGCTAAATGGTTCTGTGTCACATCAAAGGCAAGTAAAATGTAAAAAAACAGCTTAAAACCCTTTGTAATATGATGCAAGTTTCACCTACATAAAGGTATAGGTGACAACAATATAAATGAGGATCCCCCAGAAGTTTTCAGATATACTGAGTAAAAACCCTGCTATTTTCTCAGCTGGAAGGAAAGAAATCCCCTTTCAGAAAATATTCAATTTATTTATTTCACAGAAAAGCCCCAGACTCCTCAAAGTTGGAAAAATATTTTTGGTAGTCACTGAAAAGGTTTCATTTGTTCCCTGGCATTTCTACTCCCTTCTACACTGCCTCCTCCCCCCCCCCCACCCCCCCCAAATTATACCACGTCAGCTGTAACATTCTTACAAGACAGGATATGAGTACTTTTCTCTTCTTCCCTTCCTGACATTAAAACGGTGAATGAACTGAGTATCCGAACACAGCTACAAGTCAGCTAACATTAATTCAAAACCTGCCAGTTTTCTGAAGTCATCCTCACAATTTTAGCTGTGAGCTTAGCTTCAAAGAAAACTTCATTGATCTGACACAGATACAGTCCCAAGTGATAAAAGAGGAAGGGAGAGCTGTTGAGTATGCATGACTTCTCCAAGGTCAAAGTCTCATCAGACTAGCAGGCTATTAAACATCTTCCTCAAACATTCAGACTTTTCAACTTGAAATGGCCGTTCTTAGCCAAGGCCTGACATCAGTCCAGATCTATTCACTCCCTTTCAATACAGATGGCTAATTCTGATATTCCCTTTCAAATTTTACAAAATACTTCTGATATCTCTTCCTCCATTATCTGTTCCCTACCTTATGAATGCGTGTTTTCAGAACTGAAGTTGATTTATTATTTAGTCTCGCACCATCCTGTTAGATGTAGGCTGCTACCAACAGGGGGCCCCTAATTATGTTTCCTTTTGATGTGCATATTCATCACCCGGCTCTGGTTATGATCAAGGGAGAGATTTTGAAAAACAAGGGCTAACATGAGAACATCCAGACCAGGTCAGACCAGTCTCCTCTCTCACAGAAACTGTTGCTTAGAAAAGAGAAGGAAAATAAATCGTGTAATGAAAATTGCCCAGAATGTCCCCCATCTCCAAGGATTCGCAGCATGGGTAATTGTTGACGATTAAGTTGCATCTTTTTGTTTAATAACTCTCAATGGATAAATTCATGAATGGAAAATCCAATTTCTTTTGGAACTTAAACAAACTTTAGACATCCACAATTGTTATTTTGTGTGAGGAAATGTCAACTTGGAGTTTTATTTGTTGTCCTTTGGTTCTTGAAGAGACTGTGAATATTGTCCCCTATGCCTAAGTGGTATTCCACTCATTTTACAAGCATTCATCATTTCCTTTGTCAATCACTTCTCTTCTAGACAGAATTGTTTGAATCTAGTTAATCCATTTAATCATTCATGTGCGGAAACCATTCCATTTGATGCATATCTTCTCTGCAAGTTCCCCAGTTCTACTACAACCTTTTTAAGACAGAGGGCACAGGACTATTTGATAGTAGACCATGTATCTACTTATTGCCATAGTAACTGTCATTTATTATGGATGACACTCATTTGGATTGTGCTTTATAGCATGGCAAAGATGTGGGACATGATGGGCCAAGGACTTCATGTTATTGCTCATACCTGTACAGCTTTCAGTGCAGAGATAACGCCTGGCATCACAAAAATCAGTTTTCTTTTGGCCACAGTGGAAGATCTGGTCTCTTACCATGTTTGGCCAGGATTGGGGCTTACAGACAATAATAGCATGGACTGGTGTACATGGCCCATAAGATGTGCACGAGGACTGACATGAGAGCCTCCCACACCTCAGGGAAGGGCATTAACAGGGTTAGTACCTAGCCCAAGGGACTAGTCTCTCTCTCATTCTTGCTTGCCTAACAGGTAGAATAAAACAGTCACATCTTGAAGAAAGAGTTCCTTAAAGCTTATTTTCAATTCTAAAATCAAAAACACGCACGCAAAACAAACAAATTTGAAGACCTAAGTTTACTGGACTAGAAAGGTCACTTACCATTCAATTTTTTTTGCCTCTTTCTTACCCACTGATGCTCTAACACTGAATCAGGCAGTTAGAAGCAGACAGGGAAGAAATATCAAGAGACAAGGATAAATATTCATCTGCTACAGCAGAACCAGAGTTCAAGAGAACCAATATCAAAACAAAAGACAAGAATTAACAAGTAGGCCTTGATGTAAACTCAGTAAGTAGAGACTTCAGTTGGCTACATAGAACTAGCTACACAAAACCCCTTTTCCCTAGGGCTCATTTTACCACAAAGCTCAACTCAATACACTCTCCCTTCAAGGTGGCTTGTGCTGCAGAAGAGTAGCTTGCTGGGCTCAGCTGTTTCTTGGAGTTGGAAACATCTGTGACAGAACCTGCTCAAGCTTATTCGTTTGGCTGCAGTGCTAATCAGGTGGGTTAGCAAAATCCTCTTCACCCTGCTTCTGACTTAGGAGAGGTTAAAACCTCCACTAAGGAAAAGCTAGTGACTTTCTGAGTTTGGTGGCAGGTTTGTTTTAGTCACCTTGCTGTGCTGCACCATTAGCAGATAATACTTAAAGGCTGTATCTCTTTGTGCCCTTGTTACCTTGTAAAGGGGTAACAAGGCAGAGTGCACTGCTGACAAGCCTTGGGCAGCCACAGAATCTCTCTCACCACTCTCTTCCCTGTACTCTGTTCAAGTGAGCTATTAGCCACTCTGGTAAGCAAAGGTGCTTCGCTTTTGAGTGGCTAAGAATGAGATTGTTTCCCAGAGCTGAGGCTATGAATGGAATGACTGTTTCCATTAATATATCCATGCAAGCCCTGTGGGTGGACGTTGACAGCCCAATGCACCATACTGGTTCTCCCTTTGGATGTGCATAAGGAACAGTAGGGTGCTACAGAATGCCAGGTAGCTGCTTCTCTTTTGCAGCAAACCACTGTTATTGGATTTGATAATGGGAAAAACACAAATAGCTCCTATAGCAAAAGCAGAAAAACAATCTGAATCTGTGCTGTATGTTTCATCAGACAAATGAATTCCCTAGAAATTTCATTTCAAAGCAATACTAGATTATCTTCTCTAATAAGTATAAAATTGAATGAGTTCAAACTGGCGAGATGACATTCATTTTAATGAAGAAGTGCATTAGTACATACAAATCAATTCCTTGCAAGATGCAGGCTCTGAACAAACAGCTCCTTGGATGTTCACAGCAATCAGTGCACTGCTGAAAGCACCAGACCATGCACCTGAAGTCTGGCATGTAGTTTCCACTCTGTTCTGAATAAAATACAGTCACTTTTGAATGTAAGAACCAGTTCCCCATTTGAATGAGGGGATTGTGAGAATATTTGTACACTTACTGCACTTTGCTATATTCCCATGGGATTATTTCAAAACATGTTTAGCAGAAGAAGAGTATAAAAGGATTTGGTTCACAACAAATTCAATGTTTTTTTCCTTAGTTCCATGCTTGAGACAATAAACTATTCTATCCCCTTTTTTTCCCAGTACTTCGAAAAAATTTGAAATGAAAACTCCCTTTCAAACTGAAAAGCTTAAACATTTCATTAAAAAATAATGCTCCCTAAACATAACATTTCAACATAGAAAACAACTCTCTACTTTTTTTTTCTTTTTTTTTTTTTGAGGGAAGGAGGGTCAAAATTTTATGCCAAATACAGACAGACTCTGAATTTTTAATGGTACTCACATTTACCAAAATAAATTCAGCCAATTGTGCTCAATGCACAGATTTCATGGTTTGGAGAATCACTGAAAAAACAGACTCAGATTTGCTCATCTTTTACCTATAACACACAGAAGCAATGGTTTTAACATCCACTACACAGAGCTTTAGATAGGGCTGTGATATTTCACTAGCACATAAATGAGTACAGACTTCAAGTGTATGAGGAGCGGCAGTGACTTATTTAAGAAGAAATAAGTGTTTGTTGGGTTCTGGGTTGCCTTTTTTTTTTTTTTTAAGGATGATTAAAGGCTATCATTTCCTCTTAATGTTTCATAATTGGTTATTTAACTCCCACTGACACTAATGGGAACAGCCTGCTTAATCACTGCATGCAAAGATGAATACATTTGAACATGCAGTGGGTGGGAGCTGCCTTGCCTACTGAGTTTAACTACAAACAGAAAAAGGATATGAAATCTAGTGCTCTGTTGACATTGTTTTACGGATCTCTCTAGCTGTGAATTTTTAAAGCTGGAGCTTCTAGAATATGTTTTCAAAAGAAGACTTAAGTACCCTGTCCCATGCAAGAATACTGAGACACACAAAACCTGAGTGATTTTCTATGAACCCAAATTTACAAGTTTATGGCAGAGCCAAGAACAGAACATGGGTTTCTGCCTCCTACTTACATGCCGTAATGTTCCCTCTGCAATTAGTTAAAACTGATCCTTTTGTGCTTTCCAGCAAAATGTGCAATGAGGAGCTGACTCAAGTACACTGAAGTCAGTGAAGGAACTCGGTGGCTTTTGGATCACTTGCTATATATTTTAAGTGATACGCCTCTTTCATAAATTGATGATTTATAGCAACAAAGACTGCCTACATCCATGCCATTGCAAGGTACAGCTGGGAGGGGGGATCTAACCGCGTGCATACTGCTGAGTTTTTGTTATGCCTGGTAGCACTCCTGCTCATGAGGCCACTGTACATGGAGGAGTTGGTGAACCACAGTAGAGGTAACTTCAGCAGACCCAAACCTGTGCTGTACTGCCACGTGTGTGCTGTGCCAACAGCCTGGCTTCAGGCCTGTGCTGGGCAGTGCAAATCCCTTGGCTGCAGGATAACTTGTAAGTGTCCTTTTTGTGTGACAGTAGAAATGATGAATAACATTCTTTTCTTGTAAGAAAATCACATAATAGCTTGAGTGACCCAAAAGGAGTATCTCAGAAAAATTATTCATAAATCACGCTTCTAACAGAAGCATGTTCACAACAACCCATTCTCCATATGCTCATCTACTTCTTGTGTCTTTAAAAAACTCATTTTCTTTTTCCTAACTTTAGATCTTTTTATTTAGTTATTTTACGTTCTACCCAATTGACCTTTTCTTGGTTTTGATCTGTTGTATTTGAGATCTGCCTAACCTAACAAGAAAATGTCTTTGAAGTGTCCTCTCTTGTTTTGTTGTTGTTGCTTCTATTTCTTCAAGTTAATTTGTTAATTACCATGTAATGAATCAAGGTAATGATTTAGTTTCATTAAATATGTTGTTTTTTTCTTACATGAATACACTTCTTCATTTCACTTTTTCTTCTTACTGAGGGAAAACCTGAGGAGTAAATTAAATGAGGAAGCCCGTTTGTAAGGACACGGACTTCAACAACACGATCTGACTCCAAAACTGACCCGGCTCTGTGGTCCACAGACCAAATGACTTCCAGAGGACTCTTCCAATCTAAACCATTCTATTGTTTTGATATTGTTAGTCTTGAATTTTGAGTTTTTCAATAAGCTTTAGCATTTGGTTCCCTCAGCAACATGTTAAACACATCACTATTGGTTCTGTAAAGAAACATACAAACTTCAGCAGTCCAGGAAAAGGTCTGGATCCCTTCACCGTCTTCTTTTAAAACTTGTGACAACTGAAGCTCACATAACCACCTGATTGGCCTGTTAACTAGAATTGGCATGCTGCTATATTCCTTCACGTCAAACTGTGCTTACTAGTCTAGTGACCACCAACTACTTTGCTATGGGGATATATAAACGTTGCAGGATCACAGCTAACACGGAAAACAGCTGAACTCAAAACACTATTACAGACCCAATTCTCTACAGCCTATTTGAAGCTGATGTATGAGTAAAGAATTTCCTCTCAGGCTTTCCTCATTCAACCTCTAACCACCTCTATGCGCCTCTAACTGACACACACCACTGCAGACCTGCAGAATTACAGAAAATAAGGCTGGAGGCAGTCTGGGAGATTAGCTAACCCACTTCCCTCCCCACTGCAGGTTCAGTCATTTTTGCATCACTCATAATAGGTGTCTGCTGAAACTCTTGGTGGTGATTCCTCAGCAGTTTCAGACAATCTGGTAGAGTGTTTTACTGCCATTAAACTATTGTTTCCTTAATTTCCTCTGCTGACACTTAAGCCCACTGTTTCTGCTCAGTTCCTTATGGTCCCATGTCCATAGACTTAGGGACATGAAGAACAGTCATTTCTTCACAAGAACTGCTTTTTATTTAAAGACTACAAAGTATGTCTTTGGCCAATAAAGCTGGAGTAAAAATAACAAAGCAAGAGAGTCATACAGACTTGTATTCTTTAATGAACTGGAAAAGGCTCTTACAAAATGCTGCAGTTTTCCAGTCCAAAATGAAATCTTGAAAACACAAGATTTCATTCCAAACAGATGTTCAAGTTCCTACTTATCCTGTTAAGCACAGTGTAAAAAAGATATAATCCTAAATAATATCTCCATGCAATTCCAAAACAGTGCATAACAATGCCCTCAACCATCCAAATACAGAACAGAACAACGAGGTACAATTTGCATGGACAGTATGACAAAGGTGTTGCACTATAAAATTCCAGTGTAACACTGACCATGACACAACTAACATCTTATATGTGGATAAAGAATTTGTGTAATTTTCAAAGGTCAGATGAAAACAAATAGGTCTAGATACAGTACAGCAGGCATTCATTGGGTTCCTGCATAAAGTGAGAAAATTGTTATGAGAGAGTACACAAAAGTAAAGCTTGAAATAAAGGAAAATAGAGTTCCCGCCTTTTTCCTCTGTTAGAATTTATACCACACAGCTAACATGAGGAAACAAACATTATCGGTTAGTATCAGAATGGTCTGAATCTGACTTACAACAACACCTACACAGCAGTAACTGGGTCGCTAATTAAGAATAACGATAAGCCATGCTCTCTGACACCACTAACTTCAGCTGGCAATGCTCTCACGCTAACTCCAAATTTCACACCCTGCCTTTCAAGCAAATAGGCATTAACTTCCCAAAGAGTCACGGGCACTGAGGTCACAGTGTTTGGGGTTGCTATTCCAACTGAAAATGAAAAATGGACAGCCTCAAGGAAAAAAATAACCCTGAGTCATTCTCAAAGCTGTAAAACTACAATAGCTACGATGCAACTACATCTACTGCTGATACAGACATAGAAAATCCAGAGACGCTTGGGGGAATATTATAAACCCGGGTCCGTTAGCAGCTTGCTATGGAAATACCCTCCCAGCTTAGGTCTGAAGGAGATGCAGAAAGCTGTCAGGGTCCCAGCTCATTCCTGGGAATCGCCATCTACTGGTAGAAAAGAAGTTTCGCAAGCGCATCCAAATGCCAGAAACGCTGGCGCTTTGGTACCATTCTGGCTAGAAGTACTGTTGCACTTACAGTACACTATGCAGACGGGAAAGATTATGTACCTGGACATTATCAGTGCAAGGGAGGGAGGTGACTGGCCAGATGAAAATTAACTTTTATACGGATTAAGGAAGAATGAATTAAGAAAGAGAAATAAATGAGTCTGGGTAGCTCTGATTTTTGCAGTGTCCTCAGCACCAATATACTGGTAAGAGTGTTTTTTGAAAGTCTGTCCAGCTCCCACTGAGCTAAAAGAAAAAAAAAATCAACCCTCTGTAATGTTCTTGCAACCAAGAGAGAAAAGTATGATGATACCTTCTGATGCTGGCTGCATGAATGAAACTGCCTCATTGAAATATTAATACATCAAACAGCCAGGATGGGAAGGACACAAATGCCAAATATGTTGCATCACTCAATTGGTAATACAGGGTACAAGTAACAATAGGTGAAGCTGTTGAACATGTTCAGGAGAACCAAAAAGAAATGAAATTCCTCCTAATGCCTATAATATATTTAGCTCTCTTGCTTCTCAATACTAATATAATTTTGGTGTGACTTTGAGGGAATTGCCTGTGGGATAAATATTTCTGGTACCTTGTTGAAGTCTGATTTCCCAAGTGAACTATTTAAATCGTATTTCAAATTTCTGATCCATATTCATCAAAATTGTGAGTACTTCTTTGCTTTAATGGCCATTGAAACACTGAAGCCAGACCTAGAGGTGATCTCAGGCCATGGCATTTGGATGAATTCAGTGTGACATGGCAGTAATGATACTGTAAGTGCAGAACCAAGTCAGCCTGGCCTGGGCCCTATTACCTCCTTGATACTGCATTCTTGTTTACATGTAAACAACATGGGACTTCATGAAGCAGCAAATCACACTTGAAGTGGATGGAAAGCAGTTTATTAAGTCTGAACAGGTGACAAAGCTGTTCATAAAGACTGAGCAGATAGCAGTATTATTCTTTTTTGCGCTAGTAAGGAAGTAGCATATCAATTTGAAGCTCTAACCATGCCTTTATGAGTATCTTAAAACCAGGTGGAGGTACCTACAGCCAACTGTTAGTACTGATACCTACACCAAACCTTACTATCCCACAACCCTCATTATGCACAGGACTGAATCCTACTGACTGTTTCTTTAGTAAAGAAAAGAAAACGCATAATCAGCAGATGATAACACTGAGTACTCTGAACTGGATGTCTTTGCACTGGCACAGATCAAATGGGTGCTTTTTCTCCACATGTGCAGGAAAAAGTTTTTTTAAAGTATGAATTGCATCATATGCATAGAGACACCTAGAGAACATTAAACAAAACAACATGAATCACTATGCAAGCAAAACCCTGACTGACAAAGTGTACAAGTTTAATAGGAAATGATCATTGCAGAATTTAGTTTTCCTGCTTAACTGGGATCAGATCTGTTTGACAGCCAAATTTGATTTAGCGGCTTCTTTCAGTCAGTCTAAAAATCTTCTCCTGGCCAAGGAGGCTTTTTTTTCCTGTCAAATACCAAATAGTAGAGAACAGATGATATAACATACATATTATGTACATATACATAAACATATACATATTACATATACATATACATACATAGAGCTATTACAAAGTAAATATTTTTTAAGAAATTTGCAAAATTCTGTGAATATCTTCCTTTATGTAAGTGCAGGTTCCAGCTATGGTATGCTTTCATGTACTTCACTGAAATTTGCAACAATTGCTCTTCAGTTCTCTAGAAAGCATAGCTTAAGTAAAGCATTGTACCAGCCAGCTTGTGGCTCCCCAAACCATATCACGAAATAGTTATCCCATAAGTGGAGTCCTGGGACTAAACTAAATATCTTTAAAAGGAGCAAGCAGAGGAAGAACCATTATGTACAATATGTTATTTGGTAAAAGACACATCAATTAAGCTTTCAATTAAGATTCTGGCAAACATCTAATGTAAATGTGGTTACTACCTCAATTGTGCTTCAAAGAAGGTATTAACAGAGAAGGTCTTCTGCATCTTTTGAACCTAGAAGATACGTAGCCAGCTGGAATCTACCTCCTCTCAATGTGGTTGCCCAAGTCTATTTGGAAGGTGAATTTGGCCTGTTCTGGAAAAGTGTCATCTGTCTGGGGTATGGGAAAAACATTCTGTTTTTCTATCATTTCGGTAGATATGCTCACCCACATATGCTAGTCATGGGAAACTGCATGATTCAGACAGCTCCCTTTTCAAAAATCACTGAAAGAAGTCTTCTGGAAATGAAAATAGTCATCACTAAAGAAATTGTGGACAAAAATTTAAGAATTTCAGAACATGTGAGTATTGATATGCCCTGGAAAATGTTGCATTTTTCATGATTTCCTTGGGCTATTATTATTCCTCTTTACCAATTCTAATAAATTATCTGTTGCTCCAAGGATTAGATAAAGACCAGTATCAAAGTATGCTTTCAGAAGTCTTCAATTCAGTCTTACACAAAGACATTTTACAAAGAGCTCTTCATCTCTTCTTACTTCACCCTGCCAAGCTCCATTATCAGCGTACTCTCCCTCCAGGACAGGCTGCTCTGACAACGGAGCAGATGAGGTGAGCTGTAGCTCCCTTCTCTCATCCATGCGTGTTTTACGCTTTTTTCCCCACAGTGTGCATATATCTATACCATCACAATATATATTTTGAAGTGACGCTTTTCTCCCAGTAATTGATGTTCTTAAAAGAAAATCAACATAGCTCAGTAAAAAAGGCAGTAAGTC
The DNA here is from genome assembly GCF_964211835.1 of Anser anser. Taxonomy (NCBI): domain Eukaryota; kingdom Metazoa; phylum Chordata; class Aves; order Anseriformes; family Anatidae; genus Anser; species Anser anser. Next base: position 4,922,059 of record NC_139732.1, read on the forward strand.
ACTGGACCTAAAAATATCAATTTTAAGGGAAAAAAGAAAATATTTGAAGCCTGCATTAGTAAAACCTGCTGTTCTGAGTGTGCTGGCCACCTAGCACCATTTGGATTTGGTATCTGCAAAGGTCTCTGGCCAGCACTAGCATGGTCTTCAACAATAAGTTGCCACAGTGCAGAGCTATGCAGTGATGGTTCATCCTTTTTAAGAAGACAATTTTTTAAGAGTTGCAGTCATTATGCCTTGTCAAACTAGCAGTAATAAAGGAGCATCAGAAAACAGTAATGCTGGTTATTATGGGGCTTACTGAGAATCTCAAAGTCTGCCAGGAGGTAATACACTACAAAAGCTACTTCAAATATAATACACAAGTGCGCATTCTGCAGACTCACTGAACTGCTAGAAAATTACCTGACATTGGAGAAGCTGAAGAATATAGTAATTATTCATGAAAGACTAAATGAATTCTCTCATGTTCTCCTGGTGATTGAGATATTTATTTTCTCTTCTTTGTGTCTCTTGGCTGCCTCTTTTATCTTTTATATTCCACAGCACAATCAGATAGCAGTAATTATCAACAAGCTTGATCCCGCCCAAACCAAAGTGATGGAAAACTGCCAGTTGAGCTCAAAGGGAAGTGAAAACGACTCCCCAGATTAAGGAATAGTCACTGTGGTAATAAACTAGGACTTCAGCGTTCCTGTCACTTGTTTTGTGTAGCCTTTCTTATTTGCTTTAGGGAGATAATGATACAGTAACATGTAAGAAGAGCATTTTGCTCTCATACATCGGCTATGCAGTTGACATTTCTGTCTCTAGATTAAAAAAAATTGAGAGGCCATATTATAACTCCTGTAAATTGCAAAATCTCCTCTGATGAGATACTGATTTACAGGAATTACCTGGCCTAGAATCTGTGCTTCCAAAATTGACAAAGGCTTGATGCATCTCTCTGGGGAAAAGGCCAGTCCACAGTTACTCAGAATACACACTCAACCTCAGACAAATAACAGACAAGTTATTAAAGAGCTGTTCTTGCTTGCCTTACCTGATGTCCAAGTGAAGTCCTCTCTTCAGAAAGCTGTTGTGATTGCTTCTAAAATTTGTTGTTTCAAACTGCAGATTTATACCAGTCTTTCACTGCTTGTATAAAAGTTTGCCACATGTGAAACAGTGGTTGAATTAAGGGAAAGTTATGTGCATCCAGTGATTGTTTTTGAGCAAATTCTGTTTTATTTTAAGTAGAAGGGGGCCATACTGAAAGGAGCAAGTCCCAAACTGCTTACAGTCACTAGGAAACTCTTGTGGAAAGAAAGGCAAAGGCTGTCAATGGCCTCATATTTTAAAGCAGATAATGATCCAATGGGCCAAATCAGGAAGGCAGCAGAAGGTTGTATCTCCTCTCTTAGATTATCCCTCACTCATGACAGACCTCAGTGTGTCCCAGTCCTCCTCAGTGCTGGGTCAGTCCTCTTGCCAGAAGCTGAAAACCTCCTACCTCTTTCCCAGCTGCTCATGTGCTTTGATTTCAGGTACAGATCTGCCTCCTGAGAGAAAACTGGCAAACATCATTGTCATAACGCCCTTTGAAATATCATCTACATTTCTTGCCAGTTTTGAAAACAGAAGTCTCAGAAGTACTGCATTCCTGTCAGTGTTTGTGAAAACAAGTAGTCAGGTACAGCAGAGGCCTTCCTGATGCCCCCACAGAAGGGAAGGCTGCCGTGGAGCAGCAGGACTCGAGCTCTCCTCTGGCAGCGGCTGGCGTGATGCAGGACCTGACTGGGCTAGGCCAGCTGAACACGGGGAGCCTCCCAAACACGGCCAAAAGTGCAGATTTTCAGGGCACCCCATGGGACAAGGGGATCTGCAGCTACAGTGTAAGGCAAGAGCCGTAAAGAAGAAGGAGGCAGGTGAGGCTGCCGAGCCAGCGACAGCACGAGGGCCATCAGCGAGCCGCTCGGACAGCCCGCCGCCGGGGTGGAGCCGCCTCACACGAGGGGCTGCGGAGCGGCACCGCGGGCGGGAGCGGGCCCCTCCCGCCCCTCAGGGCGGCGGAGGTGGGCGGCTGCGGGCAGAGCCCCACGCCCCTCAGGGCTCCCCACAGCCCGCCCCGCCCGGTCCCGTCCCCCCCTTCTCCTCCCGGGGCGGTGCCAGGAGCGGCTCGGGGCGGGCGGCAGAGACGGGCAGAGCCGGGCCGGGCGGCGGCGGAGCGCAGGGAGCGCCGCGGGAGCCATGGGCCAGGAGGCGCCGTGGCTCAACCACTCGGGCAGCCCGCGGGCAGGGGGCGATGCCTGCGCGGGGGACGGGCAGCGCCCCGGGCCCTTCTCCGCCGCTGCCGCTGCGCTGCTGGCGGCGCTCATGGGGCTGCTGGTGCTGGCCACGGTGCTGGGCAATGCCCTGGTCATCCTGGCCTTCGTGGTGGACCGGAGTCTCCGCAGCCACGGCAACTTCTTCTTCCTCAACCTGGCCATCGCCGACCTGCTGGTGGGTGAGTGCCGGGGCCGGCGGGAGGGGTGTGGGGGTCGCGCTGCGGGTGTCACCGCCCAGCTCTGTCCGCAGGCGGCTTCTGCATCCCCCTCTACATCCCCTACGTGCTGACAGGCGAGTGGAGGCTCGGCCGGGGCTTGTGCAAGCTGTGGCTGGTGGTGGACTACCTGGTGTGCACTGCCTCGGTCTTCAACATCGTCCTTATCAGCTTCGACAGGTTCATCTCCGTCACCAAGGCGGTAAGGGCTGGGCAGGCTGTCCTGAGCTGCAAAGAGCTGGGGGTGGGAGAGGGGAGCCCACAGCACAGGGCTTAGGGCAGCTGCATGGACTGAGGGGGGGCTGCAGAGGCTCCAAAGCTGCCCCGTCAAGTACGGGGGGGGCTTAGGTCTGCCAGCTCCCATCCCAACTGAGCCTCAGCCACCACCGGAGAGGGGAGCTGTCCAGATACAACCTACTAGTTCTGGGAGACAGCACCTTGGGCAGGAAGGGCAGGTGCTTCTCCTATTTACAAGAGTAAGAATTACACTATTTTAGAAACTGGCACAGGTGGTATATGCTGCTGGTGAAGCTAGAAGGGCAGAGGGAACACTGTTTACTTATTTCATCCCCAGCCCCACCTTGGTTAAGGTTAAAAATGCAGTACCCGGCTGAAACAAAGCATTTCCTCAAAACACAGCAATACATCTATCGACAGCAAGGTAGCCAACTGCATCTCAGCTACAGCGTAAAGCAGAACTTTTTGCAACAGGTACCAGTGCAGACAGCGGTGCATGGCTTAAAAGTGGCAGAGTGTAAATTAACAGTAACTAACTTCCTTCAAAAGAAGGAAATGCTATTTCAATGCAACAGCCACAAAAATAGCCTTGCCTCAAGTCATGCAGCACATCAGTTATTGGAAAAGGAGTAGACTAGACTTTCCAAAGAACAAAACCTAACTTCATTTTCACTTCATAATGCCACTAAATATTTTACATAGTGCTGAAATAACACATTTTGTCTGCTCATAGGTTTCACTCTTCTACACACAGTTTGCAGCTATTCTTCAGCGCCCTGTTCCACCCACATTTCCTTAAACATGAATTTAGCTTCATTGCTCTTTATAAATCACAGTAAGGCAGTGATACCTTTTCAGTAAATAGCACAAAGAGTATACAAGAGCACTTAAACAGATTATATGCAACTTATTATTTACCAACTTTTTTTCAGGAAGAGAGGAGAAATGAACAGATTAATTCTCAAATAGTCAACACAACATTCCTTTATTTTCTAAGTTTTGTATTAGCCATGAATTTTACTTTCGTAAGCCACACTCATGACTATACACACAGTATAAATATATAGACTGGATAGTTTCAGAAACAGAAGGGGAAACTAATAAATGAAAGAATTCAGCCACTTGGAAATGTTTCAAATTAATCTTTCATATAAAAATCTCTCCCAAAGCAAGAGTACAGAAGCTGCCTGTTGGGTTAGGGCAGTTTAAGAACATACGAACAATATTATATAAAGTTCTAAATTACTCTCTCAGTGAAAGTTTTGATCTTCCTACAAGGCTACTAATTATTTCAGTAGCAGTCTTGTCAGGCATTGCAAAATTAGACCCAATTCAGACAAACTCAGAATTCCTCGGCTGCATGGGTATTCTAACTAAAACAGCTTTGGAGATCAAGATCCACAGACTGGGGCAAGTAGGCATGAATCCTACACAGAATTCAAGTTCAAGGACTTCATATTCCAAAATATTTCTCAGAAGTCCACAAGGTTGGCCACTGTAGAGATGTGAAGACTGAACTCCAATTCATTATATGAACATTGTCCAATACACCAGGAAGTTAGAATATGGAATGTTAGATGATCTTAAGATTCTACTCAATTTTATTGCTGACATGGCTTATTGACTTAATATTACTGGCATACTTATTACTTTTTTGCATCTTAGATTCTCTGTTTTTCCTAAAGGGCAATTACCCTTCCTGTGAAGAACTTTGCAGACCACAACACTCCATCTATAAATCTTATTTGCACATAATAGTTCTGCAAGTAACTCAGAAAAGAAAGAAATTAGGGATATCAAAAAGAAAAGCTTACCCATTTATTTTTATAGGCAGTTTTCACATTAAGAAAGGGAATTAAAAGAATATCCATGCATGCTATATTCTTTTAATAAAAGTTTAAAATCATTTAATTTAAAATACATAAATGAATTCTAAAGCGCTATGTCTTTAGATAAGCTATAAACTGGTGTCACAGCTAATGCCGTAGAATACATAAGCAACTAGTGACAACCAATTCTAGAAACTGCAGTGGATATTTGCTCTGGAAAAGCCTTTGTTTTCTGGCTTGTAAGATCTGATGCACATTCTCAGAACACATCCAGTCAGTCAGTCACCTTGATAATGTTTGTTACAATGGGTATTTCACAAACACTTTTTCTGTGGTTCTCGTAAGTTTGTTATAACCCCTATCTCCAAAACAATATATCACTGACCCTCAAACTTGAGAGGGTCATATTCCAAGGTACCAATAGTACCTGTTGAGATACTACTAATATATGTGACTTCTGTGTTTCTCAGGTGAGTTACAGGGCACAGAAAGGCATGACCAGAAACGCAATATTGAAGATGATCATTGTATGGATTGCTGCTTTTCTTCTCTACGGTCCAGCCATTCTCAGCTGGGAGTACATTGCCCAAAAGAGCATCCTCCCTGAAGGAGAATGTCATGCAGAATTCTTCTACAACTGGTATTTCCTAATGATTGCCTCTACCATTGAATTCTTTACACCCTTCATCACCGTTACATACTTTAACTTAAGTATTTACCTCAACATTAGGAAACGCACATCCCTCAGAAATGAAAACATATCACCTGGTCAAGAGGACTGTGAAATGAGTTTCCAAGGAAAAAAAAGGGAGCACACCATATTTTTTGTAAAACCTTCTAACAGACACAAACACGAGAAGAGAGCAAGCAGCCTTTCTCCCCCCATAAAGGCTCCACGGCTCAGACTACATAAGTTTGACAATCAGTCATTAAATCTGAATGTCAATCAAGACCTTCCACCACTTCAGGTGGATGTCGAGACCAAGCCTCGTAAGAACAATTTCTATAAAACTGCAGAAAACATATGCAACATCACCAGAGTGGACATTGCTAACACTATGGCAAATAGATTTAGACTTTCCCGGGATAAAAGAGTAGCAAAGTCTTTAGCAATTATTGTCTGTGTGTTTGGTTTGTGCTGGGCACCATATACACTTTTGATGATCATCAGAGCAGCTTGTCACGGGCACTGTGTGCTACATTCACTCTATGAGACTTCATTTTGGCTTTTGTGGGTGAATTCAGCCATTAACCCTATTCTATACCCACTGTGCCACATGAGCTTTAGGAAAGCCTTTATAAAACTCCTGTGCCCAGGAAAAGCCAAAATCCATCCTCATATTTTTATGTGAAAAGAAAGGAATTTGACAGTAAGTACCTCTTGCTTTCAGTGTGAACATAAACTGGCTAATACTCACCTGCAAATATTAAGTACACTGGGTGTTTAAAGGAATACTGCTAAGTAGATACAAGCATAGATATTTAGGAATGTATAGCAATACAGTCATTCATGTAGCTGGAAAAATAAATAAGCAATGAAATCAAAGGCAATTTCTCAAAACTCTTTGGGAATTATGCCAACAGTGTAACTTCTGGTGATAGCGCACTAGCATTAGAGTGCCAAAAAGGGAATACAAAATTCATAGCCCATAACTGGGGGGATCTCACTTTTAATATATTTCAAAGTATTACTAGTAAGGAATTTCATTAAGTGTTAATTTGGGCCTGTTATATTTTATCCCCAGCCCCACCCTTTAAGGACCTCAGGGTGTCTTAGCTGTTAAGTGTACCATGAATTCTGGGGAGGATATTTCCCCAATCCCTACAGTACTGCCCCCCAAAGTAGGGGAACAGGTAAGATTGTGACAAATGAAACAACTAAAGAGTAGTGTTTAGGAATAGAATGGGACAAGAGGTGCCAGAACAGCCAGATTACTAGAGAAGCTGAGCAAGTATAGCAGTAAGGGAGCATTGATTTTGGTGGAAAAGGTGATTTGCTTCCACTAACATATGCATCTTCTACACAGTTTTACAGACATTTTCCTTTGCTGACAAGTCATAGCTATTGAACAGCCACTGCTGTCCGTTGCCACAGCCAAAATGCATGTTAGTACAGTTGACCTTAAAGTTCACGGACAGAATTTTGAAGTATACTTTGTCAAAACTCCAATAAAAGTAATTCAGAACTGTGGAAGTCATAACTTTGTAGCCTTATCAAATGGCACATGGAAAAAAGCACCAGTCTATAACATTTGGGTAACTGCAGCTGAAACCACAAAGCTGTTATTCAAAGGTAATTCCTGAGTTACAAGTACTAACCTTGAGAATGAAACAAACATGGTTCACAAATATTGTAAGCTAACAGAGCGTATTCTGACTATATGAATGTATCTACATGAACATTATAATTGTGTTCTGCTATGGATGTTTTCTAACATAAAATCTGCTTTAACCTGTTCTTTTAAATGAGTGATGGTATCAACAGATACAGATCAACATAAAGATTTTTGAATAGTATTAGTTACACCACTAGCCAAGTGAGGTCATTAAATTCTCCCCATTCTTCCTCCTCCTCCTCCAAACCAGTAGAGCAATGACCTAAATGTTGTCTATTCCATAATCCTTAGGTTTCCTAGGATCATATTTGCCCATCAAAAACACATGGTGATAAAATTATTAGGCAACCCACCAAGGTCTCACTTCCTTATCCAATCAAGCCTGGACAATTTTAATAGCAGTAACCAAGTCAGGGAGTGAGGAAGTCAGTTAGGTAGCTTTAGAACACTGCGTTCAGTTAAAGTAAAGCAAAGACATTTCAACCTAGTTTTTAGCAACTGGCATTAATTAACGGACTAGATCAATCTCCACAAGAGTTACCACTGGGAACGGTTCTACCACTCAGATTTCTACAGCTTTGTCATTTAATTGCCACCTGTCTGTTTAGTACAGACCTACAACCTACAGGGATTCTGCACCACTCTCAAGTCAGAAAAGTATTCTGAAATGTGAACATACATCCCCTCAGCATCATTCTTCTGTCTCTTCAAAGTAGAAGTTCCTTGGCCTTTATCAGAAGGTAGCACTAGGTTCAACAGGGCTCTGAACAGACATGAAACAACAGGTGTTAATAGCAACTTTATTGTTTCACTGGTGCAAAATCATGATACTGAATAAACTTGTGTAATGCATTTTCCCCTAAATTTACAGTAATGAAGGTTATACATATCTATATAGATTGCAATTTCTCTATTTTTATACTATTTGGAACAAAATTATCTTGATAAATATGCCCTGTGCACAGTATTGGCCCTCACTGAATGTCACAGAGCCTTAATATGCAAAATATAACTTCTGTTTTTTGAACATGGTATTTTAAAACTCTCCAAACATGCATTAATATATTCTAGGTTTTAGGGAAAAATATTACACTTAGTCTTGACTTGCATTAAAAGGAAAGCACAAGCAGAACCTGACATACAATAATCCCAAAAATCTGATGCTCTGTAAGGATCGCTCACAGTTTCAGATGACAGTCACTGCCAGTTTAGAACTCTAGTGCTACAGAAGCAACAGTGAACAGACAAGAGAAATCAGAAACGGAAGAGCCCTACCATATCACAGATTCCAAAGAAAGTTTCAGCCATGCTAACTGATGAAACCTGTAGTTGCTGGTCCAACCTTTCAAATTTGTTAGAGTACTCAACACAAGTGTTTGAAGTGCCAGACTGAACACATGAATGTTAACTTAACTTGACATTTCTGAAAGGCACAATCTATAATCTATCTTAAAAAAACATAATGTACGTAAATGAAAAGAAAGAAGTACAGTGCATATCTTCTTTAAAGAACAAGACCTTCATAAATTGGCCCCTCAGATTCTGGCGATTCCCTCCTCAGACGCAAGTGCTCCAGTGTGTTGTGAAAGTGTTTGTTGATTTGTTCTGTTTCTTCAGTAGATTCAAGATTTGGGAGATCTTCTCTTATCTTCTGTATGAGCTGATTCAAAACCTGAATTGTCACCTACAGGAGAAGGTATACATAACCAAAGTAATTGACAATTAAGTACGAGCATATAAATATTAGTTTTAACAGACTTAGTATTTCTAAGAACTGTCCAAATATCAATAGTATTATTGGTAAGAGTGTATGCAGACAAACTACTGGACTCTGGGACTCTGCCTTCTCTTGCTCCTCATAGGAGGCCCAATACTTCCATTTTTGGATTTCTCTAAGTTCCCCCCGATCCCAGCAAATGTGAACAGCCTCTTAAGTCATTAGAGCCTATACTTTTTTTAAAAAAAAAAAAAAAAAACTTTTAGCCCAGTATTTCTCTCCAGCTAATTCAGTACAAACATAAAAAGCTTTAAACAAATTAAGCACACAATCAAGTTGTCTATGCAATGTCTTGTAGAAGTCAGTCAGGATGGCAGTATCAGATTTAAAGTTATTAGTGACTTGGTCACTACCCAGGAAAGTACAGCTGACTATAGTATCACGTTCAGCATTACACCGAACACTGTAGCACAAAATGAATTGCAGACCACCTCTTTATCAGAGACTATTCTTACACATCTGCTCAATGCTTTGAAATTCAGTGTTTCACCTTCATCTACAGATAGAGCATTTCCTATTCTAGAACAGTACTATAGCAGGAAGTCAGTTCAGATGCTGGAAGCTGGCAAATCCTTAAAAATCCTGTAGTTCAGAGGCAATGTCTAGAGAGATATTTATTACAATTTGCTTCTGATTAAATGATGACTTAAGAGGGGACATGGATCTCTATTTGATCAAGCAGCTTTTCAAACTTAATAAATTTACTAGCTATGTAGTAACAAAAAAAGTATGCCGCAACTACTATCCCAGTTTTCAGATGCAGAATTTAGACTGGCATATGAGATGTTATACTAGTCTCTTGAGAATAAAGCTTGCACCAGTCTTTTGAGTATTCTTAGCAGTGACTTTGAACAACTGTGAGAATCATCTTTCCCTGAGTACATGTTCAGTTAGATATCTCTGAAGTTAGATGAGAAAACAGCAAGTCCTAGTCAGTTTTTGTCAAACAAATGTTTCAAGTATCCAAGTCTCACAAGTTCAGGGCTAGATTTCAGATGTTCAGTGTTTTCCTTCCTCATGTAAGGAAGAATTAAGTTTTATCTATAATGTGGAGACTTCTGTTTTACTAGCATTTCAAAAATTGACTATTCTGTTAGTATTACTAGAACCTGTGTTTCTCAAGAGATGGTACTGAGCATGCTGAATAGATATGATTTGGGGTATAAATGAATAAAGAGCTTAAATAAATGCTCTGTAAAAAATTAAAGAATATTTCTACTCACTGCCTCATTTTCCTTTTCGTAAAAGTAGATGTATCTATTCAGAATTTCTATGAACAGTTGGACTTGCAGAGAAGGGTCCATACACTGATTTGCTATTTTTAAAGCCTTCTTCAGACATTCCATCACTCTCTTTCCTCCATGCAGCTAGAAGGTAAAAACAAAATAGTTACAAGACATAGAACCATAGGGAACAATAGCACTTATTTCCCTTTGCACATAAATGGCATTTCCCAGTGGTCTACTACAAAAACAGACTGCATAGAACAAAACAAACTGTACAAAATAAGCTATCATTAGAACTGTACCTTTCCTGACTTAATAGTCTGGGTAAGCATTCTGTTCAATCAAGCAGTAATATGAACAGCTGCTGAAAGCCTTCAAGTATCAAACCATAAACTCAATTTTGCAACACATACGGCAATGCACACTTAAAGAAGATTTCAAACAGCTCTTCATAAATACAACAGATCATTTGAGAAAAGCAGCCTTTTATCTTCGATTTGCATCTCCGAAGTTCAGTAGTTTATGCACAAACACAGCTACTATACAGACATGCAAAATGCAGCAAACTACTTGGAGAGTCAGTCTTTAACTCCTTGACACTCACAGAAACTGCATGGTACTTCCACTTTTGAGTTTCTTAACTTTTGTATTTATGCACCTTATATTGCTGTAAGATTTATTAGCTTCATATACTGGAACACATTCCAACCATATCTCCACCACGTCACGAAGTGACGTATCCACTTTAGAAGTGAGTGCCTTCAGAAGGAAGGCACGGCTACATAACCGAAGTAGGATGTGTTATACTGCTGTCACTTCATTTTTATTTTATTTACTTATTTATTTTTACCTCCTCTCCATTCTTGTCAGTGTTTCGGCCAGACCAGAACAGATGGGCACAAGTGCTCACAGCCCGGCACTGGTCTGGTTTCTTAAGGAGCTTAGAGGCTGCCAATGCACACTGAGTCCTCAAAGGCTCATGGTTCTCCTCGCTGAAGCACTTCATCCTCTCAAATGTCCCAATTATCAAGGTGATTGCAGCCAGCTGTGCTTTTGAATCACTAATTTCATCTTCATATAGAGAGAAGGCCTAGTCAAAGGAGAAGGCAAGAGTCTTAATTATTGCTTTAGAACAGCATCAGGAAAAAAAATATACTTGCATGTCACGTGACAATAAAGCATCCGTTTTATATTTGTTAAAAACTTCATGCACAAGTAAGATCTTCCACTGAGACTGTCAAAATCAAGTTAAAACCACAGACTGGAAATGAGTCTTGCAAGAAATACTTCTTAAGTAATAATAGTACAGGAACGTAATCCTCACATAGTATTTGAAGATTGAGTTTCTCCTTATTTCAAGCATATGTTCAAATAAGAAACTTCAGAAGCAGAAATAGTCACTGAAAAGGATCTAGCTCTTTGAAATACACACTACAGTTCAGCAAAAATTTAAGTGGTAGGTCAGTGACTACAGAGTGGGTAAGAAGTGTCTGCACTGCTGCTGTGTGGGATAAGGAGCCTTCAGAGAACGCACAAGACTAAAAATCTCAAACCATTATCTCTAGTAGAAGGTACATAATTGTCATGTTGCTCTCATCTTCAGAATTTTATCAGTGGCCCTTGTGGCACAGCACAACATAGTAAGGAAAGGCACAAGGTTGTCAGTGATTCATTTTAATGTGCATTAGTGGTGGCATTAGAGGAAAGATTAGGACAAAGCCTGTAATTTGGATACCATCAACTAAGTCAGTTCTTAATTTGATATGGACGGGGGAGACCTTCGCAACAACAAAGGCTTAAGTTATTACCCATTCTGAAAATCTACTTTACCAATAACGTTTCAACAAAAGTATTTTTACTAGTAAAGCCCAACATGACAGCAATAAACACCACAAATTTTACAGAACCTCTGAAGAATGCTTGTGATCATGACAATACTAGCTAGACAAGAGGAGCTGGGAAGTGATCTTAGAAGCAATGAAGGAGCATTCTACATTGAGAAAGCCACACTCCTCCAGCAAACCAACTATGTGAGGAGGAGGGAGCAATGCAGCATACCCCACGTTATCAGACTGAGTATTCAGATCAGCAGCAATGGAGCTTAATTCTGGGAAGCAAGAATGAAGATCAGGAATTTCTACCTAGTAGAGCTAGCTGTCAATTTGGATGTTTTAATCACACTAGGAGTTTCAGTGTTCAGGAAACTCACCCAAACCAAATTCAAGGTAGCGCAGGACAGTGACTAACAGGTGGACATTTACCTGGGACATGAATTCATAGGCCACAGTTTCATGATTCTCAAAGCCAATCTCTCCTGCAGCTAGCGCTCCTTGTAGGAAGAGACGGAGAGGCAGCTCTGCCAGCTCTGCTTTGATCAAAGCACTGATGGTCTGATGAGCAAATGAGAAGATCTTCTGGCACTTCTTTTCCCATTTGTCATCCTAAAGAAATGAAACAAGTCAAAGCTGGAACAAGACCACTGTTACAAGAAAAAGAAACTGGGTTGAAATAGAATCTGTTAAGTGCTCCAATATGTTGACTTCTGCATGCTGCTCCAGTCAGTTGCTTGCTGAAGCTAAATGTGTTGGTATAGGTGGCCCTAGCAGTACTGTGTTGACCTCAGTGGGTCTTCACAAAGCCTTTCTTCTACTTACAGAAAGCTCACATCTATTTTTCCTGTCAGCTCATGGAAACCTTCCTCAGAAGTCTACACTGAGTTGGAATTACCACAGCTGTGCTTAAAACATAACTGAGCAAAAGCCTAAGTAGTGAAGTGTAAAAAAACTATTTAGTCATTCATTGGAACGTTAATCAGAAGTCCAAGAGGATTTTAAAACATTCAACTTGAAGTGCTTTTAAACAAACAGCATTAATTTATTTCCCCACAATAAGGGAAAAATACACATTTAAGCTAACACTTCCAGTAAGAAAGCCGTAAGGAGACAAATGGAATAGTGATTGTTTTAGCGTGCACTTTTACAACTACTGTACAAGATAATCTGTGGAGAAACACTTGCTTTTAGAAGGATTACAATAGTATAACTACATATTTAGAAGCTCCTTAAGTTCAGTATCTAGATTTAAATCAGTTTCACACCATCACTTGTAGTATTCATAGTTCTCTGGTCTACATGCAAAAACATGATCAGTCACCTTCAGACTAAACAGAACTACCCAGTTTCTGCTTCATCTCAAATACACAAATATTCCTCAAATACTGAGGTAACTTGAGTTACTAAAAAAAGTCCTCCTTAAATTAAAAATCCATCACATCTCCAGTAAAAACTTGCTTTGAGGGGGAAAAAACCCACTAGTATTCTGTATCAAGTCTTAGTATACTATTAGCTGTAGACAGAAAAAAAAGCCTCCCCTCCTCTTAAAGACACAGAAGCAAAAAGAAACAAGTATCCAAGAGATATATAGAGGTCAACTCACCACTTTGGAATTCTCCTTGTAGCGAAAAGCAAGCTGGTATGCTGCAAAAACCAAGGGTGGCAGCGTAAAACGAATACGTTGATTCCCACCTGCACCAAAGTGTTTCCGAGCAGTGTTTAAGATCTAAAAACAGAAGCACTGGAAGCTTAGAGAGTTCTTGAAAGAGGTATGTTATTTGTACCTATAACAATTCGCACTATTAGACGGGAACATCAGAAAGACACGGAGTAATCAGGTAAGTTGCAATGTTTTCAGTGCGTGTAGGGAGAAAACATACAAGTTGTTTTACATGAATTATATTTGTGCAGCATATGTAGCTTTTTGTGCGCTCTGTGATGAAGCTTTTTCCTACAGCTGATTAATAAGCATTAGGCAACACTTGTACTATACTAACTACAGATACAGTCTGGACTGTATAGTGAGATGGAGGTTGCCTGGGCTTGCATTTAAAAATTGCATCAGATATATTCTATTCTCAACCTAACTGCAGAAAGAGCTGTCCCTTCTTACAGCAGCCTGTACAAGACTGAAAAGAAGTTCATGAAATTAAACACCTAAGTGATCCAAGTCTCACCTACTGCTTTTTAGAGAGAGAGTTATATGAAGTAGAATGCTAATCAAGAGTTACCACAAACTAATGTAGTTACATCCAAACTACCACCTCATGGGACTAGAAGTTTAAATCCACAATTGTTTTCAAGTCCTCACCCACTACTTCTAAATAAACAGCATTTCACACTGTTATACATTTTGTATTGAGTTCGTAGTGCCAGAGCAGTGACACTCTAGCTTCCAGCCACACTAAATCCGTTATTGTAAGGCATGCAAAACTGACACTTCACAGAGCACAAACACACTCAGAAGCACTGATGCCATACCAGATACTGTTGGTCTGGGTCATCTGATCGTAAAAGATGAATAAATCTTCCCACAAGACTCTGCTCATCAGCAAAGTCCTCAGGGTCAGGATCTTCAGCAGGCTGATCTGGTTGATCCTGGATCAGCGTGGATACCAAATTCATGATAGCATCAACCTGTTAAATGTAATATAAGCTCTGTTTAAACCCAAGTAGTCTATGAACATAAGCTGATAGCAACTGGAAACATCTTTACAGCTATTCATTGTGCCGACAAAGCACTAGGAATGTTTGGTAACTGGTGATGCTTTAGGACTCATTAGCCTTATTCCCTGAAGAAGAGTCCCTCTCAGCAGAAGTGGAACAGCATAAATGTACAAACAAAATTCAGATTCCAGAAGCACTATCCAACCTTCATTAGGTAATAGCCTAGCTTTAAGGGGGTTCAGGGTCTTCGTTCAAACTTAAGTAGTAGTCTCTAGGGTGAAGTTAGGCAAGACGTGTAAAGATAAGGTGTTTGAGAACTTGGGCAGCAGAATTATCAAGCAGGACAAAGCCTGTACTAGTAAGATGGGGGATGGAGGGGTACAGAAACTAAGCATGCTCTGCACAAGGTCATTTAGCATGTTTTCAACTCTTCAAACAGTAGTTTAGATACCTAGAATTTCCATGTCAGTTGACTTCATACCTGACTTGACTTGACTGTCATACCTGTTCTTGGGATACAATTTCTGTGTTATAATCCAATACATTGCTAAGCACGTAGCAACTCATGCTCTTCCTGGACTCATAATCAAAGTATTCAAAGAGTGGGTGGAAATGTTTCAGTTTCAGAACTGTCAGGATATTGTTGTAAGTATCAACAGGGATTTTCAGAAGTCTAGTCAGCTCCTTTGAAACAGCACTACTTGTTGCAATACTAAAACAGATGCAAAAAAACAGTTAATTATTAGTTCACACATAGACAGATTTAAAGTCTGCCTAAATACCAATTCTGATGTATAACCACAACACCTAAGCAACCCACTGCTAGGAAGATTTGAAATAAAATACCAGAACGAGTCGTATCTTGCTCTTTGGGACATAGAATGGGAACTGCATGATTTAAGTTGCTGACAACAGAAAGACCATGTCTGCAAATTAAGCAAGAGAAAAACTCTAGAGTGCCACACAGGATGAATAGACAGCGACTACACACAGCTTGGCATACACATTGTGCATCTGCACAGCTATGCAGAATGATTTAAGCACGGACGAGTAAGTCTTGGGTAGTCACACTTTCCCCATTGTAGTTTATCATGAACTTCTATAGCTTGGACCAAGAGTAGTAATCTTCCACATCTAAAGCATGACTCTTTCCTATCTTACAAAAACATAATTAAAAGTAGAAGTCAAGAATTTAAAGTAATTACCACTCCACAGAGAATGCAACAGACATTTACTTACTGTTCCAGATTAAGTTTATTGAATATTTCCACAGTTGTCTCCAACACCTTGTCAACATAGTCAACACGGTCCGGGTAGCATTTCATAGCCAGGTTAATGAGAGAAACTTGCAAGGATACCACATCCTCTGAGGGCATGTCTTGGCGAGACTGAGATTTAAGACAGCACTGAGTTGATTAAAAGCATGTAACTGCAAAAAAATAGACCACATGCAAGAACACCCAGCATACCTGTATCACAGTAGCAACCTGCTGTGAAAAGATGTCAAACAGTTTGATATCTGCTGGGATACCAGGGCCATCTTCACGATGTGCAAATAAAGCTAACCTAAAAAAAAAAAAAAAAGCAGCTTGGTCAGGATAGTTTCTCCATTCCTCAAATATGGGCCAGAGTAAGACACTAACAGGAAAAAAAGCGCATCTTTTAGGTGTATATACAAGCTTCATTGCAGAGCTTCATTACAAAGCAAAAAGGACACTTGTGGAAATTAGAGGCTGTAAGAACAATCGAGAGTGGTAAATATCAGTCCTGGAAAAGAACGCTGACAGTGACAGCAGGATAAAGAAAGAGCAAGAAAGAAGTTTCATAATCTCTGCTCTTCACCTCGCAGTTAAGTGTTCTGTCTCTCCAGCAGAGAAAGAACTAGAGTGACCTAAAGGAAGAGCAATGTTCTGCATCTACTCAGTGATGTTAAACATCCATTTCCTGCAAAATAGTCTCAAGGTGAGGGGGGGGTGGTGGTGAGAAACTTAGCTATGACTCAGATATTCCTTGTCTCCAAACTAATTGCAGACCAACATGCTTGGTACGTCTACTGTTTGTAAAGAGCAAAATACAAAGAATGTTTTAAGTGGAGAAGATTGTTTTGTGGGGATTTTTTCCTCAAGAAAAACACAAAAGCAAAGCAAGAGAACTGCTATCCAGCAAGCACCCAGAAGACGTTGTAGATCTACCTCTATCCGTAACAGGAGAAAGTCATGTGAATCACCACCTCTGCAGAAATCAGGAAAAATAAGATAATGGCTATAGGAAGTCAGCACTTTACCAAAGCTGCAGCTTGAGGAAAATGTAGTGTTACCATGCTTGCTTTCTAATTTTTAAGAGATTGTTTTCTTCAAATTACAGAAAGATGTACAAAAATATTTAGAAAAAGCCACCTGATTAAAGTTTAAGATTATTTCTTACAGGGTTTATAAATGTCAATTCTGAATGAACTTTGGGCCTGAAACAAAAAAGCAGGTAAGAAAAGGTGAGGTTCCAAAAATATTCACTGCCACAGAAAATAAAAATTCAACTCTTATACTGTGTTGGGGTGGTAACAAGCAGACTTTCTAAAACCAGGAAGAATCACAGCTTCTCCCGACAACAATTCAGAGGGTAGGACTGACAGGCTTCAAAATATCATCAAGTTGCAGGCAGATGGCAGCATAATTACAAACTATGAATAGCATAGTAAATCAAGAAGGATCCCAAAGCAACATGACTTCTCAAAAAGATTCCTTTAATGGAAAAGACCCATGGGAATAGGTACGAAAGCTTCACGAGTTCTTCCACTTCACTAATGTCCAGTTTCAATTATTCCATGCCAGAAATCAAGATACGAAATGCAACAGGCACTATTGTATGGGGCACATCCAGGTCCTAAATACACAGTACTGAACTACATAATAATTGGTCCAAACTACAGTCCAAACACAAGAACGAGATCTATCCCACATGGATTCTAAGAGCTGATACAAGCATATCCTCCAACACTTGGCCTAACATTGGTCAAAAGCAGAAGTTGCCATACTACATAAGACAATCACCATGCTGTTCCCTTTTTATTGTTATCCTGTCTCCAAAGGAGAGGGCTCCAGAAGACACTAATAGTTGCCCAAACAATAAAACATGGCAGTGGTAAGTTTAGGAGGACACCAGGTTCACTGCCAGTCAGCTGTTTACTGCTGCTCATCTGTAACAGTAAAAACAGAAAGCTTACTGTGGAGGTAATACTAAAGCTCTTCGAGTCCTCTAAGTAGACATGACAGCAGAAGGCACATAAGGAAAGCCCCCCTACAAGAGTTACATTGCTACATGCTAATGTAAGAAGCTAGCAAAGATCCTGTGATGTCTATTGAAGGCAGTCTCACAAAATAGACAGGCTCAGAAATTAGATTTACATGCCATGTTTGTTCGTTTTTAAATAAAACTACAAAAAAATCTCAGCCCAGGCAACAAACCATAGGAAACCAAATCATTTCCTACGAACATCCGATTGAAGAAAAGCAGATCTGCTTCCCCACCAAATGCACAACACAGAAGATACTCCAAGGTGGTGCCATCCCATGTTCGAATTTAGTGCAAGCAGTTTTAAGTGGTACCTCCACAGGAAAAAAACACTTTTAAGAGAAAAGACATGAAGCTAGACATAAATTAAAAATTAAGAAGGTAGTTCCACCTCTTACTAGCTCTTTTCTGAAGAAGTAAATATAAGATTAGCTACTAGAATCTTCAAGTTTTCAAGAGGTACCTATGATGGATATAGTTGTCAAAGCAGAATACTGCTGCCACTTTAGTTCAGAAACATGAAGTTGGTCAACATTAAATAACTTGTTTCCTGGCTTGATCTGTTTACTTTAATCCGTCCTTAAAGCAGGATATACTGGAAGCTGTCCATCAAGCAGAAACTATAGAAATAATATTCTTAACAGCTTTAATTGCAGATGAAGACAACATGGAAACAAAGATAGACATGAATAAAATATGAAAAATTGAAAGCTTTCAAATGCTAGAAGAATTATTATCTGCTTATGTACAATACACATTTCATTTTGAGCCAATTTCCACCCCCCTGGTCACTCACCTGTCAATTAAAGCAATTATTATATTTTTCACATTCACATTTTGGTGCAGCTCAGCACAGGCTCTGAGAAATGGATTCAGGGTTTGGAGATGAAATTCGTCTGGGAAAACCTGAAATTTTAGATCCATAGTCATCCGGTTATAAATTTAATCTACTCATTATTACACAACAGCAAAATGCAGCAGAGTCACTGAAAATCAGATAGCCACATATTAAAATAGTCACAGGACAGACTGTATCTAGGGTTCCCAAAGCTGACCTTGTCTGAGTAAGCACGTGAAGTAACAGATGCAAGACAAACTGGTGAGCTGATGTCCCAGCTACCTACCACAACTCTTACTGCAGGCATGGCTACTCACATAGTTTACAAGTTTCTGCAACGGAAGAAACACAGAACGCATACCTCTCCACTCTGCCCACCCACTGAAGAGTAATACGCATCAAGCCACTGGGTAAGAGACCCAGTGAAAAAGTTTTCCAGTTCACAAGGAAGAGGTGAAAGTAGTCTGAATCTGACTAAAAGCACAGGAATAAGCGTCCCCATGTTCAAAATCAACAATGCAACTGAATTTAAGCAGCTTACCTGTATTATACACTCCATGAGGTACTCCTGAGCTAAAGCATCTCTACAATTTACAACCTGCTCCAATATTCCAGGCAGAACAATCTGTAATAAGAAAAGTCTTGCAGTGTTTATAGAGCCATTGATCTTATATTCACAGATGCATTTAATCCAAGTAGAGCGGTATTTCTAACACTTCTCAGATTACTCTTCACAAGAAAAACTTTCTGATAAAGACTCAGTGTTCAGCAGTTCCATCCTTCAGAGAAAAAATTCGCTGGTCCCAAACCTCTGTCCCTTTGGTACATTATATTAAATCAAAACCGACAGCTGTGTTTGTTGTGTTTTTTTTTTTTTTAAATTCAGGAATGTGCGTTGCTGGCACCTAGCACTACACGGGGGCCTCAGCAGCACTGCTATGGTAGAACTTAAAAGGGACAGACTTTAGATAACACACATTTGCTTGGCTATCTTTTCATGCAACGAACAGTTCACTTACCAAATGCTTTGGGAAGCATAACTTCATTGAACTTGTAAAGTCTATTACAGAACACTGTGTACATCTCTCTAACTCATTCTCTAATTAAAATGGGAATCAGTAAAATGAAGTCATAAAAAGTCATGCCAACCCTACAAAAGAGCTTATGGGAAAAAACACGAGTCCTATCCTTAGCCTGTAAACACATTATATATCTTCATTAGCTTTCAGAAATTCCAGTTAATAGCAGTTCCAGAAGCATCAGGATTATCAAGCTTATAGCACAGCCGTTATACTTCCTAGGCCACTGATGTGAAAAGCCAAATTGGTTTCATGTGGAAAAAGTAGCAGAAGCTGGAAAGCATGGACAGACATCCTACCTGCTTATATCGCTCCACATTAACACCTTCCAGCTGACTGAGGCGAACAAGGTTTGTTCCTACCAGGATTCGCAGTTCCTGCCTTTCCCGCTCCCTCTTCTCTCTATCACGACTATGGCCCTGGTGTTGCATTCGCACCCAAAGTTTGTTCATCTCAGCAAAATTCAGGAGCACAAAGTCCATGGAATCACTGATGTCTCCAGTGGTTTCTTCGCTGCAATTGAGGAACAGATTAGGAACAGGAAAAGCTTGTCAAAAGTATCCATCTTTCCATCCGCTGGTAAATATCTTTCTTAAGATAGGAGATTGGGGAAGTATGTGGTGGGACGTCCGGGTTCATAACAACTGTTCATATCCTCACTTAAGTGAGGAAACCTTAATAATTCCCTTCCAAAACTACCAGAACTCAGTAGTCTCGACAGGTGGTTTACATTTTAACATACCTACTTCTCTCAAATCTAAAGAAAATCATACAGGAAATCTAAATATGCTGATTAAAAAAGTTTTTAAAGTTAGTGCCTGTCTTACTCTGTTTGCTCGCCTTCATCTGGTAAAATGTTCCTGGTACACTGCAGGAGATAGTTCCGAAGAAAGAGGCCTCTAAGAGGATGTTGTACTCCACGGCACATCTCCACCAGGTCTTTCAAAATATCTTTCCTGGACTGTGGAAACGACTTGACATAGACAACACCTACTGTTATCAGGAGATACCTGCAACAGGCACAGAATACAACAATAAATAGTTAAGTAATAATACAATACTACATTTAAGGCAACAGCCCACTTCTACTCCAACAGCATTATCAAAGCACAGAAAGCAATTAAATGACATACCATACCTTCAAGTACCATAACTTCAGATAGTGTCAGCTTTCAGTTCCCCTTTCTCCTCTGCTACAGAGCACAGGAAGTCTGAACAGCTAGGTGACCTCATTACAGGGCTTTATACTTCAAATGTATAAATGCTCAGCATGCACAGAGTTCTGAATGCTTTCAGACTGGCTTGTCTATACTTCCAACACCCTGCAAGACTGGAAAGCAATTGTGGCCCATACAGATAAGGTATGTATTATGGTGAAGCACTTAAGCCTCTTTCACACTGTAGTCTAGCAGGATGTGGACTACACTCCTCCTGAGATCTCCAGGCCTGTACTCACTCCATCAGCATCTCTATGTTCAGCAACAGACAGAAGGAACACGTGAGACACAAAGGACCAGTGCACCAGTATACTTGACTCCCCTTCAGCTTAAGAGAAATAAAACTTACAATCCTCAGAACTTGCAAATACGTGGTTTAAAAGCCTCAACCCTGCACACTTCTCTAATTCATGCATGGATATGCCTCCATGAATACAACAGAAGTGTTCACTGGGGAGAAACAGAGCCTGCATCAAGCAGGTAGGAGGACAGCAAGCGGTTATGCAGAGCTGAAGACATTGTGGCAGCCAAACCCCAAAGTCTGAATGAGGGTGCAGCCTGGTATACCCAAAGCCTCTTTCTGGCACCACCATGTGGTCAGGAATTAAAAACTGCAATGCCAAGCAAAATCCAAGTCCTAACCCTGAATATCTAGAAGATCCACTCCAGTCCTACAGTGATATATTTAAACGTAAGCCTTTCAGTATCATCTCTACCATGTTAATCCATAGTCTAAGAACTATATACTCAGAAACACAAAGCTTTTAGAAGTTACAAAAGCTTTCAGCTTCCTTCTCTCACATACTAAACATGTAGTTGATCTTACTGATCAGAATGAGGTACCTGGTTAGTTCTCTACTGACCAGCTCCTTACCCAGGAGTCTGCTTTATTCCACATCCAAGTGCTTCCATCTTCCTGCCAACGTTTTCGTTTTTGCACACGATCAAGAACTGACCTTTTGCAGTTGCACTCTTGGCTTAACTCTCAGAAGTCTCAAAGGAATCCGCTCTTAAGATATGTAGAGGTAATATTTACAGCTGCAAACAGGTCTTGTTGCCAAGCAAGAACGCAGAGTCTATTATCAGAACCCAGAATCTGACCATTATCTACTAGTCTTTAAAAAAAAGTAAAATATATACACTTACAGTCTTGGAATAATATTTCCAGCATACTGTACTAACTCATAAAGGTCTGCCACTTTTCTTCCCTTCGCAAATTCATCCGTCAGGTAGACTTCCAAGTAGTGTAGCTCATCAGAAATTGCCATGTCTTTTTCTCTTAGTTAAGGATTTTAGTTCAGAATGTCTACAACAGATCTACAGAGATATTTGCTCATTCACACCAAGGAAGAAAGACACTGTTCCAAATACAATCACAAGGTTCAAAAAAATCAAGCCCAAGTGCGTAGTACTTTAGAAAAAATCATCACTACTGACATAAATGTGCAAAACTAACCCCAAGCCTTCAACTATTATTTTCAGCATATTAGAAAAGAACAAGAAGCACAAGCAAAGTCAAAATAGCAAGCAAATGAATGCAATGGAACCGAATAAGTAAAGGCATACTACATGTCACAGAAGAATCTCATCATCAGCAGCACACATGGAGAAAACAGTATGCAAATATAATCACATTCAATTCCCAAATTTCACGAAAAGCCTCCCATTCTTCAGGTATGACAGCACAGACAAGCAAATACATTATGGCACTTGACTTAGGGTTAGAATCTAACAAAAGAAAACAAAGAAGGCTAAAAAATAAGTTGTTTTACAGTTTTTTTGTGGCAGCATACTGCAAGCAGAACTTTTAATAGAGCTCATTTTTATAGAGCTAGACTCCTGAAGACTCACAATGGAAAATATGAAAGACATTAAAGACCTACTTTATACCAAAGGAAAAACACTTGCACAGTTATCAGACAATTGTACATTCTCTTACAATACATCCAGATAAGTAACAGAGGAGAAAAGTGCTACTACGTATCCGAGATTAAGGAGATGTCCTTATAACAACAACAAAAAATCAAGTGAACATATCATTCCAAATTCAATATTTCAACCATTTGGTCCTCTAATCTTCAAAGGATACAGAGCTCATAATAGCTCTTTGGAGATAGCATAGAAGTCCGCAGCTCACCAAGCTTGTTGGAAGCATGTTTCAAAGCATCCATGAGCTTGTTTTTGTCCTTTAGGGGAGGTAAAAAGAACAGCCTGTCACAAATAATGCTAGGCAACTGCAGTATTTAAGAAAGCTACACTTTTGGCTTTTATAAAAACCATACAAAGGTTTAAGTATCTAAACATCAGAAAAGTGATAATTCCAGTTAAAGCAAATATCTAGCTTGTACTACATTGCCCATCCAAACTAAGTGGAACATTATACCTGAAGGCGGTGAGGAGGCTTATCTTAAGATAGAGCTACAGTAAGAAAGAATTTTGGAAAAAAGGTTTTGCTTATGTAGAAATCACACACACCATTCAAATTCTATTCAGCAAGCCAAACAGTAATTAACTTTCTAAAAATCATCTGGCCTGGTGTTTTGCTCAGATCTCATGAAGCAGCCTCTAGCAGTCAGAG
Source organism: Anser anser (assembly GCF_964211835.1). Taxonomy (NCBI): domain Eukaryota; kingdom Metazoa; phylum Chordata; class Aves; order Anseriformes; family Anatidae; genus Anser; species Anser anser. The sequence goes on from NC_139732.1 coordinate 4,945,484, forward strand.
GACACACACGGCCAGCAGAAGCCGCTGTTAGAATTAGATTTCTCTTTCCCTTCTGAAAGAGACAGTTTATTACTCCACATATAACATGTGCTCATGATGCATACAATTCCCTGGCATCACAGAGTGCAAGACAAACTTCTAGTCTACCACCTGTACATACTTGTTGAACACCTAAGAAACAGCCTTAAGTTTTGGAGGAGAATGGAAGGAATTGCTAGGGTCATCCACTCACACATAGGAGTAGAAAGTTCGGCTGCAACTACTTCAAAGATTTCAAAAGCATTCCACACAGCGTAAAACTGGAAGAGGCATTACATTTCTTGCTACTGTCATTTGACTACAAAGTTAGCTTGGCTAGCCCCATGAAAATATATGGGAATATTTAAGCTCTTTCATTGCTGATTTAAGCAGTTTCTCAAACCCAAGAAAGCTTCACACGATACTGTCTTGCTGCATTGGCTAAAATGTCAGGACAAATACCTCAGTACTATCCTAGTCAATGTTTCTTTTCCAGTCACAGGAGAATTCACACATCAGTCTGCAGTTCATTACTATGTTTACCCTACTCAGCAGGTAATGAATTACTAGCATCGCAGTCTGTGGCTCACGAAAAAAGACTACAGTGAATAAACACCAGTACGCTGAACATAGACAAGGATATATTATCATCATGTAGCTCCATGTAGAATGCATTTGAGCAGTAACCTTCTGGTGACAAGTGGCAGGCATATTCTCAGTTTAGCCTCACTCAAATGCACGCACAAACCAAAGTAGATGCACCTTTATAATGTATTTTGAGAAACACTGTGACAAATGCAGGTATAGGCATATAAGGAATACCGAAGGCTCGGTCTCATCAAGTAGCTGCCTCATCCATTTGCAAAGGCTCTGCCACAAAGATGCATAAAGAGTTAAGTTTCCTCACAGCACTAGAGATTAGTATTGATTTACTGTTTCACTCCTAGCAGATGAGAAGCTTCATTGCATTTTAATGTCACATTCTTACCAAGCATCTCTTCATTTGGAAAGACTGCACCTTAACAGCCTGAATTGCTTCATCCAGGAGTTTTTCCTGTTCATCCTGAGGAGATTGCTGTGTTGTTGGCTGGAAGAAAAAAAAAGACTATTTTTATCATCTGCTTATGACTTGATTCAAACTGGTTCCCCATGGTTTAGAACACAATGCAAGTGGCACTGCAGTGTGACCAGTCAAGAGCTGTCAAATAGCTATGTGATATTTAAGGGAAATTTTTTTTTACTCTGCAAAAATTTGAGCACAGGGAACAGATTAGTTATGGACAGCCTCTGAGCACCATTGTCTCTTAGAGTGCAAAGAACGAGGTCAGTTCTGCCCTTCTTTTCCAGCATCTGCAGGTCAAAAATCCAATAGGAGTATCTGGCAACAAAAAGTTTCGTGAGAACACAAAGACATCACCGCACTGAGGGAAAGCGTCGTTACTCCTTAAAGCAAGGCCTGGAGCACTCAGATCACAACAAGTCACAAGCTATCAGCAGACTGCTATCTGAGCCACACAGCTCTGCTGAAGACAAGTTCCAGATAAGCAAAGCAAAGGATAAAGTACAGTTAGCTCCTTCTGGAAGGCAGAAATGACTTGCCAAAGGCAATAGAAAACTGAAGAGAATCGTCATTTCTTGATGTCCCCTCCTTGTCCCAGTGACCCTCTTCCTCCCGCTTCTCCTCAACGAGGAATATTCCAGGCCTTTGACATTCAAAACTTGCAAGCTCTTTTGCTTTTCCAAGGACCATACTGCATTTTTTTTTTATACTGACAGACTTACGTGTCCCCCCCCAACCCAGCTATTAACGGGCCCTTTCCACTGCACCTACTCCCTGCCCTCTTCCAGACTGATGAGGTTAGTTTCTACAGGCTTCTTTCTTTCAAGTTACCCTCTAAGATGTCTAAGTGTACTCCCATCCAAACTCAACCCCATACACACCTCCTTGTAAGTGACTCCAGTAACTGATGCTGCACTCAACAGAACAGAGCCTCCAAGGCTCTCCCTACCTACAGCCATCCACCTATTGCTTCGGCCTGATCTTCAACACCTCCTTAGAGCCCACCAGCCCCTCCCAATCTTGGGGTTCCAGAGATGGAAGCGTTGACTTAATGTCCCAATTACATCTCCTCCAGTCTTGACGAATACCATTTACATACAAAGTCATGCCTACAGCTGGCTCTCCACGTCTGCAGCCTCAGTAATTTCTCAACTATTTTTGCTTATTCCCCCACCGTGTTCAGAAAGCTCACGGTCTCCTCTTTTTAACCAGATATCTTGATAACAAGCTAGCAGGCCATGAATTACATCATCCCGATGTTCTTAAAAACAGGATCTTCAGTACTGATTTCTGTTGCACAACTCATGTTTGGAGTCCATGTGAACACCTTTTAAGAATCAATATTATAATTTAGGTCTTCATTTAAAAAAAAAAGGAGATCCTTTCATTTAACATCAATTTAACAGTGATCGGGCATTGCAGCCTTGACATACCCATGTTTTCTCCTTTCTCCCATATCCACCATTTGACTTGATTCTTTTCTGTAACTGCAGTTCCCTGAGTGGCACAGAGCATTTCTCACACATTCTCCCTACTTCCCCTTTCTATTTACAGAAAGCAGACAGCGCCAAGCAATATTGTTCTTGCCTCGATCTCATCTCAACAGGTGGGGAATCTCTGCCCCTGTAGGTTTCCAATCCCGCAGCCAGACAAGAGTCAAGGCTGATCTGATCTAACATCGGTGACAATCCTGCTTCAAGCAAGAAGCCATACATGATAGAAGTTCCTTCCAGCCAACACTTCTGTGACTCTCTGGGTCTCAGTAATAGCCAAACCATGCACAATAGCTAATTAACACCTCTATTTTGTCAACAGAAAAAGTTGCCTCTGCTAATTAGCATGACTGCACCCATTAGAAAGCTCTCTTTATAATTAACCACAAAGCGCATGCCTTCCAAAAATGGATTTAAACATAAGGCAAAAGCAGTAGGGGCAGGCAGCCTTATCGCCCAGGCAATTCAGCAGCTACAAACCAGGCACAGCCCGACTGAAAGCGCTTTCTCCCAAAAGAACCTTACATTCGGTGTTGAACTTTATTCCATGACAGATCCAACTTTTAAGGAACAGAAACTGACAGTGCTGGCACGAGTGTGCAACAACCAAATCCACACACCACGCAACTGGCTTGCTGAATTATGTCCTTGCCAAAAAGCTTGTCGCACCCTGCAGCCCCCTGAATTCACACCAGTGCTTTACACACATCGCTGCTGAACCAGATGCCACGTAACCCGACCACATCACGAGCCGCTGTGCTAAAGCACAAGTCAGAGGAGCGGAGTGATGTTAACACCAGGCACAACTTCCCAAGCCCCGTCCCACAGCCGGCAGGCAGCCTGCAGGGCTCCAGGCCCCGGAGCGCTGGGAGAGCTGCCCAGGCTGTAAAGCGCCCAGCAAGCAAGAAAACTGCCCCAGCTGAGCTAACAGCCTACCACTCACCTTGTTCACCCTATAAGCACACAAAATCTTGAAGCAGGGGTGTGGAAAGCAGGCCTTTTGAGAGGAACACCAAGTGAAAGCACTTGGTGAAGCACTCAGTATTTTCACATCCCCAAGGTGCGGCTGCCAGAGCACATGCACCCCCTTTTCCTTACTTCTCCCAGCTACAACGAGCCAGCCAGCTTTGCATCAAATTCTGTGTGCACCAACAGAGGACATGGACGGCATTTTCATTCCTGTTCTAAATTTGAGCAACAAGGTCCCACACTACGTTTAACATTGGGACTGCAGTAAGTATGCTTCTGAGTTCTTCCATTAAACCACTTCCATGTTATCACCAGCCTGGCAAGGTGATGGTTCATAGCAAGAATGCCTTCACTACACGGTGCTGGGCAATGGCAGCATTTCACCATCGCACAGGTGGTGAGATAACCTACCAGTGATCGCAACCAGCATGCAACTGCAGCAGCTGAGGTGTTGGGTTTGTAGCAGCTTGGCTTCTACATGAGATAAACGCAGCACTGCTGAGCAAGTCCCTGCTCTTCCTTAAACACTCAGACTTTGAAACCCGAAACCCTTTTTATTTACTGTAATAAGCTTCAAAACTATATGGTGTTTCCACACATGACCAGGTTATTATCAGGTGCTAGACACACAAGCCTGAAGTTTGTGGAAGAAGCAGCAGAAGGCAAACAAAGTGAAGATAACGCACAGCAAAGGACTACCAGGGACAGATGGTGTGGCTCCTATCACACTAGAAACCAGTTCTGTCAGATACAATGCTGAATAAAGCTGTTCATGCTCTTTATCATCTACTTCAAATTGGGAACCTAGGAACAAAGAAGGTATTTTCAAGTGTTATTTAACCAAAAACGCAACTGCGCTGTGGAGTCCTATTCCAATCTACAAACACCAATCTTCAGGAGGAAGCAGAGGATGCGTGGCCACGGGAAGAAGAGCAGCAGCACCCTCATCAAGGCACAAGAGGTCCTGCCTTCTCAGCACTGGGTACAGGGAGGTATGAACTACCGCAGGAACACAAGATAATGGAGATCAATTATGCAGCCACTTAGACTTAAATGCTTGGGCCTTAGCCCCCATTAGATACACTACAAGCCTTGAAGAAAAAAATTGAGGTTAACGAAGTTTTCTACTGTACTTATTCCTACCTTTCTCCTTGGAAGCCACAAGGAAGAGCAGCAATGGGAAGCAGACACAGAACTGCCTCTTTCAGCTGCATCTTCAGCTGCTGTACAAGAAACTGTAGCTTTCTTTTTTTTAATCCAAAGATCGTACTGCTGCACCTTATCGCAGCCACAGTAAGGAAGTCACAACACAGCAGCTTAATTCACACAGAGATTCGGTATTGTTTGTGTTGGAGTTTTTTGTTTGGTTGTTTTTTTAATGATGTGCTTTTTTTTTGAGAAGCCTTAAGGCTGCTTTCTGCCAGTTTGATGCTAGCAAACAGTAAGTTGCCTTGGGGAAAAAAAAAATAAATTGTTTTTAAGCCCCAAACTAGCTTGGAAGAATTTAACTGGTATTACCCCCACGCACACACCTTGATCAGCCAGGCAGCAATCTTGAGGATAATTAATGAAACATACTGCAAGTGTTGTTCTCAACCATGCCCAACCTTGTAATAACAACTCTTGAACACACACAGTTAACATTACACCTACTGTGTAGGATTTACTTGGTTTCTAACACCCATCTCCCCAGGAAGACATCCATTCATAGTTTGTTTTATATTTCAGACTTGCAACACTTTGGAGATGACTATCATTTTGGGTCATTGTGTTGACAAGATGCTTGTTTCACTTCTATCAGTAAATCACTGTATTTAACAGAATTATCTACAACTAAAATACACGGGATTCAAGGCAAGCTTGTGGAATCTCACAAGCAGTCTGTATTCTGGCAAAACAGGTATCTTAAGCTGAATGGAGAGTATACATAAAAGAGCAGAAGATTTCACTTCTGTTCTAAAGTGCATTTTCATCTACTGTCCAAGTGATTAAGCACTTTGATTTAGATGTACTTCCAGCCTATTCCATATATGACTTTTCCTTCTGTTCACTCACGTGCTTGTGGTTAGTACCTCATCGAACAAGACTTACCCACGTTTCTCTGTCTCCTCCCAGTTTTATTAGGACTGCCACCCAGTCACTATCAAGACATTTAACACGAATGTTACCCACAACAGAGGAAGATCAGGACAATCGCCATCCTACTGATGGAGCCTGAGCGCACACAACACATCACTGCAAGTATCACGGGGTGGCTTGATATTACCAAAAAAATGCCTAAGCATTTTGTACCATATTGGAAGCAAAACCCTGCAACACAGAAGGCAACCCCAGAACTTCTGTTAAGTCACACAACAGTGCACACGGATGAGCCAAAGAGAAGGAAACATTTTTCATGTTTAAGCTGGCATTTGCTGCCACAGGAAGCCAGGAGACATTAACAAGAATCAAGGGGCTGTGGGCTTTTTATTTAGAGAACGATCAATAAACGTCTAAGAAATCCAAGTCTAGTTTAGGGTACTTAAACACTGCTTTAAGGCTTAAATGAAGCCTGGCCACTGGAAATGGCAATAGAACCTAGTCTGGTAGAGGGGATTAACCCACATTTAATAGCTGGAAGCTTGGGTTTTCTTTTCCTGAGTCACCTGCTATCAGCTATTATCAGAAAGAGGACATTAGAGCAGGCGAGTCTGAGGCCATTTCCCACGGAAATGACAAGCAGAAGAAAGCTGGGCCACCTCTGAGCTACCACGGGCACTGACATGGGGGACAGGGACCACAGTGTGGGTGGACGCAGCACTTCCACCGCCAATTAAACATCCCAATTCATTTTTCTAGCCACATGCCGGGTTTCACCACCCCACACACGCCTCTGCAGGACACAGCACTAACCCATTCCAGCAGACGCAACCTCCCAAATGCGAACCTGCCCCAGAAGCCCAGGCACTGGGCAACCCCTGCTTCAGAAGGGGCTCGGTGCGCGCTGCGCACAGCCCAGCCGGAGTGACCAGCAACCAGCGTGCTGCCTGGCGCAGCGAGCGCCGTGTAAGGTTTTACTGAGCGTTAAGCACCGCAGAAGCCCCCTGAACGAGGCAGCCTCGAGTCCTGACAGAGAACGGGACCCCCCCCCGCGCCGTTACCCAGGGCTGAGGCGTTTCTCGCCCCGAGGCCCCCAGGCTCACCGCGGGGCTGCTGCCCCCCCGCACGCACGGGCAGCTGGGCCCAAGGGGCCCACCAGGAGCTGCCTCCCCCCGGCACTGGGGCGGCGCGGAGGGGGCAGCTCGGGACGGCCGTTACCGGGCCCCCCCTTCCCCTTCCCCTCCCCCTCCCCCTCCCCTCAGCCCCCCCGCACCGGGCGCCGGCCGCCGCCCCCCCCCCCCCGATGGCGCTCCCGAGCTGCAGCCGCAGCCGCAGCCCCAGGCCCGGTCCTGCCCCAGGCCCGGTCCTGCCCCCGGCCCTGCCCCTGGGCCGCCCCCTCCCGCCCGCAGCCCCGGGGCCGCTTCCTCCCCCCTCAGGGCCCCCCCCGGCCGGGCCCAACCGCCGCCGCCGCCCCTCACCATGGCCGCGCCGCCACGAGCCGCCCCCGCCAGCCCCGCCCCGCAGCGCCGCGCGCCGTCACGTGACCGCCCCGCCGCTCCCCTCTCCGCTTAGCCATTGGCCCGCTCCGAGGAAGCGGTCAACTCCGAGCCCATTGGCTCGCGGCGAGGTGATTGGCGTGGGGAGCGGCCAGTGAGGCGCGGCGCGGCGCGGCGCGGGGAGGCAGGGGGCATGGAGCGCGGTGCCGTGAGGCGGCTGGCGGCCAGGGCGGGCCTGGGCGAGCCCCGCGTCGTCAGGTGCGGGGCCGGGGCCGGGGCCGGGGCGGGGGTCGTCGCCGTTATGGGTCACGGTCACGGTCACGGAGGGCTCCCCGTGTGTTGCAGGAAGGCCGAGGAGTTCCTGCGGCTGTCCCAGGTGAGGTGCCCGGGGCTGATGGCGCAGACGACGGCCACGGGCAGCGCCGTGATGTGCCTGGAGCTGGCGGCCCGCGCCGCCAAGAGGCCGCTGGACAAGGTACGGGCGGGGGGCGCGGCCGGGCTCTGCTCAGCGAGCCCCGGCTGTGGGCGCGGTGCCCCCGCGGGCTGCGCTGCCACCGGGGCCCTGCCTGAGGTGCCAGGCGCGGGGCAGCGCCGCGGGCACACCGTGAGTTCCAGCCCGTGTGCTGACAAACATAACGCCCGCGGGGGTGCGGGAGTCCCCATCCAGCCCGCGTTCAGCAGCCACGCCTGTAAACATCCATCTGCAGGCCCAGCTCAGTGGCGCTGAGCTGACAAGTAACGTCCGAGAGGTGCTCCTCAGTGTCCGTCCGCAGAGGAGGAGAACTGGGCTGCATCTGGGCCCCCGAGGAGCAGCATGAGAGCATTGGTCATCTCTTCACGTTGCCCCTAGCCTGGGTACCTTTGTTTTTAACCTTTGTTTTTTTGTGTGAAAAAAGGGTCATGTCATCTTACATAGAAAAGACAAACTTCATTTTGGGTGAAAAGGTCTAAAAATAATACGGCCTTAGAAGATGTGGCCTTCTCATTGGTTAGTCTGCCTGTATGCAGTGAAAACTTACAGCACTCATTGCACAAAATTGTTTAATATAGCAATTGAACTTCACCTTAAAGTAGTGTGTGGTTACTAACCTATTTCAGTTGTCTGGATAAGATGCCAGTCTTCTGCTAATCCTTGGGGCTTGTCTTTATCTTTGAAAGAGCTATTTTATTAAACTCTCCGGTTTGAACAAGACGACCTACCAGAACTCCATCAAGTCTTTGGAGTGTTTGCTAGAGGTGAACCCAAGACTGGGAATACGAGACCTGGCGGTGCAGTTCTGCTGCACGGAGGCAGTAAATACCGCTTCAAAAATACTGCAGAGGTGAGGAAGCTCTCAAGATCGCACCAGTAATTGCTAGTAAGAGTCTTTGTTTGTTAAATGTGTAAAGAGCTTGTTTGCAAGGGTCAGGTATCTCCCACTGACGAGTCCAGTGAGGTAAGTTCTTAGCACTGACAATATAGCCACTTATCTAGGCCACTTTCTAAAAACGTGTTAGAAAGACTTAGCTTGTGAATCTTAGTAAGTCATTGTCTGAGTCCCAGTTCAACTCAGAATAATGTAAAAAAGATAAGACATTTAGTCGTTGTAATTATCCACAGAATCACACTTCCACATGATCATGTCAGAGTTTAGAAGTAATGCTCAGTAGAAACAAATCCTCCTTTCTGGAGAAGCAAATCTCTTAAAACACACATTACATCTAAAAACATTAGGTAGAACACTTCAATGGTGATTCAACAGATTTAACTAAAACCTTGCTCTCTGTAGCATCTACTTTAACAAGAGCAATCATTGAAGAGCTCTGGAGTGCTGTTACCCTGCTAGCGTGTTTAAAAACTGTCAGGGATTCAAAGTATTCTGAGTTGCAGGACAGGGAACAAAGACCTGTGTATGCTTCTGGGTGCTTAATACAAACTAAAACAAATAGCCTGTGGACAGGGGACAGGTGGACAGTAAAAAATTAAATTCTTCACAGTGCTGAACATCCAGAAGTCATCTGCCATATATTGCACAGAGGAAGGCTTAAATAGGTATTATAGGAACTATAATAAATAACTATTAAAGAAACTATAATTCTACCCCATATAGTAGGATGGATTTATGTAAAGTATCTTAATACAATTTTTACATGTAATGTAGAGATAAAAGCAGGTGTAGATGGGGAACACCAGATTTCACTGACACGCTTTGATTCCGACCCCTAATTCGAAATACCTTTAATTCAAATAGAGGAGGTGATCCCCACTCCCTTCTTTTCCCTGTTTTGCTCTACTCAGCCAGTAACAGCTGTTTGTGCTTGACTAAGTTACAAAGGACCAAGTGATCCAATATGAGACCTGTTCAACTGCTGAGTGCCATGTGACAAATTAGTCTCAAGGGCTTCATTTGTGGAGAATGCGTTATACAATTATTGTTTTTTAGGTACGAATCCAGCCTCCCTGAAGCACAGCAAATGGACCTTGATTTCTCAAAACCACTGTTTACAACAGCTGCATTATTCACTGCATGCAAGTGAGTACAGCTTGAGGGACCTTCTATGGGCTTAAATACCTGGTGAGACATCAACAGAAATAGTGCCTACAGTGTAAGCAGCTGACTTTTTTCAGCATGCCTGAATAGTCAGAAGGCTCTTTCCTAGCACACCCTGCTTTCTTTACTCCTGGAGCTGGAGACAGGCCCAGCAAACAAGCCTACACTGCATTTGCCTTCAGGAGGAAGCAAAAGTATTCGTATCAATTACACAGAAAAGGATCTTGAGATTTTTGTCCTAGAAAAATGAAATGTCTTCCCTGGTGTCTGATGGATGCTGTGGATAATTCCATTAGGACATACTATCCATGCCAGTAGTTGAAGAACTCCTGTTAGTGTTTTGCACTTTGCCCTTTTGCACTTTGCCCTCCTTTTCAGCCTAACCCGTGTAACAATAGTAACATTTTTAGATTTAATGAGAACTTTTTTCCTTTGTCAGACTAGATTTGAGCTAGGCATAAAGCAAAAAGCTGTATGTGGCTTTTGGTGGAAGACTGCTCAGAGTTGCAAGAATGGCTTACTGGCTTATGTTTGAGCACCAGGAAGCAGCTGTTCAGAAGAATGAGAAGCTCTAAGCCCTACACCAACACATCCCGTGGCTCTAACCTCTGGGAGATGGATCTGTCTTAGCTGTAGGCCTGTATCAGCTTGGAAGACAGGTGTCAGGAGAGCCTGACTCAGACAATGCTTTGTAAGAATTTGCTTGCACACACGTCTTCCCTTTTTAACAATCTTTGGAAGCAATTCAGGTGCCACATAGTTTTACAGCTCTTGACAAATGTTCTGAGAGTGGTCCCATTCAGCTCTTGACAGTAGTAGGGTTTTGCCCTGGTTCCCTTAAAACCTGTAAAGTATCTTTTTCTAATAGTTTCCCCTTGTAATTTGTACTAACCATGGGATTCACTTCCTGATTTGTCTTGATCAGCTAGTGTAAGGGTCTTTTTTCTTTCCTTTTTTTTTTTTTTGTTAGTTTTTTTCTAAGTGAGGAAAGGATTAGAAAGGACAAAAACCTCTGGCATACCTTTCTTCATTCTCACAGGCAGCGTTGGTACAGTAAACATCACCTCACCTGAGCGATACTTGCTGAAGTGTTGTTTCCTACAAGGTTAAATCAACTTTCTGTTGTAGGTGCTTGAAGCTAAAAGTGGACAAAACTAAAATCTTGGCTACATCTGGGGTGAAAAAAGCAATATTTGATCGGCTGTGCAATCAAATGGAGAAGATAAGCCAGCAGCTCAGCAGTAAGTTTTTGGCCTTACCGTTGTAATACAGCATACCGATCACCTGGCCTCACAATGCCCCTCTCCTTTTCCACTGGTTATTTCATTCTGATCACTTTCAGCTGTTCCCTTCTAGTCAAACCTGCCCACTGTTCCAGTATGTTTCCTGCAGTCCAGTTCCCAGTCATAGTCTGGGACTGACTTGCTTCTGGGGAAGTCACAACAGCTTACAATGTGGCAATGCCAAAAATAACCTGTTTTCCTCTCTTCTCAAGTGCTTGCTGCTCCATAAAATCTCTGCTGCAGTAATTTATTCCCTGCTTCTCCCATATCTTGGATTCCTCCTCCTTGCCTGCTTTCTGCATCTTGTTAACGTAGCAACAAAACATGGAAATTACCATAAACATTTTGCTACCTCTGTTGCTTTGACTGACACTTCTGTGTTTTCCTTTCTTCCACTGCAGTGTTAACACACATCTAAGCCTTGATCTTCTGGTGGTAGTTCAGCCATTACCTGACACCAGGCCTCCACATGCAGCAGGCAGACATGAGGAGAGTCTTTCTTACCTGTTGTTGAACTTGCAGCTCTCTTCCCTCCTTTTTGTGGAGGAAGATTGAAACACAATACATGACTTCCCATCCTTGTATTTCTGCTCCTTCCTACTTATCTCCTTTTTTCCTTTCCCAGACTTTCATCCTCACGCTGCCACTGCCAGTAGCCCTGCTCCACTTATCTTCATATTCATACCTGATGTTTTCTGGAGCATACTGCCTGAACCCAGACCAAAAGCCACTACTCTCTATCTAGGCATGGAGCTGCCCATAGCGAAATTACCCCCCCACAGACAAGCAGCTAAGGGCAGCTGGTAGTTTCTGTGTCAGATTAGGGAAGAATGTGCATCTGTATACAGTCTCCAGCATGTTGTGGGCATCTGTAATACAAAGCAGATGTAATGACTTTTTTTATTTATTTTTTTTTTTTAGAGGATGATGTCCCCCTGGCTGCAGAGACATCCGAAAGCCTGCAGACTGACCCGGAACACTGCGAGAAGGAAGACAGTAAGTCGCATTTAGCTATGAACTAAAACCAGAGCAGTTCTGGGCTTTGTTACTGCTTACTGATATTTCAGTTATATAATATCCTGTAAGAATCAGTTGACAGCAGCTTAGACAATTCTGCAAGCCATTGACTAACAAATGAACTAAGTGAACACAGCAGAAGGACGATGGTATTTATACTGTGGAGTTAAGTACAACTCCTAGTGGAGTTAAATACAACTCTTCCATTCAGCTGCAGAAGTGAAGAGGTGACTTGTGGGAGGCAGGCAGAGGAGCAAACCACAGGATTAGGATAATGCAGTGATAGTCCTTGTACAGAGATAAACCTATCAATGTACACTTGCTGGTTATTCCCAGCACCATATTGCCCCTGATGGCCCATCATGGACTTGTTCTTTTTATCACAGGATCTGATGATGATGATGATGAGGTGCCATGTAAACAGCCAAAGACTGAAACAAAGCAAGACTATGAAGAATGGAAAAAGAGAATCCTGGAAAATGCTGCTAAGGCACAACAGACCAATAGGGGTACTGGTTCTGTGCCACCTTGTAATATCACTGCTGCTTGCTCATAATTTTAATTCCCCCTCTGCTGTAACAAGTATTCCAGTAGCATATGAGTGACAGCTGGCTACTAGTCAGCTAATATTATTTATGAGCTAGTTTTTAAATATTTAGGATTTTTTTTATTAAATGACATTGGTATTCAGATGATTTTTGTAAAAAGTATGTTTGATTACTTGCCAGGCTGGTATTTAAGCAGTTGAGGCATTAGGTAGTAAGATAGCTTTGTTTTCCTTGCTGCAAGAAGCAGGTAACATTTCAATGCTCTGTTAAATGTGGATAAATTTTAAGTTACACGACCTTGTGCCTCAGGCTGGAAGTAGTCAGTGAAAAGAGAGGGAGGGGACCAATGGCGCCTTGTTAAACTGCACAGACAGCCCAATTAAAGTCTGATAAAGTGTTTTCACTGTCAAATATTTTTGTCACTGAATTGAACTTAGTTTTTATGACCTGTGTGGGACTGAAGTCTCTTGTGCATGTGGGGGGGGGGCTAGCTGTTCCAAGAAACAATAAAGACACCAGAGAGAAAAGCTTTTCACATGTAAAATCCTTAGAGGGCAGGCAAAATAAAAGACAGAACAGTGCTGTGGAAGATATCTAGGGAACAAGTATTTCAAAGCCAGGGCAGGGGGGAATTTGCATCTCAGGGGCATAGGCCTCAGCTGAAGAGGAGAGGACTCTGCCCCATAGTTCTTGGAGGCAACTTCTGCAGTCCTACACTTTTATCCCGTCTGTTATACTATAGTGAAGGAAAATCACAACTTCTAGCAGTGCAGGGCTAGTATAACGTTAATTAAAGTCAAACCAAGCCTGCTGCCCCTCTCTCTTTCGTGTTTTCTACGTGAGTTGTGCATACAGAAATCAACTTCCATAAACCCTCATTTCAAAATCCATGGGAAAGTAACTCCTCTCTGAACATAAAGATTTGAAACACTGTCCTCACATGAACTTCTCAACAGTATTTTAATGGCTTGCCAAAAACTCACCACAGTGCATGTTCCCTGCTTACATGGGTGCCACTGATGGCAGCAGGGTTACAGCTAGTTAATTCCTGCTTTAGCTTTCAGTTTATGGAGAATTTTTTTTTTCATACTCACTGTTCCAATGTCCTATAGACCGTGTCCTTTTAGCTTTTTGTAGACCCCTAAGCAAAATGCACAATTTCACAGTGTGAAACATCCCATAAGGCTGCAGAGACGGTCGGTCTTCCTAGACTCTGCAACAACATCATTCTGCAGTACAAAAGGGATTTCTTTCTGTTAAGAGCTCAGTAGCAATTCTACAGGTCAGATGCAGCCTCTCTTTGTAGAAAATGGAGAGGAAATAGAAGACAGCAGAGAACATCTCTATTTATTACCCTCTTACAAAAATAGAGGAAGAAGCGCACTAAGTAGAAAATCAAAACTTACTAAACATTTACCTTTCATTTCTTTGCCTCCCAATGCAATTGAAGCATTAAAGAAAGGAAATAACTTCTGGTCAACTGTAATTAGCAAGAGCCAAATTAATTCCTGATGAGAGTCCTGAAATGAACCACTAACTTTTTCAGGGAACAGACTCCAAACAAATGCCTGATGGGCAGAGAAAAATCTTAAGTTAATCAACCCCCACTGAGTAGGAGCTGTAACAAAATATCCCCTATTAAGTCTCATCTAATATGTGGCAGAGGGTCCTCAGGATTGGAGAGAACCCAAGCTAGTGGATGAGCATTCTGTAGTTAAGACCTATTCAAAGATGCTATCAGGTCTGATTTTTTATTTTTTAAAACAAAGAGGAGGATTAGGCCTGTTCCATTATAATGTAATTTATTAGTATTAGTTCAGAAATATACAGACCAACGAATATAATCACATCTAGCATGCAGAACCACTGTGGAAGAAAAACATAAACAAAAGTGGGCCTTCACAGAAGGTGATACATTGTCGAGATTACCTCATTTGATTTTAATCATTTTTCCCTGTGTTGATTCTGGAAGTGCTGCACAAGCCCAGAATCCAGGAGTAAAAAGTGAGAAGCACTAGAGTGGAAAAGATGACAAGGGTAAGCCATTCCTGAAATCCTCTTTTTTTCTTAGCAACCAACCCTGTTGCTAATTCGAGAGATATAAAAGTCCATAAAGTTAATGGAAGCTTGACGCCCTTTGCTGGAAAGCTAATTTTAAGAAAAAAATAGAAGCTAATACTACTAAGAGCTCATTCAGCTCACACCGAGTTTGGCAGAAACCAGTATAGGAATAAAGGAAACCATAGGTCTAATTTTAAAAAATGTTATACTTCTAGCTGCAAGACTGTAAGTGGCTCCAGCTCTTTATACATCAGGAAGAAGTTTTAACATTGCAAATAAGTAGAGTGAAGAAAGTTTAATGTTTGAGAGCAGAGTGGAGAAAAAGGGCTTCAACCTCCCAGCTGGGCCAAAGGCAAAGTCAGGCAATATGCTATTTCTCCGCCACTGAATAGCATTAAGATGTGTTTTGCATATCACAGCATATCCATTTTCCGTATAAACTTCATTAGAATTGTCACAAAGGAGAAAAAAATCCTCAAACTAAAACTTAAGTCACAGCCAATGAAAAGCACTCACAAAATTTAAATGTGTAATCAAGTGTCTGGAAATCTTTTCTGGACAACATGAGATCTTTTTGCACAGAACCAACAGTCATTAGGTAACTTTTATTCGTGGCAGTTTCCCTTATCCCCACCCCAAAGTAAAAGTTCAATCAATTCAGCTCAACTCAGTTGATGATAAGAAAAAACAGTAATGGACAAATTGACTTAAATTGTTTCAAACCAGATTCGTCTTATTTGCTAACTAGGCAGTACCTTCTCTTTAAAGGAGAATAGGAAAAAAAAAAAGAATCAAAAATTCTCGAGTAGTTGTACTGAATCATCACCCTTATGTTTTAGAAAAAAATAATCTTTAGGGAAAACTTATAGAATAAAAGGATGTCCAATATCCCTTTTTTTTTCCTAAGTAATAGACACCTGAGAAAAAAAAAAAAAAGGGCCACTCTTCTGGCAGTGCTCTGAAATTGATGATGTACAGCAGTTGTGAAGAAAGCCTTCAGAGACCCCATGCTTAGTGTGAGAAACCGAAAAACTGCCCAGGTGTTTTCTGGTATAAACAGACCAACAATATTCTGCAGAATCAAAGCCTTCAGCAAGAAGTCAGCCCTACTAACTGCCATATTCTTCCATCACCATGTACAGCTAAAAACTTGTAAAAACAAACCAAGGTATTTTCTGGTTTCAGAAGTCATTTCAGTGCCTCTGCCCCAAGGCACTTCAGGAACCTAAGCACTAACACACAATATTTGAGAAAGGCAGATGCAAAACTTTACGTTATAAAAGAAAAGGGTAGAAACTATTGAATATACGGAGTCCTTCTCCCAGGGCTTCATGTCCGTCTTCATGAGTGCTAGATGCTTCTTACAAGCTTATGGAAGCTTGACAGCCATACTCTGAAATCTCTTCAGTCTGTTAGCAGCAGCCACCACATAAAAATGTTTCTGTGAACAAAACAGAATAGTCCAAGTGTGAGTGTAACTGAAGTAAAGGACTTTCTGTGGCCGACATGGAGTTTCTTTCAGCGCAGAAAAAAATCCATTTACCTCTAGCCACCCACACCTTGTGTGCATTGCTGTGCATAACAGCTGTGTATTCTGTATTTTAAAGACTGGTTATACAGTGACCAGCTGAAGCAAAGTCCTACTTTTATGAAGGTGCTGAAACATGCTACTCTTGGTGAAAATCTGAGGTGGATAAAAAACTGGCCAAACAGGCAGGCCCAATATTCTCATCACTGGAACAAAGTTAGTTGGAGGCCTGTTACTAGCGGTCAATATTGGGTCCAGTCCTGTTTAACATCTTCATTAATGATCTGGATGATGGGGCAGAGCATTCCCTCAGCAACCTTGCAGGTGACAGAAACCTGGGCGGAGTGGCTGATTCACCAGAGGGTCATACTGCCACCCACAAGGACCTCAGCGGACTGGAGGAATGGGCTGACAGGAACCTCATCAAATTCAGTGAGGGGAAATGTGGAGTCCTGCACCTGGAGAGGAACAACCCCGTGACCCAACACGTGCTAAGGGCTGACTGGCTGAAAAGCACCTTTGCAGAAAAAGACCTGAGGGTCCTCGTGTCTTTAGATGATGTAATTTTTAAAACACAAATGCAAAAGTGTGAGAAGAAATAGCTGGAGTGCAAGAATGGAGAAAGCGTAAGTCTCAAGTTTAACTCCTTGACAAGGAATTACAGCTCTCCAGTGATAGGAGAAAAGGAAATGGACCTGAGTTGTCCTCACATTTCCTCCATTGCTTATTCGTAAAAGATTACAACGTTCGCCTTTCAGGAGCAATTATTTACAATCCAATAAAGACTCCAGTAGAAATTCTCATCTATCATTTCTTCAGCCAAAATTTACTTCTGAAAGAGTATGGGCTTATCAGAAAGGTCCTGACGAGTTCTCTGGATGTGTTTAAACCTATTTTTTTTCTCTTTTTTCTCTTCCACTCTCTGCAGTGGGAGGCACAAAACTGCCTTAGGTTGTACCCCTACCTCATAGTGACAACACAACAAAGCAACTGTTGTCAATGCACAAATATCTCCATTATGAAAACAAAACAAACAAACAAAAAAAAAAAACACAAAAAATCATTCAGAGTAAGCTAAACAGCATTTGAAGCCTCTGCACTTGTAAAGAAATCAGATGTAAAACTTCAAATACTAATTAGAAGGAGACTTCCCAAACTCATGTTAACAAGAAAAAACCCTACAAGTAAAAGTAAGCCAAGATACAAAGAAGCAGAGAATGTCCCTGCCTGTGCTGAGCTGTTTTTCCTCTGGACATAAATTTTCCAGGCTTAGTCTAGTTACCTTCCATTTTCTCTGAGCCATGTAACTCTGCAGCAACAACTGGGACTTCAGGCGAAGCTTGGACTTCTTGGCTTTGGCAGGCAGATTGTTTAACCACTCGTGTTTCAAACACTGTGTTGCACTCATCCGGCAGCTGCAGCAAAGGAAATCTAACATGTAAACACAGCCATCCTCTTGCCATTTTCAGAGCCTTGTGCTCCTCAATCTTACTGATCAAAGAATTTTGCCTTAAATAAACCAACGCAAGTTCTTGAAATGCTGTTCAACCTAGATCATAGGGTCTTAACGACATCCTTCACTCTCCAGCATAAGGAGTGAGTGGTGTGAAAAGCTGCCAGGGGGTCTGCAGTGGGTTGATTGTCCTGTCCTTAAATATTCAGTTGTGACTTTTTTTTTTTTGGGGGGGGGGGGGGGGGGGGGTGTTTTGAAGCAGCAGCTGTACAGGTTCATCAATTTATGTACCATTTTGTTATATGCATCAAGAACTGCTGAGAGAATCACTTCATACAAAAAAATATTTTTGCTGTTACCTATCTACCCCTGTAGTGCAGGCTTATTCTGTGCCTCATATTTAAAAAGCACAAATGTCTGTTCACCCTAAACTTGGATCAAGCTAAGCACAGATTATACCCTGACATTCATCAGCAGGCCCAAATGTGAAAGCCTATACAAAAGCTTTGAGAAATACAGTAATAAACGAGTTTTATTTGGGAAGGTTTGGGGGGGGGAAAGCAGCAGGGGGAAGAGAGACAGAAAAGGTTGAGAAAAAAATTGTTCAGAATGTAATTAGTAAGCTAATGGATTTGTCTGATTTAGGTAATGACCTCGAAGATACTAATATTCTAAGCACTTCTTTGAATTCCCCTCAAACACACAATCTATTGTGTGCATCATTTCCTGTTTTGATTAGTTTTGTATCACTACTCAGCAAGAGAAAAAAACTTCCTACCCACTTACCCCATCCATCTCCACAGTCATAGTCTGATATCAACATTACCCTCACTCTCTTGGCATTTCATACATAAAATTGTTTTTTATTTCACTGGAGCCCAGAATAAGAAGCCACATGCAGAGTTAAGTCCCAAATGCTCCCTAATATCTACCAAATGCATTTAGACTACTTTTGAAGAGAACTATGCACATTTTCACAGCTGCAGCTTCCATTTATCCTCTGTGGCATTCAAGATTTTTTTTTTTAACGAAAGAAATAGCTTTTGCTCAGCGAAGGAATATTAAAGACAGATTCCTACAGAGCAAGTCCTTCCAGATTTCCTTTGTTCTGCTTGTGTTGATGCTGCTGTGAAAGGCAACATTCCTCAGCCACGGTACATAGACATCTTCCTTTTAAACAGGGGCTTCTGAATCACAGAGAAACTGCCCAGTAAGCACAGGTAGAGCAAACAAAAACGTCACATAATAAGTTCTCATTGTTGACTAACTCAAACAGTCAGCTAGGAAGAACTTCATGTTATTAGGTGATCAGAGAAGGAAAGTACCTTTTCTCTTTCACAAGTAGTCTGGAAATAAAGTCTTTTGCTTCCTCTGATAGCTGTTCAAATGCTTCTGCATCAAAATCCCAGCTGCAATTGACTACGTAATTCATCGTCTCTGCATCAGTTTCTCCCAGGAATGGGGACAGGCCACTAAGCCTTAAAAAAAGAAAAAAAAAAAAAAGTGGAATGGGAGGTAAGTAGCTATACGCAGGATGAGTTTCTCCTCTCCTGAATCCTCTGCTTTATAATTGTAGGTAGCTTATCAAGAGGAAGGGCTTTCAGTTATGGGGGGTGGGGGGGGTCAAGTTCTCAGTCCCTATTAAAGATAAGCCAATAGTTCGGAGTAATAAAGCATCATCATATCATTAGTGTTACTGTCTAGCGCCTAAGTCAGGGAGCATTGTTAACAGATCCCCCCAAAAAAATAATTCAGCAGGGATTTAAGTACATACTTCAGTGCATTCCCAGCTAGGAAAGCTAGGAGGGCTCAAGAGCTTTCCTAAACCAAGGTGCATATCCCAGTTTGGCCTGAATTAAACTGAATTCTGAACAATAGCATCCTGTTTTCAGTTAGTTTCTAAGCCCTGATTTATTGTTTCAATAATTTATTCAGCTGCTTTTTGGCTAACAAATTTAAACCAGAAATTTATCTCGTTCACAGAAAGCATCTGTGCAAAATTCTGAGAATTTTTCAAACAGAATCAGCTTGTCAGAAGCCACAGATTTTGGACAGACAAACCCTCCACAGCCACCATGCAGATATTGGAGATGTTTTACCCTCATTTGTGACATGACCTGTGGTCTAACATCTGACATTAACCCCTCTGTGCAGATGCATACCAAGTCCCAGCTAATAAAATAATCAGACTGCAAATTTGAAAATTAATCTATATCCTCAAGAACACAATCAAAATGGAAATTTAGACATGCTTTGGTCCACTCCTCTGAGTAATCATGACCTGGCCCACTTTAACTTGCTAAATAAGTCGGTAAATACATTTATGTATTTATCAAAAGGGTTACTTCTTGTTTAGAGACTTAATATCCACCTTATATCTTCATATTAAAAGGCTGTGGCTTGGGGTTGTTTGTTTTTAACAGAATGAATTAGGAGTCACATCCAAATGGACTCAATGGCTGTTGCATTCCTGCTTTGCAGATACACTTCACTGGTGTGTTCTTGCAGAGCCTTTCGTGCCGTTACCACAATCCCTCGCAGGCTTACTTACAACATGTACGTGATGACTCCTACACTCCACATGTCTGTTGGGAAGGAAACAAACTCATAGTTCACTACTTCAGGAGCCAAGAACTCTGGAGTTCCAAAATTAACCTTCAGTTTTTCACGAGGCTTGTACCTTTATCAGAAAGAGACATGCATCAGTGCTGAGAGCAGGCTGGGGAAACAAACCTCTCGTTTGTAAAAATCAAGGCATGCCTAAAAGGACAGTGCATCCAGACTCACCGAGACAACCAGGACAGCATTAAGGTCTTAAAAGGATAAATTGGTGAATTTTGCTGTGACCACAGGTGTAATAAACCATCAGTTATCCCCTTGCCAGAGCAAAACAAAAAGGAAGACCAAGCGCAATAAAACTTGCAGAGGCCTCTCCCAGAAAGTGATAGAAGATTCTCTGCCAGGCTCCACAGGATGCTTTCCAGCAGATACTGTCCAACACAAAATAAATAAACCAGCTTCCATTGAAATGGGTTAGAAGAGCATTAGCTTTGTGGGATGTGGCCAGCTGTACCTCAGGGTAAAGGTCTACATAACAGATATGAGCACAGTATAACTGCTAAGGTGGGACTCTGAAGAGGATTATTTGAGCTTGGTAACAAGCAAAACAGTGATCCATATAGAGAGAAAATGATACTGTTTTATTACTTAAAAGTGAAGGGTACAGACACGGAATAACCAGTAATGTTTCACATATAGCAGCTGAAGCCACACCTATGTACAGAGACAGAAAACAATTAAAGCATTGCTTTTACATCTCCATTTCCTCGAAGATTTTCTTTCAATCCTGCTTTAGTGAAAGTTTGCATCTTTACCCTCCTTCTCAAAACGAAAATAAATTAGCCTCAGTATATCCATTTGTTTTCATAAAATACTTCTAACAGAAAGGAGTCCTTGGACAGATGACAGGGTTTGATACATACGCACACATCGGTACATCTATGTATGTACCAGGTTTTGGCTTAACAAGCCCCAAAGGGTTTAGAGAAGAAATACACATTTTTATTGTTATACCAACAGGATTCATTCTTTTCTATTCTAGAGGAACTGATTCATGCTCCCACAGCTTTCCTCTAACAAGGCAAGCAAAGTAAAAGACAGAAAAGTCTGTATTTCTCTAAGGGTTTCCCATTTCATGGGGGATGGCTCAAACATTTTTGTTTAGCAGATAATTTCCACAACCAGAACCTGCACAACAAAACTCAGCAGTCATGAAGTCCCTAGAACCTTCATGAAGTCCCTAGAGTAAAAGCTCTACATGGGGAATCATTTTGAGATAATTAGAACAGCAGCGTAGGTTTATCCAACAGAAACATTATTTGAAAATGTAATTAGATAATTAATGCACACAGCAGAAAACTCATGACTGCAGCAGCATACTAGTGAACTCATTCACATATCAGAATCACTTTAGGGATCCCAAAACACAAAAAATATAACAAGAACTACCGAAAACACATTTAAAAAAAAAAAAAAATCATAACTGAACTCTTACCTCCTTGCTAATCCAAAATCAATAATTTTAATCTGGTTTCCTGTGTGGTTTACACATAATATGTTTTCAGGCTACAAAAAGATAAGAGAGTATTTTTAGTTAAATTTATGTCTGAGAAACAAATCTAGCAAAAGAGTAAAAAAAACTCAGACACAGTAGTCATAATTTTTAAGATGATTCTTTTCCTTCTATTCCCATTACGGAAGAGACTTGACTGGCATACTGAGTTAACGAACAGTTTGGGTTTTGATCTATAAAGAAGTTTAACTTGTTCCTGTGAACTTTTGTGTTCCTCTGTGAAAACAGAGTAGAAGTTTTGCCTTCAAAAGCAAGCTACCAAAAAAACATTGAAAAAATACGAATCTCTAAAGCTTCATTCACTGTGACTACTCAATTAAGGAAGTCTTCTTTTTTTTCCTTTTTTTTTTTTTAAATGAAATAAGTCAATGAAATAATTCTCTTCTTGCAATTAGAGACTGTAGTGGTCCAAACCACAGCAACACTAAAGAGTAAAGAGTATGAACTACTGACCTTCAGATCTAAATGGAGAATATAATGCTGGTGCAAGTAGTGGACTCCTTCACAGATTTGTTTGGTAAATAAGATTGCATCCAACTCTGTTAGATGGTAGTTTTCATCTATGATCCGGTCAAATAATTCACCACCATCAAGACTAAAATTTTGACATAGAGAAGTGTTAAGAAAGCTAAAATTCCTCATTAGCTCAACTTATTTCCAAGTTGGAAACTTAAGTCCTAATTTAGCACAGGACCTAACATTACCATCCAGTAAAAGTGTATCAGTATTCTCAATGACTTCAGGAAAATTATTTTTGAGTGTGAGATTAAGTATTAATCTACAGCACCTTCCAAATTGGAAAACTTGTTGCTAATATTTGGTGGGTGCAGGGAGAATCAAACAAACTCAAGACCACACAACTTGGAGACCAGATGGGAAACTGGAGAAAGCCTAGAGAAAGGAACTCTTCAACCTACACAGTGTAATGAATGAAACTTCTAAAACTGAAAGCTGCTTTACATGAGCTGACAATTGAAATTCAGTCTGCACAAAAATTAAGAGAACATTACATCAAACATAGCTCCAACAAGGTTCTGCAACAAAACAATTCTAATTTTCTATTTTAAAAATTGTAATATACACATTTTAAACGTACTGTATTTATATTTGCTATTTCATTTTGTTTCCTTTTTTCCTTCACACCATTAACAATTAGTTCTGTAGTGGAAATTCGGTTTGTGTATAAATGAAAAGCAATATGCAACTACACAGAAAAGCCAGGAGGCATACATCATTAGATCTCCCTTTTGTGAATTCCATATTTGATTTAGATTTTTTTTTTAAGCTGCAAATGGGAAGGCATGCTTATTAAGCTTCATATTATTCAAATGGGAGCAGACCACGGATGTAAGAAATTACTTTCTTTCTCCATGTCTATTCTATTTCTACTTGAAACGCTTCACTTGTCTGGGTCTCTCACATTCACTTTTTCTCTGAGGTTTTACTTACCCGCAACACTTCTTTAGAATTTGGTAGCTAGGTACGATGTTAGGGGGCCTGTAAGTTAAACTAAAATGAAGAATGAACCACAGTGAAGTTCTGTTCATTAACTGTCTTGTAATTTGGTTCGTGCACTTGAAGATAGCTACCTTTCTTGGCACTTGCTTAAACCACAAGGTTGCCAAATATATATATTTTTACCTGAAGAAATTACCTTGAAAATAAGTATTTTCTACTCTCACATGCTGTGAAGCCACTCGAGACTTTTTCACACCTCGGAATTATCATTCTCAGTTTCTTTTAGTGACCAAAGCAAACTCCAAAAACTGACACTTTCTGAGATAATTTAAACTTACTATTCCATGATCAAAGTGATATTATTTTTGGCTTCAAAGGCATCATAAAGCTGGATCAGATTCACGTGATTTAATTGGTTCATTATGTGAATTTCATTTTTCACTTCCTCCTGAAAAAGGAACAAATTAACAAAAAATGAGCAAATATGCTCCTTAATTTCTAATATATTCAAATATAATTATTTAAAACCCTACAGCAGCTATACCACAGGCCTCATGTGAACAAAAGGCTTAATCACAAACACTGGAGATGACAAACAGTCAAACAAAGCCCAAGCTACTACTTAATAAGACAGATTTTACAATATTTGATACTATGCAATGAGAAGTTGACTTCTATGGTCTGATTCAGTGAGGTAGTGCTAAGGTGTTTGCAATACGCTCATGTAAAATGAGCAACAGTATGCTCATTTAGGTTCACAGGAACATGGTTACCTTTTCTTTTGCTCCTTTCACTTTTACGATTTTGGCTGCCAGATTGAGACCAGTTGCTATTTCCGTGCACTTGTGGACTTGCCCAAAACGCCCCCTGTTGATACCAAACAAAAGTTGGAATACAGATTAACACAGCTCACTGCAAAAAAACTTTTCAAACTATTCTTATCATTGATTTAAAAATAGCACAGTACAAAGTGAACAGAATCAGGTGGCCAGCAGCATGAATCTCCTCTTTCTCTCAGCTTATGAAGGATTAGTTTTATCTTTCCAGCCAGTTGTTCAATGCTTACATTAAAATATTATGCCCCCTTCGTATTACTACATTTCATAATGGTATGATGACCTGATGATATTCTTTTTCGGTTCTGTAACTGTACCCACTTGCTGTCCTTCAGTGATGTGTTAGTGGGTATATTAACAAGGATATTTCTGTCTTGATCTCATAACTTTTAAAATGACTAACACCCATAACCGTAGCCGCTCCACAGGCTGTATTTCTTGCATGTTGTAAATTCTCCCCTGTGTAACCCAGATACATTAATGTCCCTTGGGATGATTTCTAAACATCATCTTCCCTGCTATTGCATCATCAGGCTTATACTTGAGCCATATACGTACTTGGATTAGCCTGTTAATCAAAGCTTCTTGTCAGATAAGTAAGTATACAGCCACACAAAGGCTGAAGCAGCTGCAGATTTCCCATGAGTGAAGACTAAATGCAAGGTCAACATAATTATAATTTTTCCCCTTAGTTTTCTTTCACAAAATATTCAGCATGGCAGAAAAAAGATCTTTAGAAGCTGCCTGACCTAGCAGGCTTTGGTGACTTGAAATGCTTTGAATCTGTCTGCCTGAGGGTTACAAGTTTTTCTCACAACTCCAGCTGTGGCCAGGATTATTACAACAAATGCAAAAGACAGTCATCCAAGATCACAGTCAGGAGTCTGAAAATGGAACTAGGGCAGAAACCAGTAACCTAAAGAACTTGGAGGTGCCCTTAGATTATATACCAACCCACAGGTAGGTTGATACAAGGGAAACTATCATAGCCCAAAAAAAGCCGTGAGGATGAACAGAGGCATAGAAAGATCTGACATCCTATTTGCATTCTTTTTCCTTGCTTCACTATCCTAGATAAAATTTACTCTTTTCTTGCTCTACTTTCAGTTCCAACCAACTTCTACAAGGCTTAAGGCACTGAGAATGTTACAGAACGTGACCATATCAAAATAGAAGAGAAGGTATTCATAAGATATACCAAAAACAGCTAGATACATTTGAATCACTTTTTGCTCAACTCAAACCCACGGAGTAAAGAAGTGAGCTGGTATCTGTCGCTCCCCATGCTGCTGCACATTGGAGCCACCTGAAGATGACCTCTCTAGTTCTTGATCTAACTGCATTTCCTTGTGACTTAGCCACCACCTGCAGTACAGCTTTAGGGACACAGAGACTTACCCCCCAAGTACTTCATGACGACACACTGAGTAGCACGTTGTCACTTCTGTTTGCTTGACACTCACTATGCGATGTTCAAAAGGAGCCGGGGGAGAAGGGCTGTCATCTAAAGAGAAGGAAACCAGGTTATTGAGACATTTTGCCACATAGTACTGCAACTTCAGCTTCCTCATACCAATGTTTTCGGTCCACAAGACATGCATGCCACCTTGTTGTGTTGGTCAGTAAAAGGAGACGTCTCAATTGTCTTTTGTGGTTCTGGTACCTACAGCTCCACAAATCATATATCCCCTTACTTTCAGCATCACTATTCCTGAAGGGGCAAGCCCATTTTCTCAGAGATGAATTGCTGAGGTAGAGCTGGGAATGTAAAACACAAACACAGCTCTTCCCCTGCTGCAGCACTCAGCTTTTCTGTGGCAGCAGGGCTCTAAGGGAAAAATACCAGGGGTCCAGACAAGCCAACCACAGACTGCAGCTGGTAAGCTGCTCGTGAATATGCTCAAAACTGAACTTTAGTATAAAGCACTTCAGTACAGGACTACCCTCTCTCATCTTTTCTCTTTGCTTCCTGTTCATCTACCATGTCATCACTTTTTCTTCTACTGGAATTTGGATAAGCACTGCAGTATCTGGATAACATTAAACATGAAATTCTTTTACTATTTTTAGAGTGGAATGAAAGTAAAATACCCAGAAACAATGGAATTATTTCTTCACTTTAAATGAGAATCAGTTGAGTATGCAAACTCAAGTACTTGGCTTTTTATCAAAAAAGTAAAGAAAGGATTACAAAAATATATACATTTGCATTTGTAGAGAGCCATAAGGGAGGTACTGAAAACATCCAAAACCTCTCTATTGCTTCAAATAAGGAGCTTTTACTGCTAACAGTCTTTTACAGATGAGAAATAAAGGCCTGTAACTGAGGATAGGATTCCACCTCCTGACTCTCAACCCTGCTTTTTTAACACAGTAAAATCACAGGACATTTTGAGTATTAACGTTTTTCTTTATGCATTAACAAAAGATATCACCTGACAAAATTATCTGAAAGTTTGAAAAAAATTATATTTGATCTTCTTTTCATCATCAAAGGTATCTGTAGTGTTTAGGTAAATGCTCTTGAACTGTAAGACACAGGTGGTAGAGCAAGTACCACTCCAGCTATTATTTTATCTATAATACACATGAGTAGCCGTATAAAAGTGTAAAAGTTTCCAAAGTAAGTACAAGCAACCTACCAATGACCACTTCATCCTGTGTGGAAGGCTCTTTGCTAGTTTCCAATGACGTAGTGTTCTGCGGTACCATTCCTGCACATTGGCCTACATCATTTTCACTTCCTCCTGAAGATGCAGACTCAGATTCTCTCTTCTCAGAGCTAGTAACTGTCAAGGAATCTTCTGCTTTTATTGTTTCTTGATGGATTTTCACTTCTATCCCCAGATCTTTCTTTGGCTCTGTTGCAGAGGTATTTTGTGAGGCTTTAGGCTTACATTTTAGTTCTGACTTGTCTTCAGTCTTTTTACCTGGTTTGGGTTTGTTCAGTAACAGCTGTTGCTTGCCTGTTTTTGATGCAAGATCGTTTTGCTTACTGTCCCCTTTCACTTCTTGATTTGGTTCAGTGCTGATGTTCTTAGGACTCTGTTTAAGTTTTAATTTACCAGGCAGCTGTTCATGTACTTCTGCTGATGTGGAGGATGGGGATTTTACTCTGGGACATCCGTGTCTGTGATCATTTGAGATTTCTTCCTTGGTCTTGATCTTTTCTTTCATTTCAGCCACATGGACATTGATGGATATCCTGCAGAGCAAACAGTTGACATTTCATGCAGATGGCTAGCCTTGCTGTTGTAACTTTGTGCGGGTAGAAAATTAAAATGCAGATTTCTACAGTATTAAAGAAACCTAACCATATCAATCCTATTAAAAAATACAGCACTAGAAAGCACCAAAAACCGTGCTGATGCTTCTTCTGTGTCCTTGTCTGTGTATACGTCTGCCTTCTCTGAACACAAGATGTCGCACAGACTGAAAAGTATTAGCCCAACCATTTGAAAGCTCTTCCATTTTTTGCAACTATTACAGTTGGTCTAATAAACTACAGCTCGTGGGCAGAAAGGTGGTAGCGACTATCTTTACCAACTACAGGCCAAGTACTTAAGTGTCTGACTGTTCATACAGCTCTACAAATCTGATTGTTCACATCCATCCTAGTCCTCTTGCAGCTTGCTGACTTGCAAACTCAAATGTGTGTTTGTCTTATGGGATAGCATTCTTCCCACAGCCAAGTGTTAAAAACACAATTTTCGTAACTCTCACTCCATTAATGCTATTCTCCTTGGTGTTTCAGCTACAAGGAAAGTTTAAACATTTTCCCCCTCTCTTTCGTTGCCTAAAAAGAATATGGTTTAAAATCAAACCTCTATACACCTACAGTCCAAATACACCTGTATTGTAATTTGAGTCAGCTATTACTGGTTCAACTGTCAGTAACAGTCTGATTTCAGCGAGGCTGAACTGAAGTCTGTGAAGTCTTAAAGTAGATTTCATATAACTGAAATGAAAGAAAATTTCTGAAGTCTAGGGGAAAATGCATCCCATTTCCCAGAAGTTACTGCCTGTTCCAGAGGAGCTACCTTATTACAAAACATGTAAAATAAAATTGTTTCCACTTTTGCTTAATAAGAGTCCAAAGTTTCTCACGTTTAGCACCTTTAACACCCTGTACATTGTGCTATGAATCTAAACTGCACCAGGAGTGAGCTACTGGAGCAGCTGAACACTGCTCTGAGCAAACACTTCCACTGCTATCTAGACAAGCCTGAACTTGACAGGACTCTTGGGCATTTCTCCAAACAGAACACAATGTTCTTTTGACACTTCTGTGTGGGCTTACAGACTTCATTAAAAGTAGCATTCATTTTTAGAGACTCATTTACCAAACTCACAAGCATAATAGGTACCTTGTTCAGGAGGGCTGCCTTCCTCTGGGATTTACTATAGGTTCTGCCTTCTAGTTAACCGTT
This sequence comes from Anser anser, assembly GCF_964211835.1. Taxonomy (NCBI): domain Eukaryota; kingdom Metazoa; phylum Chordata; class Aves; order Anseriformes; family Anatidae; genus Anser; species Anser anser. Next base: position 4,973,876 of record NC_139732.1, read on the forward strand.
GGCCTCCAACCCCCCCAAACCAAACTCTCTGGGACTCACACATCCCCTCTGTCCAAACCATCCAGCTGCTGTCTATCTGTGAGTTCCCCCCGGCATAGCGTGTTCAACCAGCACTGACTTCTAAGGGGGTGCACAACTGTTCATCAGCTGCTTCACAAACACCTTGAGCCAACCTCAAGGTGGGAGCCTCTGAGGCAGCACAGACCCACGCCAGCTTGCTAGAAGCAAGGCGCCTTCAATTCACAAGCCAAAGACTATAACCCACAGTCAAAATACAGGGAGGTCCCTCGATTCATAGTGCTATTACACCAACCAATTTGGAGATAACAGTGTCTATAACCTGTACACTAAGTTGCTCCTGAATGTTGGCACGAGGCAGTGGTGGGGAAAGCTTCTACTGCTTTCTCCTACCATGTCCTTACACTTAGCCTCTTAGGAGAAATAAACCCAATGAGCCAGTCTTTGCAGCATCATTTCTCTCACGAAGCCTTAGGTGCTGAGATCAGGGCAACTCTCTCTCTCTCTCTTTTTTTTTTTTTTTTTAAGAAAGGAGTCCTGTAAGCCCAGTAGACGCCTACCCAGTGCACAGGAAAATTTAGATGAAATTTAGATGTCTGCCCCATATTTGCAAGTACTGATAAAATTCAAAGCTTCCAAATTCAAGTATGCACATACAAAAGTAGGATCGCATTCTTGCCTGGGCTTCAGGTATCAATTTGTACACAGAAGGAATAGGGTAATTGCACACACACAGAGTAATGTACATTTATACTTATGTGTGAGTGTGTATACCATCCATACACACACATATTTGCCCCCATATTTACCCCAACATGGAAGGCATGGCACTTAAAGTTTGTCACAGGATTGGCATCTATTGGGGCTTGGTTGGTAGGGTTTTGTTTGTTTTTAATGGACTTAAAATCAAATCCTGATTAAATAATTTAAAAGGAATTTAAAAGGAAAAGGATTATAAAAGACATATTGCAAAGCATTTATATGAGGAAAAGATTAGGCTAATAAAGAATGAAAAAAAATGAACAATCTGGTCACACCTTTAAGTAATCGAGGCATGAAAAAAAATCCTTGAAAACACCGAGGATGGGAAATGAAAAATTCTTCAGTTTTGTTATATATTAGTAAATAACTTATATTTCTTTCATCCTCATGTTTAGAGAAAAAAGAGGATTTTGAAAGGAATGATTTATGAAAGTCCATCTACGTGAGCTATAGAAGGGCAGTCTCATTCCTACCTCTAATACACAGTAGCCACTATCACATCAAAGGTCTCCCATATGTCTAGCCCTCTAACTTCTTGGCTTCATAAAAATTTACAGGGGGCTTCTGGTGCTTTGAGTTTTTTTGCTTTAACCATTTGTAAGGTCTCACTGCACCTTTCTTCAGCATGGCTGTTTTACCTCTTGATCATGCCTAAGCAGGAACTGCCTCCTTTAATAACATTTTTTTTTTTCCTTCTAACACATGAAATGGTTTCAGATCATACAGAAAACTACCAACAAGGCCATTACCTGGTATGTGTCACCTCACACCCTGTGTCAGATATAGCCTGGGATGTCGAGGGCACAGCTTCCTGGGATGCCGCACTTGGCAATGGAGGTTTGTTTTCATTCTCTCCAAGTTTCTGATGAACAGGCTGCCTGGAGCACTCATCTAGGCGTGGGGCTCCGTCCATATCGTGTGCTTTAACAGGAACATTTTGGTTGCCTACGTGATCTTGATTTACCAAGGGAAGACCATTGTGTTGATTCAAAGCTTTGACACCAACGTCCTTTTGCTGTTGACAGCTCTTAGAGCTCTGTTTCTTGCCAGCACCTTCTACTGCTTGCTGCTGTGCTGTCCTCTCTTTAGCTTGGGGTTTCAAGTCAGCTTTGTTGGCTACAACACTGGAAGCGTTCACCTTCTCACATGCTTCATTGTTTAGATCCAGCTTTTTCACACATTTAGTCTCTGAATAAAAACATGCCATTAATAAGCTATCCTTGACAAAAGTGACAGCAAAAAGAAAAGGAGCAAAGTAACCCAGCCATTCAAAACAACCTATGGAGTTAGGTACATCTGAACAAGTAGCAAGAAAGCATCCACTGAAAGGTTTAAAAATCCTTACACCAACAGGCTGGAGACAGCCATTATTAACGCTCATGGCTTAATCAGTGCCTTAACTGCTTTTCCACAAAAGGGAAAGAAGGTTCTACCATACCTTCTCATGACAATGATTGCGCATATTAATAATGGAAATTTCTATGGTAACTTCTTTCATGGTTCAGCATGCACAGGTCACTGGCTATCAAGATCATTTCACAAACTTGTGTAGCCTTGGACTCAAAATTGTGATCAGCTGTCTGCTTTTTTTTTTGTTACTTCCTAAATGCTGAAGCTAAAAAGGGACTGTCCATTATTTAAAGGATTCACTGACATTTTGTGAAGACAACAGCAATGACAGGGTCTGCTCAACATCATGTTCACCCTGTTGCAACTCACAGGCAATGGATGTAACACGGCAACACCCAGACAGCTACATCCTATTTAGGAGTCTAGCCCTGACATGGCAAAGAAACTTGCTGATTAAAAAAGATATTCCCAATGTCAACATGTCCCTATTTCAGAGAGGGAGAGGGTTGGGTCAGTCGTATGGTTTAGGTTTGCTGTGCGATATTGCCACCACCTTCATGGTATCTCACAACACATACTGCTCTCTTAAATCAGATCACTGTTATATGAAAACAAAGAAACTGTAGCCAAGCAAAGACGCTGCTTTTAGTTCTAGGTTTTTGTGGGGTTCGATCTGGGGGACAGATGTTCTTACATAAAATGTAATCTATTTTCCCAATACTGGTGGATGAAGTTACTCAATCACATTTAAGTAATTCAGGTAGTGGGAAACGGCAGGCTATTAGTTTCCAGTTTGTCTGCTGCACATTCTAGAGTCAAACACTGTAGCATGCCCAGAGTGCCACATACCTTCCAAAGGCTTTTTGCTTTCAGTTTGGGTTCCTCTGTTACTAAGCCCATGCTTTGGTTTTGCACCACTCTCTTCAGGCTTATCTTTGGCCTAAAAATGACAGCGGAACACAAAAATAACAGTTATAGTCAAGAGTGCTTATTTCCCACTAGGTTCCTCTAACTCTGTAGGTAGTGAGACCCTGTAAAATGGACACTGACACCTCTGGCCTTCTAAATTTTTAGGTACTATTGTATTTCCTTTCCACTTTCTTGAGTTTCTCCCTGCTTTTGCAAAAAGGCATACTTCTAAAACATGATGACACAGAACAATACATTAGATCTCTGCTTTCCAAACTTTTAACTGTAAGAGATTTTGCCTCATGTAATCTGTATCCACACTGATTAAAAACAAAACAAAACAAAACAAAAAAAACCCACAGGATATATAAAGCATAAGAAATATCAGAAAAGGAAATTGCATTGTATTTCTGTCACTTGTTGACTGGTGACTGAAACACAAGCAGTATCTTTATAGATACAGTAATATATTTGTCTCAAAACATCTAAAGATTCATGATTTGAACTACAACAGAGGTGATACAGACAAAGAACTCTTAGCTTTATTGCAACTCTTGTATACGTACTTGACAATATATGTCACCTCTGTCATGATTAAAAGCAATCTTATTTTATTTTAGCAGCACAAATTTATTTTAAGCAAATGTAATCCTCCAATTAACACAGCACAGAGGAGGGTTATTTTTTAACAGCATCACTAAACACTTTAAACAGCAATACACTTGTAATATAATTAAAAATAAATAACAAATATTTAGCAAAAAAAATTACAAAAATAGGAAAAGGCATAACCTATTTCTTGGCTGACATATAATTAAAATCTAGTGATGAGCAGCCTCTTATCTTCATTTATATAGGAAAATAAACAATGCTTCATTTTTTTCCTGCAGATAATTGATTAGAAGTCTACTGCAAATCAGACCCTTCACTTGTTAGTAAAAACAGTTATGGATTAAGTTTTTTATGCTCCAACCTTGCAGTTTCCACAACAGAACACACTCCTCCATCCCTTCCCCACCCCCCCCAAAAAAAAAAAATACCCCAAAATAGTAAAACATCATTACCATTTTTATTACAGCTCTAAGCAAACCTGCAACAATGACCAGGGGCAACATTATTCTTGCAAAATCCTATGTGCAAAGAAAGCCTTGGATAAGTAACAGTATAATGCTGTTTTGTTGTTGCTGTTGGTTTTTCTTTTTTTTTCCCTTTCCTTTTTTTCTTTTCTTTTCTTTTCTTTTTTTTTTAATTAAAAAAGTGGCTTGGATCCTATGAAGCTCAGTTCACAGTCTTTTATTAATTTGACTCCAACCCAGAAAATTTCTTCCATAAACACTCCTATGGCATCCCTGGAATGCTGTCATACCATCAGCAAACAGCTTCACCCAAAAATGAAAACATAACCTCCCCACTCCCATCCCCATACTTAGCAACCTTGTGCAAAGCCAGCTCTGCGATAAGCTGCATGCTGCTACAAAACAGCAAAGGTTGGAGAACACCAACAAGCAAATAAATTATTTTTGAGTGCAACCCCAGTGCAACTGAACATTTTGGACATGTCACAAAACAGGCTGAAAAAACGGGACCACCAAAATTAGCACGTAACTCAGCACAAGCTCATGTGTTTCTAAATTCACCCACGCCTTGCTCCACATTACCCCCGCTAGGTCACGTACATACGCTACCTCTCTAATTGAAACCTAGGTCAAATATCATAGACTACTCAGCAGCCTGTGATCAAAGTACAAATATATATTAAGGTTTTATAACTAATCTTATGCTCCAATTTCAAAAACTGTTCAGAAACAAAACAAAACAAAAAAAACAGAAGCAAAGAAGGAGAATAACGATGGTCATTTAGCAAAGGAGGAGTTAGCCCTGCAAGTCTGCTTGCCCAATGCACAGCCTGTTCTACAAGCAAGGCAGCGGTTAGAGCCTGGGACAGAGACTGCCACTCCCTCCCAGTCCATCAGGTCACGGAGAAGGCGTTTTCACCTCTCAGTCTCAATCCCCCTACCGATAAAACTTGGATCAAGTTCTGACCTCCTCAGACCTCCTCTTCTGCAAACACTAAAGAAGCAGCACATAGTGGTTAGCTGACACCTAATCCTGACAGCATGCAAGAAGGCCACCTGAAATTCTCCACCAGCATCCCTCTCCTCACCGTTATCTATATCCCTCCTTACTGTTTTTTTTCACTTGGAAAATAACCATTCGGTAACAAAATCATCTCTATATTCAGCATCACCTGGCCATTAACACACTGCACTGTCAGCTCAGTTCAAGGTGTAAGCCCCACAAAGCACCCTGTCTGTGTCTAGGCCTTACACAGGGACTGCAGGCAGTAACTTGTAACAGCAGCTTTAACCAACATAAATCAAACTTAGCAATTTTTTTTCTTTCCAAAAATCTGTAGAACTGAAAGAGTTCAAGTACAAGTATCATCTTTATCTGGTCTTGACACTAATGAAAACTCCTTATAAATTCTTCTGTCTCTGTGCAGTCTAGCTTACTTGTCAGCCTCTGACACTTAGTGAGACCAGAAGAGCTCTCAGAAAGCCCCAGAAAGCCTCAGAAAGGTAAGCTAGCATCTAACATTGTCCTGTTTTTATAAGAGTTTAGGTGTAACATCTACCAAAACATTTCACAGATCTGGCAGAAACATTTTGATCAAGATAGGAATGGACATTTGCATTCACGCTAGAATTGTCCTTACTGTACTTACTGTCCTTACTGTATGCAGGTGTGCAGAAGATTACTTGGAATGAACAAACATATTCCTACTCACGGAGTCCCTCACCACATTTTCTTTTTTTTTGCCTAGGATACAAGCCACTGGGAAGACTCAAAACTCTCATTGGCCAAAACTAATTCCAAATGTTTGTAACTTTTAAAAAGCAAAGTTAATCAGTTCCAAAATACCATATCAACTACATACCAGTCTTGACTGTTGCTTCCTCACTATATTAAAAAATGTGTGGGAGTTGATATGTACAAACTGATGCAAGCTGCTCTCGTGAAACCCAAGAACTATTTGATTTAAGGAGTGCACAATGTCAGTAGAGTTCATGAAGTCACAGGCCCATCATAAAGACATAGTTATAAGACAACTTAGATGCCTAGGCTGCTCAGTCCTGTGAATAGAAGTCAGCGTAAGTTTTACTAACTGGTGTTGTTTTGGGAATTCACGATCAATCAAGAAAGTAGAAGTTTCTTCCTTCAGCAAACGCTTTCCAGTATACAATTCATACTTTCACAGGAACCTCAGTTAAGTCTCTTATTTGAATGACATTGCTGATCTTCAAGCACTGTTAGAAGCTGAATCTTCTTTTACAGTAGCAGTCTGCTCCTCATAGTTGTTACAAGATTGCCTGGCACACTTGGGGCACTTCAGACATAAGCCTGCAAGACACATTTTAAGCCTAGGTCTCTGTTTCAAGAGACTTGCAATTCAAAGGTCATGGCAGTAACCTGTAATAGCAACACTACAGGGAAAATGGGAATTATACACATTATACAAGAAATCATCAGGAGAGCCCAGCTACAGCGCAAAGAAGGGTATTAAGAACAGTAAAACAAAACCAACCTCGACAAGGATTTCCAGCAGACTTCCCTTCTTCCAGGGCACAATGCCCTTGAGAATAAAATCCACTACTTTAGAATTTCTTAATACTTCTCCCACAAAAGTAATCACTTTATCCAGTGTATCAACCCTTTTCTCTATCTTTGTCAGCCTCTCCTTATGCTTCAAGGCATCTAGCTGGGCCGATTTCATCAATTTCAACACTTCTGAGCATATGCTCTGGATATCAGTCTGGTGAGGACTGTCCGACAGCTTTAGGCCTTTTTTCATTTCATCTGGCTCATCAGGAGCTGCTCGGGATACCGTTAGCTTGTTAATGCCTTTTTCTACATCATCAATACCTTTGCTAACTCGCTGCAGTTTGCCTGTCAGGTCTTCTTGGAAATGCAACAGTTTGTCCATCTTTTCGTTCAAGAGACTCAATTTTTTATCCATTGTACTTAAGCTGTTCACTTTCGTAGGCTGTAACTTGGTCAGGGAATTTCCCTCTGCAACGTCCAAGCTACCCGCAGACATTCTGTCCAGACAGCAGGATGTCAGATAGATTAGACTGGCTTTTCATTAATCATAAATTAGAAAACGAGGGTCTGAAAGTTCATCTTCTTTAGCTATTCCTATTCCAGACAACCTCACTTATTGGAGTCAGCAGAGCGTATCTAATAGCGTAGCTATTGCACAAAAGATTTATTTCTGTGTTATCTATTTCTTACTGCATGCTTTCAATGATGGAGGTCATTTGGCACCAGACTAAATTTTCTTGGGCCTCCTTGACGTCACAAGACCATTTAAAATTCTTTCTCAAGTGGCTGTTGATAGGCGAGCATCTTAGCAATCACCAATGCCTGCGCAGACCTCTGTAGGGAGAAACACTTTTCATGACCAGTTTTAGTTCTGTGAAAAGAACTTGCTAGAGCATTTCTCCTCATTAAACAGAGCAAATAGAAAAGTAAATTTGGTGGCCTCGTGCTAAGGCTTGGAAGAGTTCAGCTTTCCAACAGAGGCAGAACATGCAACATAGACACAAGCTGTACTCACTAGGTTGGCTGTCACTTGAATTTAAAAATAGAGTACAATGACAAGGATCTGAAATGCGTACCTAGCACCAGCATGTCTTTGTCAACTGAAACTTCTAAAATTAAATCTTTCTCCCAGGCTCTGAAAGTGAACCAAGTGAAAATTCAGAGCAAGTGTCCAACTGTTTGCAACAAAAAATCATAAATCTGATTTCACAGATTTGTTTCTGACCTGCTTTCACTTCTGAATTACATTAGCGTGTCTCCAACAAAAATTACAATCGTGATTCTTGAAAATTACGAAAAAAAGTGAAAAAAGTGAAAAGTGCCTTTTCACTGTTGCACATGTGTACAGCAAGGGGGAAAAGCACCGGGGAAATATCAGTGCAGCAAGAGACCTGGTGTGAACCACATCAAAGCCACAGGTTTTGTAATACAAAGCATCCCTTTGCCTCCAAACCCTTTCTCACTTTTTAGAAAGGGCATATGGGAAGAAGTTGCAATTCTTACAGTGAATTTTCTGTAAAAGACATTCTAGAATTTAAAATCCTTCTTCTGCACGCTGCGGAGTCAGTAGTACTAGCATTAAAATTACCCTCTCAAGAAGGTGTTAAGTCCTTGCCATTTCTGTGAGAGAACGTGTTTATCTGCACAAGAAAAACATTGTGGTAGGACTACTTAAGGCCACCAAGTGATTAGAGCCAACGTGGTGGTTCTGCAACATTTAGAGGCCATAACCAGTTTTGCAAATGACACAAAGAGCTCTAAGACTTCGATTGTTTATTACCATCAATATATATTGGTCTGAATACCAAGAAATTACTTCAGAAGAAAACTTGGCCTGTGAAAATTGACAGGAGTTGGCCATTTCATGCCATGTCACTTTTAATCAAAAAGATATTGCCAGTGGTACTTTCACAGTGGTCTGGGATAGTATGACACAAGTTTTATGATACCCCATCAGCAGATTGTGGAGATTCTCCCCTTCCTGATACTACTGTGCATCTAAAGCTTTATCACAAGATACTTAGGAGCAGAAGAGAACTAATTGCTGGGCTGCACGAATTCACAACATAACACTTGTCAGCATTATATCAGGTCCTAGCTAATAAGTGAAATTGCATTTTTACTATGTTGAAAGAAACTGAGAGGAGAGAAACAAGTGTTATGGGGCAGTAGCTGATATGCAAGTTTTCAGAACAAAATGGAACTCTATTGTGTAAGCTACAGGAATTGTTTTTTCTTCATCTCTTTTTCTCTCCTACAAATAAACTAGATTCTAGAGCCACCTGCTTTCCATTCAGGACCATGCTTAAAATACATGTTCAGTTTTATATGATTACGAGGTGATACTTTTTTCTGCAGTCGAAATTCAAGGAAGGTTACTAAGTTTAAGAAATGACTAATGCTGAAGAGGGACACGCTCAAGCCTTTCAATACTAAAAGAAAAAACCCTTTGCAGATCACTGTGTACCCCTCCTTACACTGCACAGAAACAAGCGCGGTTACTGTAAGAAATGCATTAGCCTATTAAACTCACTTTTTCTTTGTGAGGACCTATTGCTTATAATGAGATTTTGCACTTAGTACATATGTTGCTTCATCTCCAATACCTCCCAAATTACATCTGAGGAGCTTGAAGTGTTAGGCAAGTAATGAATACCAGGGACTCCCATAGGACCTTGGTGCATGGCAGAGCTCTGCTCAGTCACCTCATGCTGTCATTGACTAAACAAACTGGTGAGCCACATGAGTCCATCGCAGTCTGGATGTAAATTTAAAATAAAGTTTCTTATTATAATTGGTCTCCTGTTGACTTCTGCTTGTTTCTTTCCAGATAACAAAAAAAAAATGAGCAGTGTGATCTGGAGTGTGTAGGCAACTGACTCCATTCCATGAAAAGCTGAACTGAAATGAACCTGTAGGACACCTTTAAAATATCTCCAAGCTATCAACTATCTCAGGAGTGCCAGAAAAAAGAAACACAGATGCTGGAGAACCAGAACTGCAAGCGACCTTCAACTGATGGTGCCAAAGAGTCTTCTATTCTCCAGAGGGAAATGAGAGTTTATTCCACTTTGGCTTCAGCCCCACATACACTCCCAGTTGTGGAAGACTGATGCCAAACAAGAGAAACATTAACATTCAACACAAGGAATGGTTTAAGAATCCAGGACACGGCAGCTCAGTTATGATCACTCCTTGCTAGCTCTCACCTAAAGGAATGAAAAAAAGATAAGCCGTAGGAAAAAAGATGAAGCAAAGGGGGAAAACAAAAATCTACAGCATGTACTAAAGTGATACCAGAGGCTTATGTCCCAAACAGGAAATGTCACAGAGGTTAAAACCAGCTGCTCCAACAGATCATCTCATTAGATTATTGCATTGCTTCCAGTAACACAGTAGAACTGGAGGTGACTGAAAATACACAGGTAAAAGGGAAAAAGAAAAGCTTTTTAAGGCCTAAACAAAGCCAAAGCTTTATAGAGAACGTGTGGACTCTGGGAGAAGTTTGCAATGGTTGCAACACAACAGAATTCTAAGGAGACAAAGAACTAAAGGTGGTAAACATTAGGACTTTACAAAAAGCAAAAGACAGCAGACAACCTCAAAATCTGGCTACATTTGCTAAACACCACTCAGGCAAAAAAATACTAATAAATATCCTTTACATATTCAGCAACCAGCTGGCAACTTTTTCAAGTTATGCTGAAAATCTACTTAATTTACAAGTAGTTACTGCAGCTTATAAACATGCAGGTAGTATGCTTCAGGGTATTTAAACTTTTGAAAAATTAAGCCCTACACCAGTGAGTAATTTCTCACAAGCAGTATGTTTCCTAGACACGTAAATATAATAAATCATATCCACAGAGAAATGGTGCAGCAAGATACCAATTCTCATGACATATGGCAAGCCCTGAAATAGGCTTCAGCTTTAATTTAGAGGAATAACTTCCAAAATCAAAATATGCCATACAGTCTGGCTAAGTCTGCCTGGTCCAATAGTTGGGTTTCCTGCTGAGATCAGACAAAAGATCTCCATCTGCCATGTTTGGTGGTGAACTAGAAACTGGCCCACACCTGCTTTAGAAGGCCAAGAACCTGACATTTAACACATTACTCACATCAGCTGTTGGTTGAAATCCACTTGCACAGTAAAAGTGTCTATAAAGCACTATCAGTCTCCCCAAGTGACCCTGGCATAATAAATTTAAATATTGCCCAGTGTACAAGAGTTCAACTTTATGGTGGTATCACATCAACTAAACAACAATATTCATTATATAAACGTCTTTTTCCTTTTTCTGTATGTTTAATGACAAAACTGTTAACACAGTAAGTTATGAAACACTCTTGCCAATCCTGCCTTCTTCCTTTTTTATTCCTTTTTAAAAGGAAAATAAAAGGAGTCTAAGTATAACGCTCATAGGCAGTGGCACAGCTAAGGACAGGTTAATGAATCTGAGATCATGTTTATTATTTTAATGCATCTCTGTCAAGCAGCTGACAGCAGATAGCTGAACAGATCAATTATGACATTTCACTAACATCAAGTGACAAGATTTCTAGATAATACTGTTTACCATTTGCCCACATGGCTTAACAAGAACCTTTAAGTTCTTCCTCCAGGTTGCTTTCCTCTCAGGAGGCCAAGAGAGCACCTGTTGCCTGCTCACATTTATTCAATTGACCCCAAGCTCATTCTCACCACCAGAACTGTTACCCACAGAAACAGCATTAAGAAGCTGTCTCATTTTCTTGACAACTATTTTTTTTCTTATCTGAACAGGTAATAAAATATTTTATCAGCCTGGACAGAAGGCTGGTCATTGGTAACATTTCCCTGGTATCGTGGTAATGATTCTCACTCCTCCTTCTTCAACAAAGAGCTCTCTGTAAACCAGAGAAGTCCTGCTGTGGTTCTGCTCTCCCTGAATTTCAGTGATTTTACATAAAATGCTGACAGTTCCTTGCAAAGCCTGCTGATTCAAATGATCTGCCATCAAAGCTACCCTTGGATTTGAGAAGCAAATTGCTTTGGCTCTCATTTACGAGACGCTTTCTCACTATTACTGTGAGCTCAACAGAGAGCCCTAAGGCACCTTTTATACCTACCAAAAGCTACTGTGTCTACAGTAGTTTGCTCAGGAACAAGTAATTTTAAGTCAGCAGGAATGCACTGAAACACAGAAGAGTAGCCTCGGTTGTGCAGTAAGGCCCACAGAAATAAAACCAGCAAAAGCAAATTCTTGCCACTGAAGTAATGAGATAGGCCCCCCTCTCTCTCTCAGCTCTGTTGCCTAAGAAAGAGTTACTTCTAGGCAGTCAGCTTTTCATAGGAAGACCTTGCGTAATCCAGAGTTTGTTCTAAAGCACACTAAAACTGGTACAATATTCTTACTGACTTCAAATTTCAATGGCTTTCAATCAGATCCCTCAAAAGTCTCTGCTTTGCCAGCAACATGTGATTTTGTTAAGAGAAGATGGAAATCACTGAATTGCACTGTTTGATGTTGTCTTTTGTTCCCTTCCTACTTTGGAAGATTTTTTTCAAAGATTTTTTTTCAAGTTTGAAAAATTGCCACAAAAATGCACGCAGAGCTATACTAACTAATTTATAATAATTGTTTTCAACTTCATCAATGTAACAACTAACAACTGCTGCAAGAATATATCTTAGTTTTTCCTTCACTCCTCCACTCATTTTTCCAAGTTAAGAGGCAATCGATCCCACAGCTACTCTTCTGCCCTTCACAGTTACTGACTTAAGTATGATCACCTCGAGCATAATTTTACATCGCACTGGTTTAAGCGTTTGAAAAGCAAAACACACGAGCACAACACATTATGTCAGGCTGCACTGGAAGCAGGTGAATGAAGTGTTTGTGGCCAGCCACACCAGGGACAGCTTTACCCAGAACAGCCCCCAAGCCCCTCACAAACCATTTGGCTGAACTTGAGAGTGCCTTGGCTGCTGGTGTACTTTCAGAAAGTTCTCCCAAAGGCAGTTCGCACAATTGTTTCAGGCCTTGTGCAATCCAGAGCCCCAGTTATTCTTTCTATCACATTTCCATCTGACCATTGTGGTGCAGCAAACATCAGGTACTACGCTCGGTGTTCCTTGCTAATAACGTTCTTTACAGGAACCTAAGAGAGGGATTTTTATTTTTATTTTTGAATAAGGGCACTCCTTGACATTGCTATTATCCACTAGTAACCAGAACACCATGTAAAGAAAATTAAAGATCCAGTAAATAGTCATCTCTCCTATACTGAAGTCCATTACGTGCATCTGCTGATCTAGATATCTCTGACATTTTGGTTTGACGTCATTCCCAAACACAGCATTATCTGTTCAACATGAACAGTTCATTAGTATGTTCAATTAAATTAATAGACTAATGTTTTTTATGTGATGTTGCCATAAATAGACAAGAACATCATGCAGCTCCTTCCATATGATGTATATCTAGCCTTCCAAGCTGCTCTGTTTTTAACCTTATAAATTATATCAAAAAATAATATTCTAGTGTTGGGCATATTAGATCCACTATGTAACAATAGATTAATCTGTGGCTTTGGAACAAAATTGTACCTGTTGAAATTAGTAGAAATTTTGTCATTTTCTCTAACTGTACCAGAACTTTGTTTATTAGTATTTATTTAGTTCATTTACTTCATTGGCTCTTTAAGGAACTAATACGATAACAAATATAAACTCTTTAAGAAAGCCCATTAGAGCTATCATTAAGCAAGATATGAGGCAATCCTTTCTTCAAATTTTTGAAAGAAGTCTTTAAAAAGAAAACATAAATCTGATAGTTTCCCATGCAAAACAACCCTTGTAATTTATTTATTTTTTAAATTATTTTAAACATTACTTGAAAATTATTATATATACATGGCATTCTTTTTAAGGTTGAATAAATTCGTTTTTTGCTTCTATCTGGATGGTAATGGTAATTCTCAGCCAGTAAAAAAAAAAAAAAAAAAAATAGAAAATATGCAAGCAAACTGAAGAAAACAAACAGTGTTTTCCCCAGACTCCCTGCCACTATAGCAACTGAAACCTAACTCCACAGATAGCCGTAAAACACTGATGGATAGGTTACAATGGCAGAAAAGTAGATCCCTATTCCCTGTTCCACCAGAATGATGTCTCTCTCTTCTTGTTTTGTAGTCTGTTGATAAGCAGTAACTATCTGGACACAGACTCACTTTTACTTAATTTCCTCAGATCCTTGCCCAATAGGGTCCTGATATCAAAACTTGTACATAGTACCACAGAATACACATTACTGAGTTATTGAGCACATGGTGTTCAAGCTGACTGCACTGCTTTTAGCACAGGTTAAGTGGCTTGATGCAGAATTTGGTTCCTCATGAAACTGTCTCAGCATGAGCCTGCCTGACAGATTCATTATCTTGCAACTCCGAGACATATGATAACTAAAGCAAAAAGCTGTAACAACTGACCTTCACGTAATTTGAATGGCAGTCTGGCACCCTACTCCACAAATATACCACTTGGAACAGAAGTTTAATGTGTCAAGACTCTCACAAAAATAAATTTATTTACTAAGGCAAAGCCTACACTCGGCATTTCAGAGGTACCTCCTTGACATCGGCGGGTGGTTTGCAAGCAGACAGACTGCACAATTCAGCCACGCATATCAAACAGACACAGCACTTTACAAACAGCACAGAAACCAATACTATCCCGTCCAGTAAATTTTCACTTTCAAACCGAGGTCACAACAAGACGCTTACCGTAAATCTCTTTATATAATCAGAAACACAAAATCCTCCCATGCTTAAACGAAGGGATCTGTGCAGAGAAGATTCTTGATACAAAGTTCCCATCTTTTTTGGCTTGTGTGGTGGTCTCCCAGGTACCCTAAAGCCTTTTAGGCTTGAATAAAGCTGCACAGCCTCCCTAGATCTTGCTAGAATTCTGCTTCTGTGATAAACTAGGCATTTCATCTTATCTAACACTACACCAGGCATTTCAATCATTTCACTTCCTTATCAGCAGCACTAAGTTCTATCTGCATCCCAGCAGCTCACTTCCTGAATTATTGATAAGAGCTACTGTAAGGCACGGAAACAACATAACAGCAGATGACAGCCAAACCTCTTGAAGTCACTGAAGAGTCCCTTCTTTGCATTTGTCTGTTCCTTAAGTCAGTTTTGCCCAATTTAACTCTGCTATAGCGGTAACTTACAGAAAGAATGTTTCAGCTAAGCAGCGACAGGACTGTTAATCTGACTGCTTTCCATTTGTTCAGTAACACATCATTTGCTTTAATAACATGATTATACATATGAGTATTTCTTTCATTTCATATTTCTTAAGCTATACCATAGGAACAAAGGGAACAAAAAAATGGACAAAAGAGGACACATATTCATCCTCCATTAGAATTCAGATAGCCATTTATGACTTCAGGCAGCATTTCTACAGTCTGACACTACATGCAGAGCCATTCATTTCAGTTTGTAAAATACCTTATTATGGTCAAACAATGTGCTCACACAAGTGTACGTTGCCTTCAAGTCCATGTAGGCACGTTTGTGATCCCGTAGATTTAGAATCTCCTTTTAAAATTTTTGTACCCAATGTTAGATTAATAAGCAGCCATAATGCACCCAAACAACATTGCTCCTCATGCATTTGGTCCTCACCTAATTAATTGCTTTTTATTTTGCCTAGGGTAAAATATACTTTTTCTTCTTTTAATACTGGTCTCAGCTATAAAATTATGTCAGTGGAGTACAAATGTACAAAGACAACAGATACCAAGATGCTGAATGATCTAAGAAGGAAAGTAAGTTCTAGAGATGTAAGTCTGCTGAATGATCTAAGAAGGAAAGTAAGTTCTAGAGATGTAAGTCTGCTTACAGTTTTCATCTGTGCTGTGCCTGCATTTCCCACTGTCAACAAACTGCAGTAAAATTAGCTCTATTTTATTACTACTTACAAGTGATCTCCCATTAACCTAATTCACATCAGGCACTGGTACACAAGCACAGCTACTCACAAAGGACCAGTGACTTTTGCACCGATGGACAAGCAAGCCCAGAAATATCTGGGCTTAGCATGGGCCAAGCCTTCACTGGTTAAATCATAATAAAACTGTGTTTTACCACAGGGTGATTGCACGTCAGTTCTGCTCTAAAATAAACAGGCAAGCAATGGAGAGAAGATACTGTACCTTTATCATTACGACCTAAGAGATGTCAGGTCCAGAAGGGTGGGTATAGATCTGGCTACCCTTCTCACAGCTAAAACAAGTGCTTCGTTTCCACTTGAGGTTGTATAGCAAGATGACCAATATGCTGTTGAAAAAATAAATACAGAAAAAAAGAAAAAAAAAGTGAATTAGGATGATTGAGTAACTCACAGGGCAAAAGCCAGAGATGAGATGGCCATGCTTAGTGTGTTGAAACTTTTTTTTTTTTTTTTAAAAAAACAACCTGCCTGACAAGGAAAGTTTATTAGGCCATTCAACAACAAGTGAAAAGGCCAGGGGTTGCCTGGGGTACAGGATGATTTGACTGCAGCCCACAGAGGTGAGGTAGTTCTACCAAAAAGTTAGTAGTCTGACATGCTGGTATGAGACACAGGCAACCTGAGGCTGCCTGAGACACTGGCCTTAAACCTCCATAAATCTGAGGCCCATTTCGACTGCGAGACAACTGAATAAGTTTTAACTTGAGCTCTGTGCCTTGCCTTTTCTACCTGTAAGACTGAGTTAAACCCTTCCTAGCTTCCAGAATGTTTTTAGAGCTTTAGAATCTATTATTACTATTCCCCACTTTCAAAAGGCAGAACCAACCCAAGAATTCTAGGTCAAAACTGCCCCAAAATGTTAGGATACACCAGCTGGCTCCATAGAGTGGTACAAGAAAATGTTAGGTCTTCCACGCAGTAATGGGTAATGCTGCTGAGACATTGTGCCTGGATATGGTAAGACTGTTACAGGGTTTATGGAAGCACTTAGGGCAGTATTCCTAGGATATGGAACTACAGCTATTCAAAAGGTGTAGAGCTTTAATGCATGAGTCCAGAGATGTCTATGTCCAGGAGAAAAACAAAGGTGTTTTTATGACTTTTTCCAATAGCACAAATAATCATGTTGCTACTTCAGATTTAATCAAGAGGTGATATTACTTAACGTGGCAGCAGAGGCACGTACAGCATGTAAGTGGCATGCCATGGAGGAAAGCTTGCATGACAAAGAGAATCCTTTAGGAAATTTGGCAAGTAGTCCGGAACAAGCAATGCTCAGCCTGCAACCTTCCATTAGCAGATCTAAATACAGAACTGTAGTGTAAAACAACACTTTCCTGCAGTATTTTCATTAATTAAAACTAAGAATATAATTATTATGATAAGCTTTACTAGCTTTGCTTTTTCTCTATTTCATCTTTTGATAAAAAAATTGATCTTTTTTCATCTCCATTGTCATTTCATATCTTATGATACAGATTCTGGACTGTGCTTTCAGAAAGGTATCAAAAGCAACAAAACAGTGGCAGCTACATAATATTCCATCCACAATAAGCAAACAGTCCCATTTTCACAAAACTAAGTGTACTGACATGGCCAGAAAACAGGCAATGGACACAGGGCTACATTTTCTTTGGTACTAGAGAAAAGTCTAGTGGATTTTACATACAAGGAGAAACAGTTTGGTCTCTCGCCCTATAAAATACTAAGAGCTAGAGACAAGGAATGTGCTCGTTTTGAATATAGGTATTCCGGTATAGGCTTTGTAGACACCATGAGATGTCATTTACTTATAGAATAAATGCAGAAGTTTTCCAAAAATCATGCAAGTAACAGCCAACAAATGAAATCAAGATCAAGGTTAGTTCTTTAGCTTTCAGAGCAACTCCTTGAATCTGCTACACTCACACTCCAAAAACTCTTCTTTCCAGCAAACGGAAGTGTTTGACAACTAGATCAGTGCAACTCAGAGCAAAGAACAAGAAAAGAAAAAAAGGTAACATTAAGAGACTTAAGTATTACTAACTTCCCTAGCCAGTTGCTGACACTCCAATTCCTGCACTAAATACAGTGCAAAATGAAAGGGATCAGCATTTTTAAAGTGACCTCTCTCATCTCCCAGCTTCAGGCTCTGTGAATTACGAGGACTTTCATTGCTCCACAAACACATCCTACATTCATGGAATGTATAACCTAAACAACATTCCTTAGCTGAAATTTTCTGTTAACGTGGCAGTTAATACACAGTATCTTCCTTCCTGAAAAAAAAATCAATACGTAGAAGTTTTAGTCCCTGGGGAATTTGTTTTGTACTGCTAAGAGTTACTGTACCACCTCAATATTTTAGAGCCTTTTTTATCAATATTATTAATCAGGAGCAGGGAACTAGTGACACTGATGCTGCCCAGTTAAACTCACCATGGCTATGCCCAAAACATCTACCCAAAAGTTCACAGTCCCCTTCCAAAATAGATTTCCAAACTCTACCCACAACTTACCCTTTCATTACTCTTCCATCCATGCAACGAGCTTGAATGGAATGCCAGCATACAGGACCATTTGCAGGAAAATGCAAACAAAACCAGCAGGGTATTGATATCAGAAATATTCTTTGTGTATCTGATCAGGACACGCATTCAGAAGTTCGTGACTGTTTTGTCTGATGATGCATCTTCAAAGAGCAGTCAACTCCTGGTTGTGTCTGTGCCAGCATCAGTGCATTTCTAGAGCTGCTCAACTTGCAATGGATTAGTAGTAAAGGCCAGGTCTGAAAGCCTCCCCACCTCATTAATATTAATTTTAAATTTTAAATCCTAGGTACACATGGACTCATCTCCAAGACTAGAAGGCTCATAAATTATATTCCATTTTTAAACATGCAGCATTCACTCTTACTTCTTTCAGAAGGAAAACACCAGCAGAGACAGCCTTAGACAGGCTGCTTTCATTTAAAAGAATAGGATCTACTGGGCTTTATCTTCAGCTCCACTTTAACCTCATTAGCCCACAGATTTGCACTAGAGTGAATCCAGCCTGCAAAGCACTAACACAAGTACAACTGCCAGAAGATTTTCATTCTTTCATTATTCTGCTTTTGTTCCATTTACCAAAGCAGGTGGGAATAATGTCTACGGCTGTATAAACTCATGAAAGCCAACTTACATAGTAAATGCTTGAAAAGTAGCTACAACCACCGTAAAATCAAACTAAGGAGGCAAAGTAACTCACTATCTTTCTCTCCTGGCAACATGGAAAGGTAATTGTGCAAAGCACATCATATCACATAGCACACCTGGCTTTAATCATCTTAAAGAAGGTCCAGAGAACAGATTCAAGCCTTCTCTGTAAGGATGGGGGACATTTGGGGAAAGTATCTTTTACTTCTGTATAGCACAAACCCTTGTTACACAGGTCAGCCCTACAGGCAATAACAACTAAGTTCAAGATGCTGAGGCAGAGAGTCCCTGCAGCCTTCTAGTGTCCACTAGTGAAGGAATGTACAGTAAAAGCAAGAAGTAGGAATAATTGTTCTATTTTTACCTTATTCTCCTTTGCAAAGCATTTGTCATAACGGATTTACTGCCCAACAGCTTGTTTCTAATGGGAAATACTACAAAGTGTGGAGAGGTAGCCTTTTGCAAAAACCTGAAACCAGAATTCCTCCACTTGCCCTCAAAAAAAAAAAAAAAAGCCTACAAAAGTGAGAAGTGCAGATCAAGAGTGACTCCTGGAAGAAATAAAATGTGATATGCAGGCTACCACTTGTATTGGATGACAGATTTTATCAAGCTCCCACTTAGCACATGCACTATTCTGTACTTCACGAAGAATGCGTTCAATTGACACAACCCTCTCCTACCCTCTTGACCTCTCTGAGGCAGTCACACAGCATAGGTGGCAATTGCAACCTCTAAGTTTAATGTTCTATTAACTAAAGAACACAACTTCTCTGAATAAGGCCCATTAAGTACACATGCACCAAGACTGTATGTGTAAGGAACATATATACAGAAAACAGATTTTCAGGATTCTTTACATTTGAGTTTGAAATTCAGAAATAAGTATTTTGGATGTATTTTAACTTTGGTGATATGAATTGCTGGACACTCACCTGAAGAAAAGTGTCACTGATAAAGCTCAAGATTGTCCTTGAAAAGCTTCTTTTCAGAGTCAATTCAAAATGAAGAAACATACTGCAAAACAGGGATGAGCACTCCCAACACCACTCCCAGTGGTGGGGGATCTCATTCACCTTTCGCATCATGTCTGAATCAGTTTCCCAGTAGCTCATAACCATGAGAAAAGCCCAATAAATGCACAACCAAGGATATAGATGGGAAAACCCAAACAACATAGAAAAAAAGATACGCTTTGGAGCACTCATTGGTCACGCTACCTAATTTTTAGGTAAAAAAAGGAACTGCTCAATTCAGAACAGTTTGAGCAGCACTATTTTTACTCTCTTCTATAAATGCAGCACCTCTCCATTCATTTCTCCCTCCTCCGCCAAACTTCTCTTCTTCTCCTCACATCTCTGGAGACCCGAAACCCATGCACTGCCTTCTCCCCCGCAATACCCCACAGAAGATCTCCATGTATCTCCCCTAGCAGCCTTAACACACCGATGCTTAGTTCTTTTCATTCTACCCTTCTCCAGCTCTGTCTAGCTTAACCTCTATCCCATGCAATTTCCAGTCAAATCCTCTCCATCACTGACACCTTCCTTTCCTTTTCTGCCCTGCCTTTTCCTGACTTGTGTTGTTTTCCCAACCCATTCCGTGTCCTGCTCTTTTCCAGGCACAGCTTTCCTGCCCAGTCACTCTGGTCTCTGCCTCCCCCTCATGTAAGGCATGAGCCACAATTACTTTCCTTCCTTTTGCTATATAAGGAAGCTCCACTGCAGCTCTTACACTGGCTAATAATGAGAACTGCATGCCTGAGATCCCAGAAATTGTGATTAATGTAATTATTTACACTAACAGCCTCCCAGTGGCCTTTTAAGTCACAGGGCTTTTTAGGATTACTGCAGGCAGAAAGAGTACAAGCTGTCAAAAAACCTTTAAGATACTACAGCTTGATCAACAAAAAAGTAGTAAATTGACAAGCAGCAAATAACGACTGAATCTATGAGATAATTTATCTAATATAATCATGACACATGTCTAAAATACCTGTCATTTTTCTGACTTGCTTAGATTTCCAGTGTTCAAATAATACTTTTGTTTCCCAGGAATGCATTTATAATGCAGACATTCAAAGAAGGATGTATCCCCTGCTGTTTGCCATGGTTTTGATCTTTATATAGTTGGTAGATGTAGGTTTTTTTTCCCTGAAGTTTTTGCAATATATAACCAATCTAATAAAGATTTTAAGACAAAACATTTTACAAGATTTATTTTCCTATACACAAGTGCCACCAGTCTCAAAGTCAAAACTGCTGAACAATACAAATTGTTAAAGTATGTTTCCTCTTGCAAATTCTGAACTCCTTTAACCCTTCTTCCCCCCCCTCCCCAAACTACATGTAGGTGCACCCACAGGAGCTGTATGTAAACGTGAGCTTCACAGTTGCTAAGTAACTCCGTGCCAGTAGACAGCATTGTGAATGTTGTCAGCAACATCACAGAAGTTGCCAAGTTCATAATTTGGTCAGCGCCAAGAAATGTAACCTATATACTTTGGATGAGACACTCAGATCTTCGTAAAATTGGCATGAGCAACAATGAAAGAAAATACATTGACAAGCAACTAGATTCATGAGTAATCCAAGGACACTTCTGTATCAGGACAGTTACTGACTATCCTTGAGAATGCAGCTATTAGTATTTATCTAAATTTATCTAAATGAGGCTTCTCCATTTCCATTCAGTGACTTGAAACGAAACATTTCTCTGCTGTTATCCAGGTTCAGCAGCTGGGACCCAGACCATCTCCACAGACTCCAGCCATGCAGCTAATCACTACTAGTGCTCACATGTGCATGTACACACAAACATACATTCTGTTCCACAAATTCTCTAAATAAAGCAACTCAGATGTCAGTCTGAAGATTTTTCTGTATTAGCAAGATATATTCAGTAAAACATTCAAAAGCTCTTTATTCCAACACAGAATAAAACCCTCTGAGACTTGGAAGGTTGCTGGCCTATGTTTGTACTCCCAGTATCTGGAACAATCACTGTTCTTAACAACATATTATGGCCTTCAACATTGTTCAGGACTAAAAATAGTATCCTGATGACAGAATTAAAGACTAAGTTACAGTAGAAATAAGCGCACAGTAGAAGACTGAAGGCAGTAAACTAACTTTCTTAAGATGGAGCTCAAGTTCTATGTACAAAGCTAAGAACCACCACAAGCAGCTTGCAGGGGCAGGAGGAAAAGAAGAGGAAAGGGTACCTGACTCTTTCCTGGAGAATATGCTGCATGATGATACCAAGCGATTCTTGAGAATCATGTTTTGAACTTGAAATTGAACAACTCCAGTGAAAGCAGCTTTAGTTTGGTTTTTTTTTTTGGTTGTTTTTTTGCTTTTCTTCTTCTTCCCTGGAGAAAGAAATACACGCATTTATCCATTTCCACTGCCTTTTAACTAATGATTTTCTTGCTTTTTACTTAGATTGCAAATCTAATTCAACAGCTAGCAGCTGTGAACAACCCTATCTAAAGAGCAGAAAAACCATATTATTTAATACATTAATTTACAGACTCTTTCTATTATGAATTCACAATATCTACTAAAAATACACAGTATGTTATTGCAGTGTTAGATCAATTTGAACATCTTCTTCCTAATGGAAAGAATATTTAATCAGACATAGCTTTGGTGCAGTCAGACTTAGAATCTTGTAACTATTAGTGAGTTCTGAAAGTGACGGCCTAAAGAAGGGGAAAAAAATATTTATGTTTCTACTGCTTATTAGAGCTGTCTTACCACCACTACTACTTAAGTAGCAACCTCCAAAAGGGGGATGAGGCAAACAACTAGGGAAAGCAACATCTTAAAATGCTAGTTAGATTTGCTAGAGGATATCTACCAGAATCCATACCGAAATAAAGTAGGAAACCTACTACATACCACTGATGGTATTGTAAATACTTTGAAGGATCAACTGCTTTTAGACTCATCTGAAAGTACTGGTTAAACTCATTTGTTTTGCTATATTTTCATAATAAGCAAGAAGTATGGCACAACAGGAAATCTACAGAGTTAAACAGTTGGCACTGAGAGCCCAACATCTGCTAGAGGTAGACCAGGTCCTGAAGATCAAGCACCCTCTAACAGCTAAAAGACATCTTCAAGGTCAATTTCTCCTGAAAGCAATCTAGTTCCTGCTCCCCATGATCATTCCATGATACAAACAAAAGTACCAGAAATAGAGACTATCAAGAGATTTGCTTTAAAAACACTAATTCAAACAAAACACTTGCACAGAAGTGCTTAGAGATACAAAATACAGTACGAGCAATACGTGAATGTGTACATGCATGTAAGGGAATCATATGCTCAAGATCAACAATTCAGAGAGGTTTAAATTAAATCGTGGTTTAAGATAGCTTTCTGGTTATTCACAGGTTTATTCACAGGTTATCAGTATCTTGAAGGACAAAAGGCAAGCACTATGTCCTGTTAGGCAGTAAGACACTAAGCACCCAAGGGAAGGACACAGTGCTACTAGTAGCTTCCATGCATGTTTCACATTAAAAAAAAAAAAAAAAAGAAAGAAAAAAAAGACAACCCCCGCTACAAAAAGACTTCAAAAGCACTAAGCAAAACCACCCCGAAGACCTCATTTGTGACCTGAGCATCATTTGAAGCAAGTCTCTCAGAACTCCAGTCTCCCCTTGTAAATCCTTCTGTCCTGCCAAAGGATGATTCTAACCTGCAAAGTACTCTCCTTCCCTCGTCCTATTTTCAATTCTTTTAATCAGTTATAACACTATTGGAGTAAAAACAACATATTAGACACATCTGTAAAATTTGACCAAATAAAATATTATCTATAGCTATATCTGTCTACAGATGGATAGATACAACTTCAGGAGAGCTGAAGAGCTTCCTTAAACCATTTTTATTAAGTTGCCACCTGAATGTTCAGAGTTATTCTGTGCTCCTGACAAATTACTTCTCTCCAGTTTTCACAGTTCAAGAGCTAACCTCCCAAAACAATTGAAGATATCTATTGTCACTGCAGATAGTAAGAAGCACCTATTAGCATGATTTTAAACTCAAGTTACGGACAAGCAAGTGACGTTCTAAATAAAAATGATTACATTTCATTGTGCTTCCACTGAGAACTGAATACTATGCTCTTTCAATAGTACTAATGCCTGAACATACAGTAACTGTCCTTAGAATAAGGCTGCCATCTAGTAGCAGAATAGAGTAAATGCAGAAACCTCAAGCCACAATTTGAGCTGTGAACTCACTTGATGGTCTGACATGCTATTACAAGCTTATATAAACACAGGAAGTATAGTTCTTCAGAAAAGGAAAAGTGGCTGAAAAATAGAGCTTGTTAGATGGTGGTTTCTAAGCTGGCAGTTCTCCTGTGAAATCCTAAACTATTCAGTTCACAACATAAATTTTATCTAGACAGATAAGTCAACATAGAGGTGGTATTGTGGTGAACCAGTATTTTTGTAGTTGTTATACCTTCTTTCAAGTTAACGGAAAAAAAAAATGCAGCCTAACTGACTCTTTCTCAAACAAGCCTGTTCTGTGCAAAGCCTCATGCTATAAAATGCAATGAAGTCAGATTGCAGATTGGAGAAATGCAGATTAAGTCAGACTGAACCAAAAAAAATTCAAAGGCAGGGCAGGCCGTATAATCTCACTGAAACTAAAGTAAAAAAAATGCATCCGTTAGTTCCTGAAGTGTTATTTATGCTTGCTTCTTGAAAAATATGCAGTTTCCAAGTCAGAGCTACTGTGAAAACAGGCACAAACAGTCTGCAATACACAGGATTTTACTCTCTCATCATTAAGCTGTCATTGGCTTTATTTTAATTTTGTAGACTGAGATGCAATACACTTTAAAATTACAAATTACAATGACTTACCACAGTGTTTTTATCCCTTGATCAGCTCTAACACACAAAGAAAGAGCTCCTGAGATTCCATCTTGTTGATGCCTATTTCATACAATACAAGACACTTTCCCGTTCAGTCACTGAATATATTCCAAGGAACCTATGTCTTAGGATATTACAGCTACAAAATTACCAGGGCTTTTGGAAGGTGCCAAAAGTGTCCTGTCTAGCTATGAAACAATGGTTTGTTTTTCATTGGTGGGAAAATACAGTTAGGACTCTTGCTTTGCAAAATCCATCGTGGTCCACTAACAGAGAACCACCCCACCCCTGGGATATTTTCAAGACTACCTGCTTACATCACAGCTTCCTTTAAGAAAGTGGAAGCCAGAAAGGGGAAAAAAAAAATAGTATGACCACAACTGTGAAAGAACTGACAGCAGAGACATGGGAAAGACAAAGGAAAGAAGTACAGAAATAGAATTTAACTACTGGTTCAAGATTCTCCACCAATGAAGAGGAAAACTGGGCCTTGCACTTTTGAGAGGCATGAATGACTTTTCAGTACTTAACAGCAAAGTAAAGGTACCAATCTAAATGTAATAATCTTAACATCACATCTAACAACATTAGCTTCAGTCCTCTGAAAATAACATCTATTAGTAGAACTTTAATTCCATGTATAGGAGCAGAAAGAACCTGTAGGAATTCAGGTTAAAGCACCGAAGACAGCTTGACATTAGTATTTCTCTTTATCCCTTCTTAACACAGTAAAACTCATTCTGACAACAGAAGCAACACAAACCTGATTGTATCTTAAGATTGCAAAATGAGAACTTCCCTTTTGTCATTCTGACTTTAAAAACTTACCATGCAAATAGGCATTATGATACATATTCTCTATTATTAAGAGTTACTCATCTGTCCTTACTACTTTTATCTGTGACAGGCTACAGTTCTGGAAAGCAGAAGTTTATATGATGTAGGGAAGTAGGTCTTTTGTTCACATTTTCTCATTTACTGGAATAAAGACAAACGTAGATTAATGGTTTAATTGCATTTCTACACCCACCCCCCTCCTCCATTGTTAAAAAGGACCCCAATTACTCATTAAGAATTAAAAATCACTTTGTGTTTTCTGCTTCTGCTTACAAAGCTTGCATCTAAGATGTCCCTTGTGGCTTAACTAACTCAAAACATAGCTCCTTCCTTTAAACAATAACTAAAACTGTCAAACTTTGACAGTCTAGCTTTGTTAATAAAATTCTCTGCTTCCAGAGATCATCTCTGTAGCAGAATTTCTCAAGGTAATTCTTGCTATTAACGTGGTAACAAAAAGCATGAGTAATACTACAGAAAAACCAAGACATTTAAATGCACACCCCTTCTTAGAAGAGAGTAAATGAAAGGTGATAAAAAGCAAGTACGTCAGAGTTTATGTATGTGATTGCCTCCCACAACTCCTCCCTCAGGGTTTTACAGTGTTTGAGGTGTTGGGTTTTTTTTTTAAAAAAATGAAAGAAATACATGCTAATGTAGGAATTTCAGCTCAAATTGCACTATTCCACTTTAACAAAATGATTACTTTGTTGAATATTTTCCCAGAACCTATTTCTATCAAAACAGCTCAGTTTTCCACACTCAGAGTTTTGCTTTGGTATTTACCATCAAAAGTCCGAAGACAAAACTGCTAAGAACTATACTTTTAGAAAAATGACAAAAGCCAATGAGAGTAAAATTAACCATCACATTCTCATCTCTTGGAAACACTAGTGAGAAGATGCTAGCTGCCAATCTACACCACGACTATTTTCTCTTCCTTTCCACTAAAGGATAGGCCAAGAATACAGGATAAGTACTTACCAGCTGGACAAAGCAGCCACGCAGCAAACAGTCACAATACACGCATTTAGCTTTCAAACCTCAGGAGTCTGACCCCAAAAAGTACGTGTTTTTTTAAAAAACAACTTTCTGTAATAGGGAACCCTTTTCTAGGGAGAATTCATAAACAATTCAAATTTGTAAAGCAGAATAATCCTCCAAAATGAAATGGCTTGAGTTTTCTTCGTATTACAATTATATCACATCTATTTAAAAAAAAAAAAAAAAAGGCAAATCTAAAGTCATCCCTACAATGAATACCGGATTTCTAAGAGGATTAAAACCAACACACTTTAAATATCACAAATGTACTTAATTTCCAGTTCAATAAAATATTGGAATATCCATTTATTAAAAAGTTAGGTGAACTGTACATATGTAAACTGAAATACAGCTGAAAAATCTGAAATATATAATTTTAAATGAAAATCATTTCTTTCTGAAAATATTTAAAATATTGCATTTCTGGCAGCAAATCTAAAAGAAGTGCTCTAGCAAGTGTGCAGTCTCTCTGTGCATTTGTCTAGCATTTGTCTTCAAGGCATAAAACACTTCTGCTTTCTGATTTTCATAGCCCAATCTCAAGAGCACTTTCTTTCTGACTTGTAGAGACAGAATTTGATTTCCAAGAACAGCAGCAGAATTTTAACAGGATATATTATGGTCCTTTTTGGTGCAGACAACACACTTTCTGAGAGTCCATGACACCTTGGAAATATGCTAGCCATTCCGTATATAAATGCATCAGATTGTGCTTACAAGTTACAAAATAAGTCTTTGATTGATAATTTTTCTGTTTATTTCCGCCAAGGCCACTGAAAATACGAAGGCCTTTTCATCTGAAAGGTTAGCATACATGTCAACTTCTTTTTCTTGTTTCTCTGTAGAAGAAAAAAAAAGTCACTATTAGAAGCTTTTTCCATTATCTAAAGTTAAATTAACTACTATGTAACTTGCATTATTATAATGTTGAACGGTGTACAGGAACTGAAAAGAAATTAGACAATTCCTATGCAGGGAGGGATTGAGAGAGATAAGCAAGGGAGAGAGGAACACAAAGGTACTAGAAGAGTCACAAAATTAGTCATCCAAATGACTGACTGAATTTCTGTTCTTTAATGATGAAGGAAAAATGAGTCATTAACATTATATTGATTCCTGGCACAAAACTGTATTCAAGTGTTCCTCCAGTTTTTCTGGGCTTTGGTTTCCTGGTGGTGTTTTTTTCTTTTTTTCTGTCTTTTACGCAAACAGCCCCCATCCTAGAAAACAATGTTTCACAATATCCTGATTAAATACAACATTCATACCCCTATTTTACATCCAAGTAACAGAAACCCAAGACACTAATTACAGTGACCAAGTGCAACTGGCAGACACATGGCAGAAGGCAGGGTCCCAATTTGTCACCATAAACATTTCTGGACTTTCTATACTGGAGACTTTCAGTCTTATCCCAGATAAGATCATGGCTACAGACGCCTAACAGCAACCCATCAAGAAGCTTGCACACCACGGTGCTCAAGTACATTAGCAGATGACGAAACTTATAGAACAGTACTTTCATAAGTACTATTTACTCTAGGTCATGCCTATTTATCTTCCAGTTTAGCTAGCCCCAGGTATCTGACTCATTAGAAGAAAGCAAACAAAACTAAAACAGTTTTATCAGCTGAAGACCAGGCGTGTAGACACAGATGAGAGAAACACATATAACACACAGCTCTAAAATTGGTGTCTAGCTGTGGGGCTCCATTTCTACTCCCAGTTCCAAAGTGCCCTAGACTAATTTGCAATCAGAATATGATGTTCACCTGACCCTTGTCTCATTAACACAGACGCACACGTGCATACTTTTTGAGTGCAGTACACTCTGACAGGCTGCTCCACCTAGACGTTTAAGTCATCAATGGGTAGGTGAAATACAAATGTTTGATTGGAAAGTAATGGTGTTTATTCAACAAGCTAACAGTTGTTCATCTCTGACCAAGTAAAACCTGTAGCATAGTACCTAGGTAGTCAGAGAAAAGCATGCACAAAAGACAGTAAGTTCCCCTGAGCTCAGGTGCAAAAATTTTTGCAAGGATGCACCAAGCCCTTCTTCACTAATGAGAAGAGAGAGAGCATTTCATTACATAAAAGCACCACGTGGAAAAAAGACCTCCTGTGTCCTTGTGGCACTAAGGGGCACGGTTTAGTGATGGGACTTGGTAGGTTGCAGTGACAGTCTGACTTGATCATCTTAAAGTCATCTAGGTTGGAGGAGACCTTCATGTCCACCTACCCACACTGTTATTCCTCTACTGGGTTCATACTCCTAACAGCATCTTTACGTTTGGCTTCACATCTGACTGTGTTACAGACAAGGACACCATTCCAACAGCCTCCCTTCCCTGGGAAGTCAAGTGCATGTGTTAAATTACTAAGTGGGAGAAACTGAAAAGTCCTTTACCACTGTGCTCTGACTAAATGCTGATCTAGATACTAGGAACAAAACCCTCTACCTAAAGATTTCTAGGCAACTTTAAATCGTATACATTTTCACCTTTATCTGCAGGGAAGACTGGACACACCAAGACATATCAGCATTTAAACTTCAGACATGAAACTTGCCGTAGCAAAGTACTACAAATCAAAGCACGTTTGATATTTGGAACCCAAGTGATTTCTGTTGGTTCGTTGGCTACAAAAACCAATATTCTCTAGTGTATTGAGTTTGAAATGAAAGCTAAGAAACAGTTTCACCACAAGTCCTTCCCTGTAGTTTGAGACAAATTTATTTCTACGTGTACACAGTCTGGATTGCTCCACCTCCTCCCTCCCACCATTTCCAAACTAACAATGCAGGGAGTTGTTCTGAGTACAGACGCTGTATACACACTACTTATTCCACACTAATCTTTTCCGTTTTCATATCTATAACCCTCCCCTTTTTTCAGACTTCCTGATCCAAACAAACCTAGACGCCACCAGAACATGTCAGTACCCAGCAAAATTAAAACTACTAATTTTTTCATCCATTTAATGTTAACTTTATAGACTTCTTCGCCGAACAAACTTTCCCAGATTTCCCTTCTCTCCTGCCCTTCTGCAGTACTGGCTAGTTCTGATAGACTTCAGTTTTGAAGAATCAGTTGAAATCTTCATATCCAACAGTACTGGGAATTAACACAGGTTTGCAAGCTTTATGCGTTCTTAAGACAATTTCAGCTCTCATCAGTAGCCAGTGAAGAGCTTGCATCTGGCTGACGTTTCATCACATGCTATTCATAGGATACCATGGTTTCTACAGACACTATTAAAACTTTCCACTTCACATTCCTATCTGAAAGTAGTTTTGACTCACTTCTCTATTATTAGCTAAAGACTGTCTTACAGAATCACAGTACCATTTCTTTAAGACATTAAAAATATCAAGTATTTTGCTATACAACTAAGAGGCTACTTAGGTGAAAACATTCAGTCTTTCTGAAGCATGTCTCACGTCCCTAGATCCCACCCAACACACTGGACCTACAGCCCTTTAAATTGTCACCAGTGCATAAAACAAATGTGGACCCTCGCTCCTCACAAATTCTGCATGGAATCAAAATTCAAAGTGCTTCGATTCTAAGAATTCTTTCTAGCTACCCAAGACAGAATACTACTTCAAGTGTGCACATTGGGTGAGCAAATACACAAATAATGCAGTAGGAAATTGCTAGGAAGGAAAAACTTGAGTCAAGAAATTTTACTACTTCAGTTTAAGCAGCATCACAGTACCACAATGTAATAGTTCTACAAGATTCGCTCCTTTATTTAGGCTGTAGGCCACTCCGATTATAGAGTCTCACTTGATGGTAACCTCTCTGAGGAACAGAATAACCAATACCACTTCCTGAAGCATACAGTTTTGGAGTGGTTTTGTTACATGTTTCCCCTCCCCTTTCTTCTTAAATACAATCAAGGTTGTTACCTAGATAAGACAGCAGCCTGATAACCAGCCTAGCAATGTACTGCAGTCCCACACAGCAAAACAAAACCATACCAAAACAGCATCGAAATCAGATTACTATGAAGCGTTTCTACTTTCAAAATATATCGTAGCATTTCTGACAAAAAAAAAAAGGATATTTTCAACAAACCAAGCCTTCAGTGAGAAGCTCCTGTTTTGCAGGCTCATCACATGGCTTTGTCATGTTATAGAAGTATCCTCTGGGTCCCAGAGCTCTGCCATATCCCCTCAATCTATGTCTGCTTCCTCTTTCCTCCTCCCCTATTCCTTCTTACTGAATCTGCAGGAAAAAGACCTTATTTTAAAAAGCTCTTTTGCTTTTTCTATTCTTCTTACCTTAATTGCTGTTGAATTATACAGCTCTTTCCTCTAATGCGAACCCGTCACGAAGGATACAAAAGAACTAGTCAAAGGCACAGACTAACAGGGAACAAAAGACTATGTATGAAAAGAGCATTACCCAAGCAGGGAAGCAAAGCTACAGATGTCACGGGTGTTTTTTAGGAAGGAAATTTTCACAGTTGGGTGGTCTTCAAATGGACAAATTATCTACTCTTGCATGCTATTTTAATTCAGTTATTCTCTGTCCACCTGTTGTTGTTCTACAAATTCATTAGACATTGCTGTAACCTAACAGGCATCAAATATCTAGGAGCCTTGCAAGTAATGGCCTCTTTTCAAGTCTTTTGTCGGGGGTGAGGAAGAGAAGCACTTTCTAGTGGCAAGCAAAGTGTACCCAAAATATCCTACAAACATAATTCAGCAAGGAAATAACATATCTGAAGTCTAACACAAAACTACTGTCTCACACTCCAGAGCCATCCTCCGCAGAATCAGAGAATTCTTTGGGCTGGAAGGGACCCTTAAAGGTCACCTAGTCCACCCCCTTGCTATGTGCAGGGACATCTTTCACTAGATGATGTTGCTCAAAGCCCTGTCCAACCTGACTTTGAACACTTCCAACATTATGCTGACTGATACAAAGACTAGCAGTGTGAGTCATGCAAAAATCACCTTGACTAGAGTAGAATTAAAGTTGCTTAGCATGTTTTTACATAAAAAATACTACCAAGCAGCAGGAACGGAGAAGAAAGAATATTTCTAAAATTCCCACTAATTACTCCCCACATAGCAGCTAAGCCAATTTTATAAACCACAAAAAAGGAGAAGTCAATGTTAACTTGTTTTATATTAATTGCTTACATGATGATGAGTGCTCTGCTGAATGCGTTTTTATAACCGTTGCAGCCATTCGTATCTTAAAAAAATATATCTGCCCAATAACCAGAAGTAAGAAATACCATAAGCCCACTTATTCCTGGCCAATGATGTGTATTGTACTGGTGAGGAGCAAATATATTACCAGTGGGCATGAACCCAAGCGCTGTACCTGGTTCTGCAGAAGAAGTCAAAGAAGAAACAGTAGCAGTAATTGCAGTACCAGTAAAGGGCATGGTAGGACAGGACGAGAAGATGAAGGCAATCTTCTCACGTGAGATTCAACAATGACAAAAACTGCACAACCACATATGTGCTCTTACGTGAAGACCTCACTGCATTTGTATTGCTGGTTTTCCACCTCAGATTACTGGCACGTTGTCACACTTCAGAGTATGCAGCAAGAGGTCAAAAACATCCAGCCTAGTTTTCCATTCCTTCTGTTTTCAAATTCCTGCTTTTCAGAGACTACAAAGCATGCACAAAGAGTATGGATCTTTTCCTTTGCTTAAATTGCTTTCCTCTTTTTCAGGGCCAGGAAAGAAGATTTACTTTTATAATGCAACCCAACAAGCTTGCAGAAGTTTCAAACCAAAGCTGTGTTTGAACTAGACTGATGGTAAAATGCCTCGAAATGATCCTGTAGGTGTATGTAGACAAGTCCAGTTTGGATCAATAACAGGGAAACTACGAAGATACACACATCAGTAAGCCACATGTAACAATGATAGCAAATGCAATGCCAACAGGCTTTTAAAAGACAGGAGTCGTAGGTGATAGCCACATGCTTGAAGGGCGCCAAAATTACTCAAGTGCATGTAGCTGTCTCTTTATTCTATAAAGACTGAAAAACAGCAGATCACCAAGGCACCTTAATAAGCAAAGAGGCATTCTTTCCTCTGGAATATTATTCTATAGAAACATGAGATAAAACTTCAAGTCATAGTAGTGACTCAAGATGTCCTTTTTACTTCGGGCCCCCTAAAGAGTTTCAAAAACTTTTTAAGCAACCCAGTCATCCTAATTACTCTCTGACAACAAGCATCATTATTTTGTTTGTCCTAGTGATCTAGCGCAGTGGTACCACAAAAACAAACAACAAAAAAACAACCCCCACACACACTAAGCACTGCAGTTCCATGGCTTTCAACCTGTGTGATGAAACTTGGTACAGTGACTAAAAATACTGATTTAATCTTTTAAATTTTGTTCCAATCAGGCACAGAAGCTTCATAAAACCAAAGGTCCCTACGTATGTGCAAAAGACCCTTCTCCATATTATAGCACAGGGTATTGACAGGACTAGACTAGTTACATTGTTTGTAAAGGTTTACTGATAACACAACAGTTAAAAAAAATCTTCATAGAAATAAGAAAAACAATGAACATATGTCTCCAATTCTCATACCTCTTTCTTCCTCATGCTTTTTGGCTGAGGCACTCTTAGGTCTTCCTCTTCCTCGTCTGCTATGATCTGAATGGCTGTTGGACCTCGATCTCTTTCGGTTTTCTAAGTCTTTATTTACTGCAGAATTTATCTTCTCTCGCTTAACTCTCTCGGTTCGTCTCCTTTTGGCCTCACTCTTGTTTTCTGCACAAATGAAGAGAGATGATGTGAGCCATGATTGTCTTCAACTTTCTTCTTAACTTACTCTTAGTGCTTACCCCTCCCAACAATCTTTTTTCTTTATATCTTAGATGTCTGTACCTTTACAGAACAATTACATCTGCATGATATCCATACAGAAATTAAGGTGTCAAATGCAGAATGATACTTCACTTCTTGATTACAGGGATCAAACCTTTAATTACTTCAAATGCAGATAGCATTTTGCAACATGAGACATCTGCTGATGTGTAACAAGTTCTTAGTTTCCCATTACAAGATGGTGGAAAAAATAGAGATCACAGCCATCAAGACAGTACACTGCATCTATTTCCATTAGTCCAAAAACAAAAAAAAAAGTTAAAAGTGTGTAGTTCATCACAGAGCAGAACAGTGAAATGCTACTTCTTTTGACGCTAACACTGAAATTGTTCCCCCTGCTCACACAAATCGAGATACTGATTCAATGATGCTATCAGTAGATGTCATATTACATAGCACATCTCCCCCACCAAACCCAGCCTAAGACAAAGCCTTATTTTACTTGATGCTGAACAGGTCTGCCTACACACTTGAGAAAGAGTATTCACATGAGTTTCACTTGAAAGTTAAGTCCGGATTAGTGAGCTTGGGTAGTGAAAATAGTATACCAACCACAGCACGCTATTCAACACAGATCAGCTGCACGCTTGCAAGGCTGGAGCACCTACAGTAACTGCATTGTAAAAATATGAGCACAATACAGACACATATATCTTCTTGGGGAATCAAGTTTCCTTTTGCTTGTTATCTCATTTATCTCACGTAGACACAGGCTATGAACTGGACAGCAGGTTAACTTGTCACTAATGCTAATACAAAAGCTATATTATACAGGAGCTTTGCTCTACTATACTGTGATGCTATGGCTTTCAACTTAATTTGGTAAGTTTTAAATAAAACAGCTGGGGAGAGGGGAAAAGAAAATTGACCAACCCTTCCAGACAGTACTATGGACTTCGCTTTTACCTGTCCCACCTTGAAAGTTCAGTTATCTAGCATAAGATCATATAATTCCTACTAGCTGGTGAACTACAAGTACCCCTCAAAATAGCAATTAAAAGTATCAAATTCTTATTTTTGTATACCTCTTAGATAATTAAAAAAAAAAAAAACAGTATAAATCAGATTGTTTAAACAAAAACATCTTCCCCAACAGGTGCCTGTTCTCACTAAATCCTACTAGGACTTCAGGAACTAATAGAAATTGAACATAAAGAGAACGTTAATCATGCCAGAAAGCACACTCAACCAATATCTAAACATGCACATCAACAACAAAAGACATGTGAGTTGGACACAAACGAATCACTTTTCTTTTTTTAATTTAACCATGCAGAAAAAAGCAAGACACACCTGGTCTGAAATCAGACATACTCCCAATTTTATACAAAGTTCCATTCTTGTATTCATGAATAAGTACAATTTATCATAACTTCTTCAAAAAAGAGGATTACTGCTTTCAGAAAGCCCAGTTTCAATCAGCATGTACTCTGAAATCTGATCTCTATGGCACATCTAGACATTGATCTTCAAAACATGATTAACAGAAAGCTTTCTGTAAGGAGTTATTTTGCATAGTGACTAATGTGAGCAGCTGGATAATGCCAACATCACAAGTACAAAGGAAGTAAGACTGAAAACACCAGACTTTCCCCCTCAAAATTGAAGAAACATTAAATCTAATATGCAAAAATTCAAAAAGAAAGTGAACTGACACCAGCCAATTTACACAGACACATAAAATATTCTATTCTTTGCTTCCAAGAAATAAAGGGAAAGAGCTGTTGTCCCCTCCTTCTGGACCTTCGTAAGTATTACCTGCAATGGGTGGCGATCTCTCAGCACGTTTCGCATGCAAGAGCTTTCGACTAATAAATATGTAGCCACATGGACATGATTTGCATGCAACAGGAACCTGGGAAAACAAAAGCATTTCAGATCGTTTCAAATTATGACAGAATTCCTGCCTGATGAAAAAAACAGTAGCTTGCATTGCACCCTCAGAGATACCTCTTCATACTTAATCTGTACTGAAAAACCATGGCCTGGATCATTATATAGTTGTATTCAAAACTGGTAAAACCACCCAGCAAGCCTTCTCTTTATGCAGTAGTTAGAAACCAAGCTTGAAATGTATAGCTGTTGTGACCATTTTGTACTCCAAGCCCTTTTCCCCAGGCTGTCAGAAAGAGGGTGAGGGAAAATGGAAAGCACCAAAACTGGAGTGAATTAGAATAGAAATGCATCTTCAGAGCTCTCAAATATCCCCAGTCAAAACAATAAGCCATCCCTAGTTTTGCTTCCCTCACTTCTTAAAAAAAAAAAAAAAAAAAGTGAAAGAAAAAGTGTAAATTAACACTGCCACTACATTCTGAATACTTTCAACCTCGGAAACGTTCAAAACCAGCTCTTTGCAAGCAGAGCAGCTTTAGACAGGAGGCACAACAGAGCTTGAAGCGACACGGATGCATTTGTACCACAACCTACAACAGGTTGTAGACAAGGCCAGGTAGTCACAGAACACCCTAGTTAATCCCGAATGCAAACAACCTACCATGGCTAGTCAAAAGCTGACTGCAGACTGAAGAGTTTGAGAGGCTAAAGAGCTTCTCTTGACCAGCTGAGCAGCCCAGAGCAGTACTTTCCCCCCAGCACACAATTTAAAACAAGATGAGAAAAAAATGGAAATGCCACACTTACACAAACCATGAGAAAAAAATTACACAAACCATGAGAAAAAAATTACTCTGAGCAATTAAAAAAAGCAAGGCTGATAAATTACAAAACCCAGTATCTTCACTTAAAGCCAAGATCTTTTGAGATATTTTAAAGCAGTAAAGAATATACCATATTACTTTGATTAGGTTTAAGGCTGAAAACACAAATTAAAGCAAGCATAAACAAGAGATCTAGAAGAGATTAAAATAACACCCATTAAAATCAAGTCATGTTGAAGCAGGACAGCAGGGAAAAGAAGCAGGAGGTAATTTCTCAAAGGTAATTCTTTATGACAGGTCTCTACAAGTTTGCCACTGTCCACTGAAACAACCAGGAGTACAGAATGACGACTGTCTGCTGAATTTTACCAGACACGCAGAATAAAGTTTCCAATGTTCTAATGGCTAGAAAAACAAACGTAAAAATAGTTCATTAATTTTAAAGAGGAACTTACCAGCTACTCAGAATAAAGAAACAACTTTGCTTTCTGCAGCACATCTTAACTCCTGCACTTCACTTTAGGAACAGCTTACAAATCAACTTTTGATTCAGTTGAACTAACTGGAGACATTTTGATTCCCTCTAATGTAAACGCTAACATTAAAAACAATTCTAGTCAAGGTTTATTTAACCCTGGCAATATTTATTTATTTATTTATTTAACCCTCTAAAACTCATCAGACTTGCCTGCGTGCTTACTCTTATATTGGCATGTGAACAATGAGATATCGCACCACACTACCTAGCAGACGGTCACCTGCCTTGTTAAGGTGATGCAGGATTGCTAGTACAAACCGGGTCTCTCCACCTTTCTGGGCTCAGCCTTAAAACAAAGTGGGGGAAAACAATCAAAGAGCGCTGGAGCAAACCCAGTATTTTTTTAATGAACTTCACCATGTTTAACAGAGCAATGCGGTTGTCATGTTAAATGTTTGGCACTTAGATATGTGCGTGTCATTTCCAGGCAAGGTTAGGTGGGAAGGGACTTACTCATTGAAGTCTATCGGTTATCCTTTGAAAATGACCTACTACACATAAGATCCTGTAACAATTATTATTATGGCAACATAGTCCTACAAACACTATTTTAACTCTGTTCAGTGTTTACCCAGCCAAAATAAATCGAGTTTCTCATACAAGAAAGATTACCCAAAGGTAAGTAGTATTATTTCCCATGATTGACTGCAAGTATTCCAGACTCCCTAGTTTACTAGAGCTGTCCTTTGGTGGTGAAAATATGATCAAAACACTTCTCTTAAAAAAAACAAACAAACAAAAAAAAAAGACACTAAATGGCAATAACATATCATCTAAATGTCATCAAAAAAAAAAAGTTTAAAAGCCTAAGAAGTGTTACTCAATATTATACTCCAATATTTGTGGCTGTCTAAATATTTCCATGCATACCACTTGAACACTAAAATCAGAAACAAATGCAAAATCCTTGTTTATAGCAGAATTTTGGAAATGCCTGTACTGAAGTGTCACATGAGAACTTCCCCCACACTCTGCAAAGGGCTGACTAGTAGCCTGAACCAGCTATTCTGGGGCAAATAATCTCCCTTTCAAAAGAAGCTTTGAGATCTAAGTGCAGTAGGGCAAGGCTTTACTTCTTGTCCTCTCTGAGAGCACTTGGCACTGGAAAACAAGGCCCTGTGAGCCATCCTTATGCCAGGGCAGGACACACATCCACATAATTCTTTGTTTAGCTACAGAAGAGTTGCTAACAAAAAGCCTGTGTTGACGTATGCATATCATCTGTTTTAGTTTTAAGGAGCAGAACAGAGTGAAAGTTTCAGCATCAGCTTGAAAAGCCTATAATATTTACTTGCCTTCCCCATCACTGGTAGTTTTGACATTTACATTAAACTAAAAACCAAGAGAAACAGTAAACACACACGTGCCACTCTCATCCTCAACTCCTAACTCTTTTTAATTTTGTCTTTTCAACAAACTAAACACCAGAACTTGGCACGTAACTTTCTTTTCTCAGAAGTAGCACTGGAGTGACATGCTTAACATGGAAGCATTTGCAATGGTTCATCTATTGCTTAGAACATGAAAGGACAGCCCTGCACAGCTTCACATTCCAAACCACTGCAGGATGAGTAGGAATGCTGTCAAAATTATGCAAGTCGGAACAACTAACATTACCTTTTAAGATCTTTTAAGTAAAGAAAAATGGTGTGAGAGGGTTTCTTTCTAATTTATTTCTAAGTATATCTACGGTAGTGTATACCAGTCATGTTTCAGGATCAAATAACAAATGTGTTTCCCATAATTAGATGTAAGAGCCTTCTCCCCTACCCTGAGCCCCACAGCAGCCTCCTGCAATGCTGTGCTATTGTTCCGGCGGAGGAGCGCTGCTGTAACAAGCCAGCCTATTTTTACTACTAACATCATCGCAAGTAGAAAGCATAAATGACGACAAGCTTGGAATACAATAACAGACCAAATGAACTGTTGGTGATGTTGAAGTGCAAATAAGGCCACAGCTTGCACATTTAAAGCACTGCAGGAAGCACATGTCTGGCCCAAATGACAGAAATTACAGCACAGGTCACGGTGTTGCTGCCTCTGAACCCCCCCCCCCCAAGAAGCCAAGAGCCCAGCGAGCGCTCTCCTGAGCGGCCTCAGCCACATGAGTCATCCGGAGGCCGAGCGACATTGTACCAATTACAAAGTTCACCAGATTTTCAATGAATTATTAGCTACTACACAACACTAGCGCCTGAACAATAATACATGCCACACCAAAATCCCCGGGCATAACGCAGCTGTTACAGCGCCTGCAAGAGGCACACAACATTTAATCCGCACCGCGACCAGAGGAAAGGCACTCCACAGCAGCTTCTCCCCCCCCCCCCCCAAACACGGCTCAGCCAACCTCTCCTCACG
The DNA here is from genome assembly GCF_964211835.1 of Anser anser. Lineage (NCBI taxonomy): Eukaryota > Metazoa > Chordata > Aves > Anseriformes > Anatidae > Anser > Anser anser. The sequence continues at coordinate 5,012,918 of NC_139732.1, forward strand.
TTAACGCTGAGGACGCAAAACCTCCAGCAAGAAACCACGGCAGCCGGAGGTAGAAAGCAGGAAGGAAGGCAGCGATGTGCTGCGGGCCCGGCCCCGCCGCTCCGGGCCCGGGGCGGGCAGCAGGGCTGGGGGCTCGGCCCCCGGCTCCCCCTGCCGACGCCTCACCTGCTGGTCGCACTCGGGGCAGGACTTGGTGGCCATCTTCACTTTCTTGGCCCTGCTCGAGGACATGCTCGCTGATGCTGCTGCTGCTGCTGCCGCCGCCGCCGCCGCCGCTGCTGCTACCGGAACGCCGGCGCCCCGCCTCCGAGGCGGCCGGGGAGGGAGGAGAGGGAAAGGAGGGAAGGCAGGGCCTCGGCGCCGACCGGCAGCAGCGAGCGCGGAGCTCCGCGGGGCCCAGCCCGCGCCCAGCGCCCGCCGCGGAGCCGCTCCCCGCCTCCCAGCTCCAGCCCCCGGCGGGCAACGGACGCGAAGAGCCGGCTCCGCCGCCCGGTCGGCTGCGGGCCCCGCCCCGCCGGGAGCGGGGGGGCGCGGAGCCGTTGAACGGCCGCGTCGGGCGGATAACGGCCCCTGGCGCCCGGCGCTGAGGGGAGGCGGCCGCGGGGCTGAGGTGCCCGCCTCGGGCTGAGGTGGCCGCCCCTCGCTGCCGCCCCATCACGCCGCGGGGGTCGGTGATATCGCCCCTCTGAGGGGGTCTTCGCGCGGCTGGGGGCTGGAAAGCCTTTCACAGGCTTGCTGCCCCAGCTTCGAAATGGCTCCACAGTCGCAAGTCCCCTTTGTGAGAAGTAACCGAGGGTAGGGCAGCTCCTTCCCTGCCCTCCCGGCTCAGCGAGCCCCCTGGGCAGCACTGAGAGGCGCACAAGTGGGCAGGCACCGTTAAACATCGTTTTTCTGGACTTGATTTCAATTCAGAGAAAGAGAAGGCTGAAGCTGGGGGGGTGCTTTGCCTTCTGTTCCTTTGAGAGCCTGCTGTTTGAACGTTTGGGGTGCCTCTAAACGTTATGCTTGCAAATTGCATGTTTTTATACTAGCATGTTAATTTTCCTGTCACTCCCACCTAAAAATATAAATAGCTAATGTAATCTAAATGCACTTTTATGTTTCTTATAAAATACATTTTTAAAGAAAAATAGCAGTTCTAAATACTAATTTCCACTCCAAAATTCCTTCAAGCTAGAGCTGAGACTGTAATTTGGTATCAGCATGTAAATGCTTCATATTCCCATAAAAAAGTGTGTATCTGAATCATTTACCTCGAGCTAAAAAAGAGGAAGGTGAGAATGACAGTACTGCTATTAACAAGAGTTTGGCTGATTTTTTTCTTGTATTACAAAACACCTACAAGAGAAAAGTGCTGCAAAGTCTCAACAGAAAATTATTTTTGAAGATTATTGTTTAAAATAGCCTCAAGTACAGCTGCCAGTGCATATTAAAGAACTGTACTAGATCTGTAATGTTTTTACATGGGTAGCAATGAGTGCATCTGTGAAGCTGGCACTGAGCCCAGTATAACAGAAATTTTTATTTTACTTTTGTAGTTTAGATTTGAACTCAGCTTGCTGCATCTAAGTTTTGAGAAAAAGCATTGGAGGAGAGACCTTTTAAATAAGACTTTTATATATACTTTTAAGGAAATTAACCTAAAAGCAGTTTAGGGATGCTTTTAAAAGTGACTTGTACAGCTATTTAGACTTTAACACTGTCTACTAGCTCCTTACTGAGTTACTATGAAGCATTTGGTCAGTTCTTGATGGACGGGAATCCACCAAGACAGTATTTATTTGTCTGCCAGGACAGCCCAAATAATTTTTCCCTGTTAGGCAAATTCCAAAGACACTTCATCCAGGCAGACTAGCACTTTCCATAGCTCCTCATGGAGTAAAACTCTCCCTATAGCTGAAGGCCTAATGGCCTTATCTTCCAGTGGCTGATTGACTGCCCTCACAGTGCAGACAGCTAACAGTACCCCAGTTGCCAAGTAAGCTTGCTTAGAGTCTCACTCAGGCTTGGTTCATTCAGCTTAGCTGTTGACACTGTTTCATTGCAGGTTCCGTGAAACTCAAAAATGGAGTTCCAGATTCATAAAAGTCCACACATGCTCTAGGTAGGCAGTGTTTTTATTACAGATTTCTAAGCAATATTGTTGCTGTGCGTACCTTAAATGCAGACTGTAAAAACTGAACTATCTTCTGAAAGGCCACATAGAACAACAAATTACATCTATGTATTCTGAGGAAAATTGGAATATTTAGGAGACAACACAGAGGAGTCACATGACATAAACTTAACAGTAACTTGGTCCATCCTCACCTTAATCTTTTGAAATGGGGTTCCTCTTAGTAATCTTGACAGTTAACCTTCTCATATGACAAGGTCTGCAGGTAAAAATATTCCCTTTCTAAACTTGAAAAACAAATCTCTTTCATTTCGTACTAACCATGATCTGTGGAGTAGAGATTTCTCACCATCTGAAGTGGGAGGTTGCAGTTCTGGGTCCAAGTACAATCACTCTAAGTCGTTTACCATCTTCTCTTGTTGACAACTCATCTCTGTGATTGTCAGGCCAGATCTCCAAAGAGAGCTCCTGGACAAAACAGAATAACACAACTATAGACTATGCTGTTTTCCACGTACAAACCGAGGAAATGGAAGGGTTACAATCACCTCTAATCTGTCGAGGCTCCACGTTTCCCACCTGGCCCAAGAGAACATCTTCCCACCCTTTTTTTAGCAGTCATCCTGCTAAGCCATCTCAGAGCATCCTCATGGACAGGGGCATACCTTGTAATGGAGAGAAACTCCATGAAGCTACCTAAATGCAGATGATTATGATCTGTATTTGTACAAAATAATTTTCATATTAATTGATTTAATATTTTTTCACTTATTTATATTTGTATACTAATCAATATATGAAAAGGAATTACAGAGAATGAAACATCTATTCCAGTAATAGACCAGCTGTCATGTTTCTTTGTTGTTTTGCATTCCTCTTAAAAGAATTGATTAAATATAAAGCTGTTACAAAATTCAAATCACCAGAAGGCCCTGTTTGGTAAATGATTTTCCTACCTGTTTTTCACCAGAAGTCCAACATGTCACAGCTGATTCCAGTGGAAGCTTTTGCATTGTTGCAGCACAAAGGATTGTTTGACTTTGGGTGAACAAATGCTGACAGAGGTAACAACTCCAGACAGCTTTAAATTTTTTGCTAGGGTAAAAAGTAAAGACTATAAAATAACTTCAATGTTTTGATTTTAAACTACTCACATAAAGCAAAGGACCTTGTTAAACTATTATACCAGTATTTCCACCACTGGAACAAAGAGTACGTAGCCTTTAAGTGTAATGCTAATTTCATGCGCACTACTATGAAATGAAAGCAATGTTGGAGTGCACGAATGCTAAGAATTGTAGACAAAAAAAAATCAATTCACAATATACATATGGTCAACATATAACTGAAAGTGTTTTAAAATCCTAAATATTGGTAGTAGAGAAAATCATTGTCTGAACTCTGATTGTCATCTCTCCACACAAATATAGTGGTTTTCTACATGCCCTGAGTATTTTAAGTCACAATGAGCATATATAAGTATTAACTGTCTTTTATAGATAAATGTAAGATATACAACTGTGCAGTTTTGTTCAACATACTTTTCCTGATTCTCTGCCCAGTGCCTCAAAACCATCCTTGCTACAATCTCAATACACAAATTCCTGTCTCTGAACACCACAGTGAATGTTCCTAGACAGCAGTGTCCTGCTACAGTAACATTACTATCATGATCAAAACACCAGGAAAAGTACTAGACCTCTCTATGTCAGCAGGGCCTGACATATAAAATACATTTTATAGTATAAAATGTAGGTAAAATGTAGGTAGTATAAAATGAGGGTATAAAATACATTTATACCCTCAAAAGTTCCTTCAAGATTCCCAGTTTGTAACACCAACCCCCTCCACCCTTACTACTAATATATTAATTAGATACCAAACACTTTTGTTATGTGCAATATCCTTTCTTATAACAGTATGGCCTACTGATTTTTTTTCTACCCTTCCTCCTCAAGTCTCATTCTTGACAGTTAACCTTACATTCCCAACAGTCAACCTAAGTACTCTGTGGCCTCTCCGTTTCTCCTACCCTTTCCCTTATTCCTAGACATTTACCATGCCTATGAACTCCACAGGCCTGTTGGTTGCTCCAGGCCCAGCTCCCACACAGGCATGAGAAGACACTCTTCCAAACTTGTGATCATCTTGGGCTCCCCCATATGTGTGTTGTGGTTTCTGCTGCGCACACAGTGACTGCACTGGCCGACCCACCCTTTTCCTTTTCTTCTGAGTATTTAAATTCTCTCTTGGAAGGTGGGTTTTGCTTACCTTCTCTCTCTGTGTATTGCTTTCAAACTATAGCAATCTGTTGCCAGCAGAGGTCTTTTTTCAGAGATACACCAAGACAAGTTTATTTTTTATATAAACTGTGACTGTTGCCAAAAGCACAACTGTGTTCTATACAGGCAGGACATGCAGATTTCATTTCTGGATGAAGACTAAATCCATGCAACCAGGACCTTCAGACTACTTCTGTTTTTTTTTTTTGTTTTTTTTTTTTTTCATCTTAACTAAGAAGGTCCAGACATAGCAAAACATAGAAAACTAATCAGGTATTTCAGAGGGTCTTTAACAGCAGGGGGCTCTGCTGCGTATGTAACAGTATCTAGGAAAGGAGTTAATGAATACACAAGAGAACTAACACAGATCTACTACAACATCCTGCCTTCTTTTTAGAGCAAATAAAATAGTGACCACTTTTCAACTACTCAAAGACAAATAAAAATATTTCCTTATTGAATGCAAACAAGATAGCATTCATTGCTAGACAACTGATTTTTAAGATTTACCATACAGATATATAATAAAGGTTGGGCCTAGAGATATTTCAAGGCCCCTTCCAACGTGGGCTGTTTCATGCTTCTGTGATGTTTTTCTTGTTATTCTAATTTATTATTACATTACTTTTGAGTTCTGAAAGTCCAGGACTACTTCTTTTGTACCATTTCAGAGGTTAATGCAACACAGAAAAAGCAACAAATATCTTTTTAAGGGTACCGATACTTACTCTCTTAGAGAGTCTGTAACAGTAGTACTTTGCAGGACTGAGCCTCATTTAAAATGTGTTTTACACTAATTTAAAAGAGAAAATAATAAAGTTACTCAATTTCTGTATTTTATGAAAAGCTACACACGAAGTTTTTCTATGCCTGCCCTTGATGGCTTTTCTTTGCAGTTGTCACAATACAGTCCAGCTGATATGAATGAACTGAGATCTTGGGATGCTCTCCTCCTTCACTGGAATGCAATGTATATGCCCACCACACTGGCTTCTTGCATGCTGCAGTATTTTGATGTGCAACTATAATTTTACAAGCACAAAATCCAGAAGTCATATATTTTCCATAACATTACTATGCTTCTTTTAGAATTTGAAAGAAACATTTAAGTTCCTAGCTCTCAATATTTTAATATTTTTCTATATTAGTAATGGAAAAAAAATCCTTCAGCTTTTCTATTCCACTGATTTTACTTGATTCTTAAAGCACATATGTCCAATACAAGTGATAAAATATGACCTTGTCCATATATTTTGTAACACTGAGTCTTTGAAACCCTCTCAGAGTAAAAACTTGGCGGAAATATCCCTCCCTAATCAAGCTGGAACATAATCTACGAAACAAGTCCTATGGGCCAGGTCACCAGTGTTTTTTTAACAGAGATTTATTTGCTTTGTGAAGCAGATGCCTACCACCTGCAGACGGTATTTTTAAACAAAGCTTTAATTGACAAATTAATAATTTAAATGTCAGTAGCAGCTACCTTTCCATAAAAAAGGCTTCCAACATTTTTTTGTCTCACATATCAGGCCTTTTGCATGGAAAGCTATTAAAATCCACACGTTGTTCAGAACAGTTTGGTTTCATCAAAATCATCATTTCTCACCAATAAAAAAATCTGAGCATTTTTATTTGAAATGTTTTGTGTATAAAATATCATTTTCAAAATAAAATCCCATTCTTTTCACAGAACACCTTTTCAATTAATTCTTCTGAAGAAAATTTGATAGACAACATCATGTGTTTCCTTTCGGGTTTGTTTTGGGGTTGGGAGTTCGGTTTTTTTTTGCATATCATGAGAAATGAGAGATGGTGTATGTGACTTACGTGGTAAGGGTTTGGTAGAGGGTGGGTGTGTGTGTGTGGGGGGGGGCTCTGTGAGCAGAGCCCAGGAGCTGCCCCATGTCAGAGCAGAGCCAGCTCCAGCTTCTCCAAAAGGGCGGATGTGGCCTGGAGGAGGCCCCGTCCCACGGAGAGCCCCCGCAGGAGCAGGCCCCGAGCCAGAGCTGCAGCCAGTGGGGGACCCGTGCTGGAGCAGTTTGATTGTGACGGATGGACCCCATGGTACGGATGGACCCCATGGTACGGACCCATAGGGGAGCAGTTCTTGGAGAGCTGCTGCCTATTGGCAGCCCACGCAGGACCAGGAAGGACGGCATCCTGTGGGAGGGACCCCACGTGGAGCAGGGGCAGAGAGGGACCGTGAAGGAGCACGGAGACGAAGTGTTAGGGACTGACCACAGCTGCCATTCCCCGTTCCCCTGCACCACTCAGGGGGAGGAGGTGGAAGAGGGTGGATGGAGTGGTTTTAGTTTGCTTTTAGTTTCTCACTGTTCCTGTCTGCTAGTGATAGGCAACAAATTATATTAATCTCCCTATGCCAAATCTGTTTTGCCCAGGACGGTAACTGGTGAGTGACCTCCCAGTCCTTATCTCAACCCCTGAACCCCTTTCCATGTTATTTTCTCCCCCTGTTCCTTTGAGGAGAGGGAGTGAAAGAGTGCTTGTGGTGGAGTTCAGCTGTCCATTGGGTGAAACCACCACAGCTGGTAAACACTAAGATACGAAGTCACTGAACTGGCACTTTCTCCACCGACTACATAGGGCTTCAGACCAGATCTTAAAGGTTTATGTTGAGTTATGTTCAGAACAGTTAGAACAGTAATTTCTCTGAAGATGTTCATTATATTCTGAATTACTACCATTCCACAGGAAACAGTCATCCACCATACAACTCAGAACACAAAACCAGTTTGTTGTTTTTGCCTAAAACGAATAGGTTTTGTAATATGGTTTACTTAATGTCTCATCAAAGTCAGATTCCATTTAAGTAGGACTTAATTCTTTAAATGTAGTTAACAATACTTTGTCCTTGTAAAGGTAGTTTTCTATCCTGTGCACTTATTTAAATGAAACAGCATAAGAAAAATGAATGCTTAGTTACCACATGCCATTATTATAATCATGTGGTTTAAACCACACGACCATTCGTGACAAACAGCCTGCTGTCTGTCATAATGGAAAGATGTGACAGCAGCTGTTAAGTCCGTTTATCAAGGCTTTTCTCCAGCTCTATATCTCTCTTTCTACCTATGTACGCATTTGCTGTTGTTCTGTATCTCTAACTCTTCAACAACAACATGAAATTCCTTTTAGCTTCTTATGACTGCAAGAAAGCTGAACTCTGTCTTTCTTTATGACTAAAGGTGGAACACAACATGGGGATCAAAGACCTACGCAGTGCTTGCCACCTTCTTTGTCAGGTCACTGAAACTTGCATTCATATGATTTGTATAGGATGTATAAATTGCCCAGTGATCATGCCAGCTGATCACCATGGGCCAACCTGCAAAAGCCTTAGTCTTTTCTGACGGGTAATAGCGTGAGCCTGCAATTACGCATGCTATCTGTCGTTCAACTCAGGGGCAAGGGGAGAGAGAAAGGAAGATTTCCATGAGTAAACTCAAAAAACCACTTCATCCTCAATAGGTCATTGCACAACATTTTTGCAAACATGCATTAACTAATTCCACAGTACCTTTGCTCACAAGTTAGGTTTTCTTTTCCTCATTTTATGGGTAGATATGCTAAGCCTCAAAAAGTCAGAGCAGCACACACAAATAGAGTCACGCTGACTTTGGAGTGGCATGCTGACTACCCTGAAGTCAGTTGGAGTTTTGTTGTTCATGTCCAAAGGCGCAACTTCATCTCAAAACTGCAAGTTCATCACATGTTATTTCCTTTCCTGAAAGTATTCCTATTAAAATAAACTGCATTTATCATAATTAAAGCAACAGATACTTTTTCTATAAAACAAACATTTCATATTATGTTGAACACAGAAAGGTTTTTTTCATCCTATTCATTTACTTTGTACATTTCTAAACTTGGGAAATTAATCGGTCTATTGAATTTCAAGTCTGTTTATATTCATCCAAATATTTTATTACAAACATATGCTTTGGCTTGTGCAACATGTGTTTTAAGATTGTTAGTGTTATTTCGATGCTGCTGTGCTAACAAGCAGCATTACAGAATTTGCAAACAAGGCCTTGTTTGGATTGTCAGCTAGAGGCAGGACCGGAGATGTCAGGCAGCAGCGTGTACCTTTACTTTCTCGGGGATCAATCAGAGATACCATGGCAATGCTGACTGGAAGCTTTCTGCTACGCCAGCTGTTTCTGGGGGGCGGATTGGGGGTGGAACAGGGTGGTCAAGAACAAAGGTTAATTTTTGTACTTCCCCTAGCAAAATTAGTGGTTCCAAATCCAGTGGACTTAGATTTTTAATAGAGTGGATAGCGTTCTGACCTTGATCGCTAATGAACCCTGAAACACTAACAGTCAAATCAAGATGTCTGGCAAGTCCACTTATACCCAATGAATGTAAATATAATTTTTTTTTCTGAGAATTTATATAAGAATTCAAAAGAAGTTGAACATTTTGGGTTATTTGGTTAAAGCTTATTGCAAAATCAGCTTCAGGTTATTCAATGAAAGCTTATTGCAAAAGCTATGTACAGGCTCCAAAACTTCACATTTAAAAAGTTAAAGAAGGTTTAAAATATGGAAGGAAAAACAAAACAAACAAACAAACAAAAAAGTAACAACAACACAAAACAAAATGAAAGAGATGCAGACCAAAATATCCTGAAACACTTATTGAAGCTGTCCTTCTTGGAACTTGAATTTCTAACATATGTGCTCCATCAAGCCATTTTGTGAAGTGAATTTTGGAAGGAGGATATGCAGGCTCAGATGCACTCCACCCAAGAGCCTTCACAAGCTGAGCAGTAAACAACAAAAAGCTTTCATTACAGTCAGTACAAAGACTGAAATTATAAAAAATGAAATTCCTGGGTAAAACAAATGGGTTTTCTGCACCACCTCAGGACGGTCCCTTCAGCACAATAAGAAAATCCCACCTCTGTTATTTTGATAACTATGAATTGACTGCAGTTCTAGAGTTGTGATTGTTTTTTAAATTAGCACAGAGCAAGAGTTAAAATGTTGCAGTTGAAACAGAATAAGAGCTGGAACTAATTAGTTGTGGAGTTAAACACTATAGCAAGCAGAAGCTCATTAGAAAGAAGAAATAGTAAAGACAGGAAAAAGAGTCAAGACAGAATCATATGGAACAAAATAAAACCAAACTCAGTAAAAGCAGCTTGCCTTCCCCTCCGTCATCAGCTAAGGAGAGATAGCAAAACACGCGGAACAGAACCCAAGTCTTGAACCATCTAATTTAGGTACCTAAAATAGGAAGCTGGTTTCTCTAAGTCAGTGGAGGAAGAGAAAATGAGAAAAAAAAGGTCCTACAAAAATAATTCAGAAAGAAGCCCAATTTACAGGCCAGGCTCTTACTCAGGGAGGTAACATCAGGTCATAGGAATATTCCTGAGTGAATGATCCCTTATTCCACTCTCTGAGCACAAACAAGGCGCCCCTTCAGGGCACCAAGGTTGGGTGAGACAGGCCTTCTCCTCCCCGCGGGTGGCGAGGAGAGAGCAGCTGCCCCTCCATCCCCCAAATTCTGCTGCCGCCACATTTGATGGCAGACCTCCAGCCATTTGCTACGGAAGCAGAACAGAAGCCGAGTGAGAGGACCATTTCCATCACATGGAAACAACGAGGATGCTGTGATGGAGACCAACTTGTGCCTGCAGGCAGGAAACCTCGGCCAGAGGTTCTGCTTGGGCAGGGGGCAGCGAAAGGGCTGTGAGATCCCCAGGGCGCACACCGAGCCTCTGCCGCGCATCCAAGGGCACGGGCGGGCGGGAGAGCAGAAAACCAGCCCCGGACAAAGGCAGCCACCACCACCACGACCATCACCACCACCGTCACTACCACCGCCACCGCCACCATCACCGCCACCCCCACCAAAGCGCATCTCCGGCTGCAGCAGCGGGCTGGGGGCCGGTGGCGCTGTGGGTGCGGCAGCTCCCTGCCCATCACCTGATGCTGTGGGCAGGCGCAGCCCGGGGCTGCAGGAACTACAAAGCCCGCCCGGCAGCACCGCCTCCCTCGCCGGGCCGCTGCCCATCTCGGCTCGCCGCGGGGTTCGGGGGGGAAGGCGGGCAGGGGGCTGCCGGCGGCTCGGAGGATGGCTGGCCGTGCCCGGCACCCTAGCAGGGCCCTCCTGCCGGGGCCGGGGCTCCGCGGCGGCATCTGATGCAATGCTGGGCCGTGTTGCTGCTCTGGTGGCGGCGCCGCGCCGCAGCACCGCTCGCACCGCCTGCGGGTAGGCTCGGGAGCGGGACGGGGCAGGGCTGAGCGCGCCCGCATCCCTCGCCTCGACAAGGGCCGCGGGGACGCGGCGATCCGCGGCGCCAGCGCCGCTCGGGAGCCTCGGGAGCGGCCCGGCGGGACGATGCTGCGGCTCCTCTCGGCTGCCCGGCGCGGCGCGGCCCGGCCCGGCGGCGGCGGGGGGCCGGGGCCCCGCGGGAGCGGCGGCGGGGAGCGGCGTCCCCGGCTCCCGCAGCCGGCTCGGGGGGGCGCGGCGAGCTGGAGCAGCGCCGCCGAGGCCTCCGCCGTGAAGCTCAACGAGAAGGCGAGCAGGGAGAAGATCCTGACGCTGGAGTCCATGAACCCCTACGTGAAGGCGGTGGAGTACGCGGTGCGGGGCCCCATCGTCCTCAAAGCCGGCGAGATCGAGAAGGAGCTGCGCAAGGTGAGGCGGGGGCAGCGATGCGCGGTCTCCCCGGTGGCCCCGCCGCCGGCCCGGCCCTGCCCGGCCCCCGGGGCACTCCTCCGCCGCCGCCGCCGCTGATTGGGGCGCCGGGGGGCTCGCCGGGGCCGGGGCCGCCCTCCCCGCAGCGAGCCCCGGGGCCGAGCAGCGCGCCGGCCGGCGGCGAGCCGCTGGGAGCCGCTGGGAGCTTTTCCGCCCGCCCCTGCCCCTGCCCCTGCCCCTGCCCGACCCCCGCACCCCGCCCGGATGCTGATGAAGCTGCTGGGTGCTGCTGGAGCATCCAAATGTGGCAATGCTTCCAGCGCGTTCTGCGTGTTTTTCTCTTCTTAACTTACGACTTAATATCGGGGGGGGGTGGAACAGCTTAGCAATTCAAGTGAGGCTTTTTGCTGTTCACAGCTTCCCTTGTCACCGTGAGGACTGATTTCTGTTGTGAATAAAGCATCTGGCACGGTTACTTCTAGGATTTCAGATATTGCTCCCTACCTTCACCGCTTTAGCAAGCCTTGCTGATGTTGTTATCCCGAAGAATTTGACTAGTACACGTTTTGTACAAAAACAGTGCCGCAGGAATGCTAGAGAGATTATTTTAAGGCTTTGCTCTTTGTGTTACTTGACTACCCTCATCTTAGAAGGCCATGTACGCTTTCAGCTCACTGCGTATTATGTTCATCAATTACTTGTGTATATCTAACCCAATCATTTCAATTAGAGCTGTTCAAAATAGCTTCCTTTTTAGAATTCTACCCCAAACTTTCAGAGTGGCGATAAAGGTTCTGTTTCGAAACACGTGCTTTGATTTTTGTCCAAGGACCTGTTTATAAAGGTGTCATTGCCGCTTCATGCAACCAGATTCTCAAAGAGGTGCGTTTGCCAGGAACAGAGAACAAAACCTTCTAGTGTTCTCACTGGGCATGTTTGTTTTCAAGTTACCATCGCAAAGCAGGAGATATTACTTGACAAAACAGATACAGTGATCCTCACTAACTCCTCCCAGCTCCCCTGCTTTCTTCAACTACAAGCTGAGTCATTGGCAGAGAGAAAAATCTTCTGGGCACTTTATAAAAGATACAAGGGCAAGTAATTGCCAATTGCTTTATTAAAAGATTGTTACGCCAGCTTTGTGTCTGCTTACGTGGCATTTTCCATTTAAAAGCCTTCTTGAACCAGTCCCACGGAATATTTTCAATGGCACACAGTGTTCGTAGACAGATGACTATGTTCTAAGATGACTAAAGCAAACAAAAACAAGTACCTGTTGGCAGGGAAGGAGGAGAGTGTTACTGTGAAAGACCACAATAGTATTTGTGTGCAAAAACCATCTGGTTTGGCTAATGTACTAAATTTATGTGTTAGGGTTTTTGCTTGTTCTGTTTTTAATCTGGTGGAAAAAAAAATCTCTTTCTGCTTATTGCTGAGAACTGCTATGGTTTTTTAGACAATACCCTAACTCAGGGCAAAGAAAGTATCATCCCTTATTCTTTAACACATTTGTATTAGTGTGCAACTCTAGTGAGCCAGATTCTGTCTACCATAATACGAACTAAACAGAACAAAGATGTGCAGGAATCTTTCTTAATTTCATTCAGACTGAATTCATTCTCCTTCTACGTGTTTCTTATTCTTCTTTACCTTCTTATTTGTAAATGAGAGTGAAACAATGTTGTGCTATCAGTGACCCTGATAGTTTGAAGAAAACCTATTTCTAACCATTTGCATTACTCAGAAAACGCTGAACTTCAGCCTCAGATATCTGTAATCTTTATCTGGAAACTCTGTTCCTAGTTTGTAATTTAAGATTGAAATGCAGCTCTTATTTAGGCACTCGTTTATATCAGCAAACAAAAAAGCAAATGACTTGATGTCACTTTCAATTATTTTAAGTGAACCACTTTTCAATTCCTGCCAAATTTAAGGCCATGTAAAATGCTTTGACCCTGCTAAGTCAGGATCATACAAGTTCAATTGTCTTGTCTTAATGCCATTTCCAACCACCTATTTAATTGCAAATGAAAACAAAACAAAACAAAAAAACTAAACGCTCTCAGTTATATATGCCTTGAACTGGATCTGCAGAGAGAATTTGAACCACATTATCTAGAATAAGCTGTTAGCCACGCTATTCAGCTGTAAGCCTCCAAATTTTGGCATACCTTGGAATTTGTAACCCTCGTGAATTCTAATATTTTGGTCATTGTTATCTTTGCGTATCTGGGTTCTGATCTGTCACTGAAGTCCAACACATAGCCAGCATAAATTTGCAGCTCATTAGTCTGCATGAAAATCCTGTCATGGTTTGAAGGCTTCCCTACCATTTCTCATACCCAAATATACACTAGAAAAGCTATAAAATTGCTCTTGCCTTGCTCATTTAGTCTTTATGTTGGCCTTTACCATCAGTTAATCTTTCTTATTTAAATCAATGGTATTTTTTCTACCAGGCAGTTGCTGACCATTTTCCCCTTTTTTTATTGTCATTTTAAAGAGCTGATGGCTAACCAACATCCTGCAACTGTTTTCCCTCTACTCTCTTGATCTATTCAATTCCTCGCTGGTAAAACAGCTGCCTGGTCAGATTTCAGAAATTAAGAAGCATTTAAGTATTCACGGTGATTGTTTAGCACTTTTGCTGTTTATCATATAGTGCCTTATGATGAAACATCTGTATATGGTAAAGTAGGGGACATAACATAATGCATATTTAATGTAAATAGTGAGAAAATAAACAAGCAAGCAGTGTATAAGCAAATTCTAATACGAACTAAAGGTTTCAAAGTTTCTGTTGGTGGTGGATTTTTCAAATATTCTCAAATCTTTTTAGCTTCTTGACTGATCCCTCCTGCCCTCAGGTGTATCAAAAAAGTTGTTCTAATGCTGGCAATTCAGAAAGCCTTTCTTTCAGCTTTTCTACCTCACACTGCAGTTGCCAGGCAAGTCAATCTCGTACTTGCAGCTAGCAGAAAAATGGACAAACACTTTAACAAAAAGAAAAACAAACAAACAAACAAAAAAAACAGACTATCAGTCATTTAAAACTGTGTCACAGCATCATTTCTATAAAGCATTTATGATCTACTATTGTAAACAAATGCATTAAGCTTTAAACTTCTGTCTTTTCTGAGATTATGCACTGTTTACTTACAGCCATATGACAAAAAGGAATTCTTTATCATCTGTTTCAGCCCTAACAGCCCATTGTGAATTATCTCCTTCTAGGGAATCAAAAAACCTTTTACTGAAGTAATTAAAGCCAACATTGGAGATGCACATGCAATGGGACAGAGGCCAATCACCTTCCTTCGTCAGGTAAGAATATAATAAAATATTATTGTTGCTTTTTTTGATTATATTATGAAGAATACCTTAACATGTTTGACTTTTTTATTAATATTAATGATTCCTTACATGCATTTATACTTGAAAGCCTTTGATAAAGAATTACAAGTTTGGATTTCTGCTAGAAGTCCTATAACTAACACAGTAGCTTTCCTTACTTTTGAGATCATTGCCCATCTATCCTTTCTCCTGACACTTCTATATTATCAGCACATTTGTTATCAGTAATGCACTTCAGAAAAGTGAGTGGTTGTTCTTAAGAAAAAAAAACAAATGCCTTTCTTCATCTGACAGTATACTTAAAGATCTGCTTGCAGTTGGGTGCAACTAGTTGTACTGCTCCTGATTTTGCAGTAGTATGCTGGGAAAAAAAAAAACACCTACTATGCTATTTCGATAAATACTATTTTTATACTACTCAAATTTTATATTACTATGCTATTTAATAAAAGTATTTTTATGCTCTTTAAATAAAAAGCTTACAAGTAAAAATAGTTTCTGAACATCCCTTACACACACGCGTAAAATCATGAGCCTATAATACTACAAATTCAGAGAATTTCAGAGGCCAAACTGAAGCCGTATCAATCTGGGGGTCCACGTGCCAAGATTATAAAACTGAGCTATACAAAAAACTCCATCCACAAGCTAGAAAAAACAGAGCTTCTTTCAAATTAATTCAGATCCAATATTATTAAAGAAAATACTGGGTGAATGGGAAATCCTTTTTCCCCCTGACTGTATGTGCACACAGTTTAATTCTTCAGTCACCTGCCCACGAGACGACAACAGCCAATCCATATTACACCATGTGAATGTAAAAATGAGAGAGACTGGAGCAAATCAAAGCTGATCTCAAGCAAGGCCTTTAGGTTCTTTGTCTTACATTTCTTCAAAAATTTAATTCTGCTAGGTCCTGTTTCTACTTTTACTATGTTCTACACCACCATTTCTTTTTTAATTATTTCTCACAACTTCATATTAGTAATAACTGTAAGTTATTTGCGGGAAGGATTATAGAACATGAAATTGGGACTCAAAACTCTGATCACATTTTTCAGTTCTGCTCCATATTTAAACTCTTTATTTCTTGTCAATAAAGTGGGCTAGTAATACACAAAGAGTGGAGGACAGAGCTATTTAGAGATTTCCTCTTCTGAATAATTAACTGTTTTGCTGTGTTTGCACCATGCATAGCTCACTTTGACTCCAATCTTTACCATCTGTAATTCAAATAGGTAATACTTCTATAATGGTTTTTAGTAACAGAAGTTGGAGCCTGATAAGATTCTTCACTTCTATAAGCACTACCCTTAAAGAAACAACTGCAAACCCTTCATCAACAACCTTTGTTTTAAATTAGCTTTAAAAATTTAAGTTGTGATCTTCATGTCCAAGGAAAGTTAACAGTAATGTTACCAACTTGAAATAACCATTGAGCAGTGGCAAATTTACAGCTTTCTTGGCACTCTAGGTGGTGGCACTGTGCACATACCCAAACCTGCTGGACAGCCCAAGTTTTCCAGAAGATGCAAAAAAGCGAGCCAGACGGATCTTGCAGGGTTGTGGAGGTAACAGCTTAGGTAAGCATCTGTTTCAGTTGCTCTTATGTGTAATAGAATCAACTAAGGTAGTTTCGATATGTGCAGTACTGAAATTTCCTAATCTTAGTCTATATGATTACAAGTCAAATGGGAGATGGCCTAGGGCAAAATGGTAGGAGGAGAATTCAGTGTGGCCCACTGATAAGCAGTAATGGTGCAATTTTTTACAAGACTTCTCACAGAAGAGGGCAAGATGAAGATTATGCAGTCACAGGGTTCTCACCACAACACTTTCTAGGCATAACCATAAATATAATGCTGAGCTTTTTTGTATCAGAAAAGTGTCGCAGAGTGCTATTTCTATAAAAATGTCTGTTAGGCATTGTTATTGTTCTTCTGACATCTGTTAGTCCTGGACTGAGAGCTATGTCTCCTGCTCGATCCTAGGAGGGGCTGTTTACAATTTTATCAACTCTAGACGTTTCCTCTCCCTGCCATGAAGTATACAGTCACTGTAGTGATGGGATCAACAAACTTTGTCATCTCAGCTGATCCAGTTCACAGTTCTGTACCTTCATTTTGAACCAACTGCACAAATATGTTTGCCAGGATATGAGCTGGGGTATCTGAAACACACATACCAAGGTGATAACGCTCTGTGAAGAGAGAAGTGCATACTCGGAACATGGTAGCTTTTTATTTAGCCCAGATAGTTCCAACTGAAGATATCAGAGCCCCATTTCTCCAAGGCAAAATAACCCGGAAAAGAACTAAAGAACTCTGTTCTTCAACCAGTGTTCCCACAAGAGTATAAATATAATCTACACACAAATAAGTACAAACATTGCAAATTCAGCAGAGAGAAAATGGAAGGGACAAATTGCTTCTCTTCTATCAGCTGTGATGTCTACTTGTATCTGGGAAATGTCACTAGAAATTCTACCGTGAAGACTGTTTTACAGCTACAGGGTAGGGAAAAGAGTCTGGCACACTAAACTACCTTCTTTCAGGTACAAAAACCAGTGAACAGTGACATTTCAGAGTACATCTGAGATTAACTGGCATATTTCCTAATCTTTGTGATTGCAGTGGCTATTTGCTTTGGCATACTTTTTGAGTAGGTAATGTGAAACTTAATAAAATAAACAAAATCTAATTAGGGGTTATATTAGCAGTATTTCAGCCTTAGACTATTCCTAACAACACAGCCTAATACAGAATGTATTCTATCCTTACCTTTTTTGCATTGGTTTTGTTTCTATACAGAGAACATAAAAAATACAGTTACCAAAACGAAGAAATTACTCTGACTCTATGAAATCCTTTCCTAGCTTACTCAGGAACAACTCATCAACACAATACTAATTGCCATGTGAAAGTTACTGGGGATATAACTGAATTTTTCATCAATCATTTTTGGTGGTGATTTTAAAGTTCAGGGGTATAATAAGAGCTCTCAGAATGCTGAGTCTCGGTCCCACACTTCTGGAGTAAGCAGAATGGAATTCAGCCTTGTATGATATTTCAGAAATATGTGATTCTGTACAAAATCTCTCTTTCAGCAGATCATCACGTATTCCAAGTAATTTGCATTAGCTTAGTAAGCACAGAAGTAGGCCTGAAACATTCACAACATTCTGAATACACCCTTTTAATTTCAGTGGATAAATGTAAGTTCTGTAAGTCAGAAACTGCAGTCTTGGATGATTTTTTTTTTCCTTGCTATGGTATGTACCAAGAACATCTGTCCCTCTGAATTCCCTAAAACCAAGAACACTGTAGACGTTATCGATCTGCTCTGCTGATTTACTTCCTCTCCACCCGTCTTCAGTACCATATATCAGCCCCAGCTCTTGGCCTCAGTTGCCCATCAGCCTCTGTACAACGCTCCGTAAATACACAGCCTGAGGTGAGAGAATGTGCAGCTGCGTGGCACTGGCTCCGAGCACTTCACTGACAGTCTGAAAACCTGTTGCTGGTCTCTGGGGCCGAGATAGATGAATTCGCTTTCTTGGGAAAAATCAGAAGTCAAAAACTGATTCTTCCATGTTGCCTTAAGTGCTGTGTTCTAAATAAATTTACTTCTAAAACATTTTTCAGTTCAACACAGAAGTGACTTTGCTATCTATATATGTTTAAGCTATTTGAAGTGGTGTATTTGCATCTATATTGGCCTACCTAAGTCTATTAATTGCAAAATTAATATGAATTACTTGACTTCTGGGTATGAACTAAAATAACCTCACTTCTAATGAACATTCATTTGGCAAAACCCTACTTGTAGTATTGAGTCTTGTTACTCCCAGACCACATGTGATGGCTCAGACATGTCCTCAGCTTCTATTGTGTTCAAATACTCTGGGATTCTTTTGACTTTTTTTTTTTTTGACTGGTTTCAATTGTTTGTTTGTTTGTTTTTAATTTATCTGCATGCCACAGTGCAAACTAATGGGTTCTAGTCAAAGTTATCAACTGAGTACAATTAAGTGTAGGCCTGAAAATTGAATTCAGGTCTTCTGTATATTCCCACTGAGACTCAGCCTTCAAAGGAGCACAAAACGGAATGATAGCTTAGCTTTGTTCCCCACTTTAACAGGGGCTTCCTTGCTGTGGTAGAAGATCCTCATACAAACCCAGTATAGATTATTGTTGTGTGAAAGTCAATTTTTAGGACATCAGGGAACTTTGTGCCCTGAATAGCCACTTGGTGCCATACAGTTGCACAGTACTTGCAAAGGTTCTTTGTCTTTGTAAATTACGCTGCTACAGAAGTATTATTAGGCTGACTTCTAGGATATAACTGAGCGATGAGAGTTAAGTCAGGCACAATTATTCCACTCCACCCAAAAGGCAGAGAAGACTCTGCAGCTTCATGACAGTGTTCTAAACTAAATGTACACTTGTCACTTCACCATCCATCAGTCTTAGGCTTCATAGCTTGAATCCATTCCTCGCTTAGGCTTATTTTTACTGTTTACTCGTTGCACATGCTCAGCAATGATGCACACAGCATCTAAAATCTTACTTTATTTAAGATTATTAGTTGTGCTGTGTAAACTTCACAAGCCTTGTGTACTGGTGTGATGCTAGATGTTTCTGCTACAGGTAACTGCAAAATGGTTGAGGGAGATGCTGTGGAGGGAGAGGGAAGCAGTTCAGGATTTTTTTTGCTTTTCAGACCGTGGGAAGAAATGGTTTCATGTTCTTTTCACATTGCAAATAAAAATCTTATTTTTGTCATGAATTTTTAAAAAGTTATTTTCTCTCTTATTGCACATGCCACCTCTGTGCCTTGTTCCCATTACTTAAATAATTGTGACTGACCTGAAATGACTTTCAGCATAATGAAAGCAACTGGGAGAAAGTAAAAATGGGATTGCTGACCCAGTTTGCAAAGTAGCCTTTAAAGCCTACTTTTTATCAATCCAGTTTATTATTTTTGTATGTTAGTGATACTTATTGTATTTGTCTCATCCCAAATGAATGCTTTTGCTCTATCAACAATCCAACTCCCTTTCACGCTCTTTGGAAAACAAAAAAATCCCGGGGATCCAAAGCCCTCATATTTAAAAACTTCATACACCACCAGCTCAGGAGTTTTTCTAGTGAACAGCAAATCCAACGTTCACTGTACTCAACTCTCATCTCATTCTCTTTTTCACAGGAGCTTACAGTGCCAGTCAAGGTATAAATTGCATCCGTGAAGATGTTGCTTCATATATTGAAAGAAGAGATGGAGGAGTTCCTGCAGATCCAGATAACATATATCTTACCACGGGGGCAAGTGATGGCATTGCTGTAAGTGTTAAAATTAAACCTGTCTCTTCCTGATATAAATTGTAAGTCATTAGTTACCTTCAGAAATACACATCTCTGTTGAACACCTGGTCTCACAAACTCCTGTGAGTTTGATCTAATAGATACAGAAGTCACACTGAATTAATAACAAATACACCCAATTGTGAGGATTTAAGGTGCCAGCTAAGAAACAGGCCCATGAAGTCTCTCAATATATATTGACCAGTACCTTTTGTATAGGCAGTGTCGACTACATACATACTACAATATAGATATAGGAGACAGACCACTAAGACTGAATGATGTCCTCCGTAGTTAAAATGTATTAAGCACTGAAGATATCAATCCATGGCAAAGAGGTGAGAAGTCTTGGGAACTCTTCTTCCTAATAAACTCTCTGCTAGTGCAGATTAATGCCAGTGAAAATCTCAAAGATCCATTTCAATAGCTATCTTATTTGGGAGAAACTTTAGGTTTTGGCTTCAACCAAGGTTCAAAGATGATAATCAGTTAAGAGAGGAATAACTGTCTCTGTTAGATTTTTACTTTACACAGGCACATTTGCTGATATTACATCAACCAATAATTCTTTGCCTTATTTATTTTCATTTTTATTTTTTAAGGCAGACTTGTTTGTTAAAGTTTGCTGTTGTTTTTAAATGACATCTAGTGGCAGAGTTCAGAATGGCAACGTTTGGACATAAACAGCTCTCCACATGACTTTAGAGAACTGGCTTTCCAGAGTTTCCGATGCCAAGTGTTATACTGGCAGCTTCTCAGGAATGGCAGCATAGCACATCAAATCTGTACCGTGCTTATGTGATTCTGCCATTGGTAAAATGTCAGCAGTACAAAGAGTCTCATTATTTGGAACTTCCAAGGATAGAACAACTATTGTTCCATAACCTGGGGGACACAGAGCATTAAAGACTTTATTTTAAATTTTGCATTTAGTCCTGATTACACTTGTTGGATGCTTAGTATTTTTAAACTAGTGGTGGGTACAAAATGATGTTGATTATAAATCATTAGCTTAGCAACTGATTGAGTACGTGATGAGAGGCGCAGAAAGGCAGATTTTGTTCCAGAACTTTGGGAAACTTAAAGGGTACTGCTGTTACATCTGAAGAGCTATTTCTGTTTTTACACTATAATTACATGTTGGTAAGGATGCCTGCTCTGATTGTACCTGTACTTCAGTTCTCCATGGATTCTAAAGGCAAGAAATCTTTCCCCTGCCCACACCAAATGTACTTTTTTATCTAATTCACACATAAAAAGCCTACACAGACACACAGCTGTTGGGAACAGGTAAATCCTCTGGACTTATCTTAGCACAAGCATTACATTTCTGCCTGTGTTTTCTGGGCACAAATTACATATAATGCATAAGATTTCCATCCTAAGATATGCAGCCTTTTGCTGTCTTGTATTTCTTGAACGTGAAAGCATAATGCCAGTCTCTAGCTTTGGTGCCACCTGGCCACTATTGCTCCTAATCTGAAACAGGTCTCTCCATTACAAAGGAGAACCTCCATGTGCCCCAGTGCTAATTTCTGGTTTTATTTCTTGGCCTCTTGTATTCACTGGGACAATACGAGTGGAAGGCAATGAGCAACAACTAGCTGAGGCTTCTTTGCTTATAACTGTAATTGGGCACAGTAAAAAAAAAAAAAAATGTACTCATGATCTTGATATTCCTTTTTCCAACTTTCCCTTCAGCCTTGTGCTCAGAATTTTTTTTCTAGACTTTTAAGTTGATCAGACATCATCTTTAGAAGCTGTGACATGCAGAGGAATTCTCTGAAGCTCAGTTAGACCATCCTTACCCAGTCAGTAACTTAACTTGAAAAAAATAAATACTCTTTGATGTAAGAAAATGACTGTTGACTTTAAGAAATCTATCTTAAATCTAGATTCTTTTAAGAAGAAAGGTCAACATATTCTAGAGTATACTATTAATTCTGACTTCTGACATTTTTTTTCTTTTTTTAATTTCTACTTTTTCCCCAGACTATTTTAAAGATCCTGGTCTCAGGAGGTGGAAAATCCCGAACAGGAGTGATGATCCCTATACCACAATATCCCTTATATTCAGCAGCCATATCCGAACTAGGTGCCATCCAGGTGAACTACTATTTGGATGAAGAAAATTGCTGGTCTCTAGATGTGAATGAACTTCGCCGCTCCTTGAATGAAGCTAAGGCATATTGCCATCCAAAAGTCCTCTGCATCATCAACCCAGGAAATCCCACAGGTCTGTAGTGGTTTTGTTGTATTGATGTTTGTATTGATGTTTCTCTAATACATTTTTTTTTCTCTTTCATTCATTTGACATTGCAGGCAAATCCAAAATACATACCAAATATTTAAAGCTGAGTTCTAGAGATCAGTACTTTATGTAGGATGTTACAGCATACTTTCAGAAACTTCTTTTCAGTATCATGGAACTCCAGCAACTTGGAGAGAGAGAAGGGAGCAGGTTCACTTCACTGCATCACATCTGAAGTCATTGCTTCCATTTAACTTCTACAGTCTTGTGAAATGACTTTCAGTCACTTTTGGTCTGTATCAAGGATCTCGTCTCTAAGATGCCTGTAAGGCAATGACTGCAGATGACTCTGAACTCAGTGGAAGCACTGCCTCTCTTGGAAAGATCTCTTTCTTTGCATAGTTGAGGTTGCTTAGTGAGAAACTAGCTCGCACTGTTCCAGATTCGTTTGAGCTGTGGAATTGCAGCTATTCTTGCATGAGCTGGACTCTGCAAGGCAATGCTTTGTCTTCCACAGCCAGTGGGAAGATTCCTACCTAAACAATATTCCTGCAGAAATCCTAAGGCTCCCATGGGATCAAGTGGAACCTTAAACAGTGTGACAAATACAGAAGGACCAGGACTCCTTCACCAAGCTAAAAGAAATCAAACTTTCAAATAAGATCCATTTGCTTCAACCTATTTGAGACTACCAGGACAAGTCAATTGTCAGTTATCATTATACACACCAACATAGTATTTATTAACATTATTTTGCATTACTGTTAGTGGCTTGGGGACAGAAGGTAACAAAATTAAATGAGTGTAAACAGCCGTAAGTGGTCTTCCTGCTGCTTGTCAGGTGAACTGCAGTAAAAATCTATGTGTATATATTCATAGCTCATTGCACTTTTGCAGAAAGTTGGCTTGAGTCAATACATCTTACTTGAGTCAGGAAGGCACAGTGTCAATTACTGTGGCTTGGCTCACAAACAGGAACACAATAATTCAACTCCCTGCAATTATCTGTCAAACTTGTGCTTAAACTGCATTGTGAAATAACCTGTTTAATCATTACACATGTGAGGATTTCAAATGATCACTTATACACAGACTACTCTTAGTAAGTTACTGATGCTCATGCTTCCTTTGTTTGGGATGAACTAAGTTGCCTTGAACCATAACACCTCCAAAAATGTTCCTTGATTTCAGACTTAGTGAATTGTATTCTAAAATTCATCAGCCCTTTTCTGAGACAGAGGGGTATCTTATTGAAAAGGTAGTTGTCTAACTAGGTCTGGACTAAAAGATTTGTCGGAATGCTCCACTAACTTTATTTTTCTTGCTTTAAAAATCAAACTATAGGACAGGTGCAAAACAGAAAGTGCATTGAAGATGTGATACACTTTGCTTGGGAAGAGAAACTTTTTCTTCTGGCTGATGAGGTAAGGGTGTATTCTGTTCCCTCAAAAGCAGAGCTATGAGTAAGCATAAAAAATGTAACTTTGTTGTTCCATATGTGGTAGTGGTGCATTTTGAGTACAAAGAACAGATTCTCTGTTATCATATAAAGACATGGACAAACATGCAAGATTATTTATTGGAGGGTTAATGAGAGGTGGCTTGATCTGGATTTGAACTAGAGAGAACGCGTAGGGGACACAAGCAGGAAACACAAGGAAGAGCCTTTGCCGGGACTGACCTAAAAACCTGTGTGATATTCAGAGCACTTAAAATGAAAGCAACAGAAGGAAAATCGATTTAAATGTACAAGTAAAGGATAAATTATATAAAGAAGTTCACTGTTTTTCCAAAGGCTAAGCTATTAAGTATGGCTATATGAGATAAAACATATCATTACAGTAACTATTACTTAACAAAGAACCTTGTGTCCTCTAAAGGCTTAAGTTTCAAGTGTTACAACTGTTTCTTCAGTTCAGATCTGGCTCTCTAAAAGGCCGTCTTTTATCCTTAGCTGGAGGAACAGAGTACATTAATGTCTTCTGACTGTTCAGGTTTACCAGGACAATGTGTACTCTGAAGGATGCCAGTTTCATTCCTTCAAAAAGATTCTGTACGAGATGGGACCTGAGTACTATAACAATGTTGAGCTGGCCTCTTTTCACTCTACATCTAAGGGATACATGGGCGAGTAAGTCTGTTTTCATTTTTTAATTTTAATTTTTTAATTTAATTTTTCATCTTCCCCGTTAATCTGATTGGACAGCCATTTTGTATTAGTGACCTGAAGGTAATCCAGTGTCTTCTATTGATTTTAATTAAAAAAATGTTAAGAAAAAGAAAACAAACATTTAAGCAGAGTGATGAATTAGCCCTGTGGTTTTCAATGTACTGAATAGTACAACATTACGAGTGTATTTATTTCAGACACTGAATGCCTCAGTTCCACAAAGCTGAAATCCTACAGTCCTAAACCAGACCTGTGATAAAGGAAAAGAGGCTCTCCAAAACCCAGCGGAACAGCTTAAGAATCACTAGGACATATAATATTACAATTGTTTGGGTTTGGTTGTTTTGGAGAGGAAGAGATGGAATAAAAAGAACGTCCTGATTAAATGCATTCTGTGACGGCCATATGTGCTTGTTCTGAAGAGAAAACAGTCCATGTTAATAGCTAACTTGTCCAACACGGAAGCCACATGTACGCTATTTTCCCTGTATGGGATACTAGAGCTTAATGGCATGGTATTTAGTTCCATCTTAAAATGATCACTATAGCAGCTGTTTCAACACCTGTATGTTACATATTGCAAGATCTTAATTGTCTTTCCACTTTTGCAATTATTTTCATCACTTTTCCACTATTTATACACTTGGGGCCAACTGATCTTTTCTGTTCACTCCATAGATGTGGCTACAGAGGAGGTTATATGGAGGTCATTAACTTGCACCCAGAAATGAAAGGACAGCTTGTTAAGCTGCTTTCTGTTCGCATTTGTTCTCCAGTCTCAGGACAAGCAGCAATGGATATTGTAGTAAATCCTCCAATACCTGGAGAAGAATCGTATTCACAGTTCATAAAGGTCAGTGATAACATGCTTTTTCTTTTGTACATTTCCTAAACCTATCCTGAGTACCATGAACTCAAAATATGCATAGAGACCAGACTTTTTTCTTTAGTTTACAGAACTATGCAGGTGTGGTTTTTTTTTTTGTTGCTGTTGTTTGTTTTTATATTAACTGAATATATCTACCTTAAAAAAATATTTTTTAATTCCTTTTATGGTTCCTTTGCTTATGAGCTAAAGAAAAGCTAAGAAGGCATTATCAAATCACCTCTCCTGCTGCTAAGTTCAACTTTTCTTCTGCGTTTAGCATAACAAAAAAAAAATACATATATATATTTGCTTTCACTAAAATCTAAAGAGGAATGTAAGTTCAAACAGAGTTATAAATTCAGCCTTGTTCTTACGTATCCAATACCTCTATACACTGAACTATATGGCATTCTGTGTTAAAGTATACATACATTTTTTCACCTGTAAAAATGAAACAAAATATGGCTTAATAAATTACAGTATTGAGTCAGACCAAAGGGTTCAGGTAACGTGGTCTTAGAAGGAAGAACATAAGAACAGGGCATGCAGACAGAGGTTTGAACAGGTTATTGTCTGTCTATAACACTTCATAGTTGTATCCTGCTAATGCCTTTTTTTGCATTGCTGGCTGTAAAAGTAAGACTGGATTTAGGAACATCATTTGTTCTAAAAGCTCAGCAAAGTCCTAGAAACGCTTAATTCTGGGAAGCATCCCATTTTTCTCTAGCATTTTTACTGCCACTTCAAATATGCCAAACTGAACACCTTCCTTTTAAACAGGAGAAGGAGTCTGTTTTGAACAATCTTGCCAAAAAAGCAAAACTGACAGAAGACATGTTTAACAAGGTACCAGGAGTTCACTGCAATCCACTTCAAGGAGCTATGTATGCTTTCCCACGGATCTTTATCCCTGCCAAAGCCATTGAGGAAGCAAAGGTCAGTCATCCATTTTTCCCAATCCATTTTAACCTTCACACGCTTGTGCCTGCCACTTTTAACGATGAATTTTTATTCCAGAGGTAGAGTAAGCCCATGTAAAAAAAAGTACTTAATTGACTATGTATGATCTTAAATGTAACTTGACCTTTACTTAAAAAGTAAACAGAGCATTTCTCCATGCTTGTAAGACATCCAGGTTGAGAATGCTAACCAGGGAGGGTAGTGTTAAATAAATTAAGTCACAGGACAGACAGGTAGCTGGACCCGTGCACGTTCCAGATTGCTGCCCCTGCCCACGCTAGGTCGGGCCAGGTTATGTGCCTGGGACTGTGACCAGCTGAGCACTACTGACCCTGTAAAGAAGCCACATTCAGCAAGCAAGGGAGGTTGTCTTACCAATTTTAGTTCTGCACAATAGCTTTTTTTTTTTTTTTTCCACATTGGGGTCAGTCAACTGTATCACTAAATGACAAGTCTTGTTGTTCCTAGCTGGAGCTCTGTTACCCAATATGTAACATACATTTTTAAAAGGGAATTATAACTACACAGCTGAGGACAAAAACAGGGCTCTTTCTGCTGATTCTGTGACAAGGTGTATAACCTGCATGTATGTAAGAACTTCCATAGTTATTAATCAGGGGACTTTCTAGTCAGCAGATAGTTCAAGGGAAAAAATAGTAACTGCTAACAGAATTGGAACACACAGCTCTAATTTCATTTTGTCAAATGTCAGTAGCTTAGATTTTTGTATGTACAATTTTGAGACTTTTGACAAAAAGCTACAAGCCAGTCGAGGAGTAAAACAAAATTATATAGATGCTTTCTTTTGAAGCAAGTGTTTTATGTAGGTTCTTCACCCTTGCTCCTCCATGAACTACTGTTATTTAATTAAGGGTGAACTGTATAATTAGGAATTGTTCTTCATGTATTTAGTAATAGTTAGAATAAAAACTAACAATGCAAGACAAGGTTTCAGGAAAAAAAAAAGTCATGAAATGAGTTATATTTATTTGGAATATTTTGACTTCATTAATTCCAAAGCATCCATTCCACTAGGCTCATAAAATGGCACCTGACATGTTATATTGCATGAAACTTCTGGAAGAGACTGGAATTTGTGTTGTACCTGGAAGTGGATTTGGCCAAAGAGAAGGAAGCTACCATTTCAGGTACAGTTTCTGTTGATTTAAAATCAAATGAACTGTAATAAGCTAAGTACCATCCCAATACTTTATTTTCTGATTAAATATAAGGAATCTTATTTACATTAATGTTGTCTCACTGACATTTTCTGTGGTTGACCAGCTAGGTTGAACAGACCTGATCTGCTAGATGAGCTATTCAGGTTTTTACGGTGTTTTCCCAGCTTGATGACATAGCTTTATTCTATTTTTATATACTGACATTTGAAATGTCTTCTCCACAAATAAAAACAATAATTAGTCGCTTATACTCTAAGCTTTAAAGTCGGCTAAGGCATTAAAAGGCGGAGGGGAATTTAACCTTGTTTCAATATGGAGAAATCATGTGAAAGATGCAGTACCTTCCCCTACAAATCTGCTCTACACACACTGAATTATTTTGTTTACTGAAAAAAGAAATTGGACTAAATCTGTTAATACCAAAACTAAATACAGACTCCATTGCTCTTGCTTCCAATAAACAACATTTTATTAGAGTCAAGCCACTGATAGCTGCAGTTTATCATGGAATTTAGTCTTGTTTGGTCTGAAGCAATGTAACAGAGGGTACTATTAGCTATGCTAGTTCAGCAGTACAGATAGCTGAGTTAGATGTCTGGGTGCATGCAGCTCCAGAGAAAACCTATTGCAAGTCCATCCCTGTACATGTGTGGAAAAATGTTTGTTTTTTTTTTTCTCTGTAATTCTTGCATACGGGCTGATAACTCAAGGTGATCTTCAGATTATGCTGAAGGAAAAGGGGGACTTAAACATGCAGTGTGGGATGTTACATTGTTTTAATTGTACTTAATTTCTCAATTCAGATAGAAATGTACATCTACTCAAAACCACCAGCCCTTCATACTAAACAAAAAGTATTTGACGTAACTGCCACCAAAATGGAAACTGACTCACTGATTTTTCTTCCTGATAACGTTTCGTATCACTCAGCAAAAAATAAAAATTCTCTAATTCCTATACATTAACCAATGGAAACTAATTGCTCCAGTTTAATATTTTATTGAAGCATAAATGCAGAAAATTAGAGAATCACATCAAGACAGATATTAAAATTTACACGTTATTAGCAGTGCCCTGAGATAAGTCAACATCTGTGGCAAGATTACACATTAGTTTGTTCTGAAGACAATGTTGGATATATTTTTTCTTCTAAATATTATTTTTCAGAATGACCATACTTCCTCCAATAGAAAAGCTGAAGATCCTACTGGAGAAAATGAAAGACTTCCACATAAAGTTTCTTGAAAAATATGCATGAAACTGCTGTGGCTTTTTCCTCCATCCCCTCCCTTTCAAGGTGAACGCAGAAAATGAACAAGAATCTGCTAAAACTGTGCTGTTCATCTAATTAAACTAAATTCAAAATAGATAGAACCTATCTCAGATACAGCTACAACTTACTGGATTGAATTTAATGTCTGGTAATATATGACATTGTTACACAAACTTTTTTTTTCTTTTAAGAAGAAGGGGAAAATGAGAAGAGAACGGTGGAAGAAGTCAGTAAATGATTTTGTGCCTTGACTGGAAGTTACATTCTTGAACTTTTGACTCAACAGGTTGGGGAAAGGAGTTGGTCATGACATCTACTACTGTTGTTTGGGGGAGTGTTTTTGTTGTTGTTGTTTTTTACAAGACAGAAATGCTCAGAGCTATTGTTTAGCTAGGAACATGATTCCCATCTTAAAATTCTAAACAAAAATTCAGAAGCCTACTGCAAGGTACTACAAGGCACTGGATTTTTTTTTTTTTGTTTTAAGTATGAAGTGTTCTCTGGATCTGATTAAATGTGTAGGTACAGCATGCTTATTTAAAAAAATCACTGGCAGATGTTTGTAGATACCTTTGAATTTCTGTTAAAAAGAAATCCTGCCATCACAGCATCATCTGAGTGAATATAGAGTTTTGATCACAGGAGTGAATACGGTGTCTGTTTGTATGAAATTGAAACATAATGAGGAATATTAGCTTCTTATTCATATACTGTTGTACTCTTATTAAAACACAGCTAAAATCAAGTCATCATCTAGGAGTACAGCTGTATTACTCCACTAATCCATGCTAGTTCCACTGAACAGAGAAAGAAGGCTTCTGTTTGTCTAGAGTTGGAAGCCAGATACCTTCTGCTAGCACTGGCAAAGTACTGAAGAAACATAGCTTCCTTCCAGTATTCAGCCATGAAAGCATTAACATTTGTCAGGCTTAGGCTCAGCATTTCACGGAGTTTATTCATTAAGAATATCCCATTTCATCTAGTCATTAAATGATTAAAGTAAATTCATTTTAATGTCTACCAGCACTTTGTTAGGCTGCCTTTGTAGCTGCTTCAGCATCCTATGCTGATCCAGGTAATACTAAAGCCAAGGGCTAGAGAATCAAGATATGGATAAAGGATGTGCCAAACCATTATGTGTAGAAGACAGAGATGTTGACAATAATTGTCGTTGCTACAGCAGCTACTAGGCTATGATGTAGCATTGGCAGTTGGTATACTTCTCACTGCTCCTCACAGAAGTTTGTGAGAAAAAACTTAGCACTTCTCAATTGTCTACCAGTGGACACAGGTTCAAAAATGAAAATCACATGCTGCTACACAAAGTAACTATGGAAGCATGGGGAAAAAACATTTCACAAAAAAATTTACTTTCATCCGTGATGGATGAAATGATTTCTGGGAGGACAGCAGACAGGGAACACTTACATTGCTACTATCCATTGATAAATAAATGCAAGCTTTTATCTGTTAGCACTCTCCCCTTGGCATCCTTAACATGCACTAATAAAACAAATTTATAAAGCAAAACTGTAGTAAGAGGTTAGAATGTTGATTAAAAATATGACAAACAATGCTTTCCTATTCTAGAAATGTGTCTAAATCAGATCTGGCTTTCGACTTGCAGATTGAAACTTGTAGATTGAAGCTAAAATCTAACAATGGGAGTTAGAATATTTTTTATATTTTTGTAACTACAGCTTTTTCATTGGGGTAGTATTTGTAATTTAATAAGTCGATAGATTTTATATTTGCCTTGCATTTGCACCTGATACTTCTGGAAAAATGTAAAGGTTTACAAGTTTCTAATGATACTTTACAGGTGTCAAAGGCTTTTTGTTTTAAGTCAGGACAGTAATTCTTCCACTTTTAAATCAAAATATAATGGCATAAACTGAGTTTTTTTTCTAAACATTCTATTATGGTGCCTTTTATGTTTCTGACATTATAAGAAATAACACTTTGTTCTTGATGCATCTCATATGGAAGGGTGGTGATTTCTATTGTCCATCCACAATATTTGTATGTACTGTGATAAGGTAGATGTGCATTTTGTGGATCAATCCTGTAAAGCTAAGAAAGAAGGTTTATTTTCAATGTCTATGAAATATTTGATTAATAACAGACAATCCTTACTTTCAAGTGCATGCTTCTAGGTTTGATTTTCCTACAGGTGCTCCTTATAATGGTACTTTAGATGTATGAGACTTCCAAATAATAAAGGACATGTTTAAAAAAAAAAAAAAAGAAAAGAAGAAAGAGCAATAGTTCTCCATTTCCTATGTTACTGAAACAAGATTTCCTGGATTGCACTATGAGGCATTTAACTTCATGTTGAAACTAGTATTTACTTTAATCCATGTATTAGATTGTTAATTTATGCATTGTTCCAATTTATGGATTAGAAATTTGACGGACTTGTTATTACAAAACTATTCCTCACCAATGCAGAACTGAACATACAGATGATCTTAGACATACTCATAATTATTCAAATATTTTTCTTTAAGGAGTTGTAACCAGAAGTTAAGCAAAACAGATTTATTTCTTCATAGAGAGGCTCAGTCAGTCAAGACTGAACAATTGTGGCCTGAAAGGTTTGTTGAGGGGACTGTTTGGTATTGCCTTTTTTTTTTTTTTTTTTTTTAAGTCTTCTTACATGGTTTGTATTAGATTAAACTTACCGAGCAAGATGATCTTGTCTTTTTTTTTGCAGTGATACCTCACAATTACTTTAGCGATGTTTGATAATTCAAAAGAAAATACAGTTTAGGGAAAGGGAAGCTAGTCCTGCTTATGTGTATAGCAGCACCGCTAAAACAAAAGCAAAAGCTGACTATATCCTTGTTTGTGTCAGGTATTGGAGTGTTTTCTGGAGCTGAAGCATTTACTTGGGGGCATTTATTTGGGGGCAGTGGGGTGGGGTTTTTTGCTTTACAAACAAGAACATGGTCTGATCTGAAATGATACTACGGGTTGTCAGCCTGAGTTTACAGCTTTGTCTGAGTGATGTAGTCCGTCCCATCTGGTTCAGTAGATCCTGAGGTTGTGCCAGTCATAAGAAGATATGAAAAACCTACTAACTTTAGAGAGTTTACAACATGAATTGTATACACTGTATGAAGAAAACCCTAGTGTTTTACAACATCATCTAAATTCCTTTTTATGCAGGTCCTCAATCAATAAAGAATACAGGTTAGATTATTTGTATAAAACCTAAAATACTCAAACCTCTGGTGTGTTTTTTTTATTATTATTTGGATTCATATAAGGTCATACATTTCTACTAGGAATTACATTTTTAATATGTATTTTAATATTTTAATACATTCAATACTGTGTGTATTCTTGTCTATATAATGCTCCACACCGTTACATTTTTCTCTGTTCACCCGATCAGAGTTTACACAAATTGTAAGGATTTGCATAATAATTTGCAGCAGAACAAGCAGTAAAATAACGAAGTACGAGGCCACAGCTCTCACATGAGGTCCCTCCTACTCGACAAAACGGCTTTCCAGCGCCCGCCCCTGGCAGCAGCACTACCACCAGATGTACCAGCAGTACCAGTACCGCCACCAGCAGTACCAGTACCATCAGGACCACCACCACCAGTACCACCAGCACCCCGCAGCCGGGTACGACTCACCCCGCCGGACGAAAGCGGCCGTAGGCGCTACCGCCGCTCCTCCGGTGCCAAGGCCAGCAGCACCTGCTTCAAAGCAATTCATAAAAACATATTTTAAAAGGAATTTCTCATTTTTCTCCATCAGAAGAAAGCGCCTGTGCGTGTGTGCGCCTAAGCCCGCCCACCTGCTGCGCTCGGCTCCTGTCAGGACGCGGCAGCCCCGTCCCCGCTGCGCCTCTCTGGCCGTGCCCGGCCCCGCTCCGGGCCCCGGGGCTCCCCGGGACGTCCTCGCCGCCTCCTCTCTCCCTCCTGACGAGGCGGGCCAGGGCCCCCCGGTGCTTCCAGCCCCCGGCTCTGGGCCGCCCCGCGCCCTCACAGCCGCCAGCCCGTGCTCGGGGGCCGGGGCCGGCCGTTATGGCTGCCCCAAGGGCGTGCCCGCCCCGGCCCCGGGGCGGAGCGGGGGGAGGTAGGGGGGGAGAAGCCCCCGCTCTTACAAAAGCTCCAAGCGTCAGGAGCCGCCTGCTTGTCTCGAGGGGTCGCGGCCATGTCCCTGAGGAAGCCCCCGGTCAAACGGCGCAGTACCGACTCGGGTGTGGAGCCCGACCGCGGGGCGCTCTCCCAGGAGAAGAAGGACCAGCGCATCGCGCTCTTCCTCAGAGACTTCGACCAGCAGGGTAGGGCCGGGGCCCAGGGACAGACCCGCTGAGGCCGGGGAGAGGCTCGGGGCCGGGTCGGCAGAGCTCAGACCCCCAGGAACGGCCCCCGCAGGCGTCGCCGCTCCGTGAGGGGCCGCCCTGGCGGCGGGTGTGGGGGCCTGGGGCTGCTGAGGGTGCCCGCGGCCTGGTCGCCTTCCCCTAAGTGCCGGCCTGAGGCGTTGGTCGTGTCGCTGTGCTCGTCGGTGGTAGGAGTGCGCTAAAAATGTCTCTGCGCCGCCTGTGGTGCTGCCACGCTCCTCCTTAGAAGGTGGGCAACAGGGTAATCTGCTCTTGTATTAGTTAATGTCAGCATTTCAGCAGTCAGCGTTGTTCATTGATCCGCTCTGAAACAGGCACAGCTGCGCGGAGCTGCCTTAACTCGAGGCTTACTTGCAAATCACTTTTGACTCCAAGTCAAATTACCCTATCTAAAACATTAAGTTGTTTTATGCGATCCAGCAGTGATTTTACTTGGAAATGTTTAACACGTATGGCAATAAAAGCCGATTTTGTTTTAAAGCTAAGGAAAGCATCCGGGAAATGAAGAAAGAACTTGATGCGCTCTTGCAAACAGCTGAGAAGGCATTTACAGTGGAATTGCTGAAGATACCACTTGCCATCAGAAAAATGAAAAGAAAAGACTTGCTTAGTAAGTATGTGTGATCAAAGTATTTGGTATTTGTGAGCAAAGCAGACATCAGTACTTCTATATGTACCCTTGACTAACGTGAGAAAAAGCTGCAAGCTGGGGGCTTTTATGATAAAGGTTTCTTCGCCTGCTGAATATTTTAAGCTGATCAGCAGTGGTATTACGTTGCAGGTGACCAGTCAGTACTCTTGTTCAGGTAGACTGATCTGTGTAATGCAGGGTGTAGAATTAGTAGGTAACAGTTTGGTCTGGAATCTTCTTTTGCTTGTGTTCTTAAGTCACCTTACTTAGAGCCTGACGAGACAAGGAGTGATTACAAGTTTTTAGTAGTGTCTGTGCTTAAAAACATAAGAACTGCTTTTCATCTGAACATGTTCATCCTAGCCCCAGAGACTGTTTTGTCTTTCTGTTAATCTGAAGTCCTTGACTACTGAGCTTTTCTCATGTAGTGTTTACGGGTGGTGATGCATGAACAACTTTAATTTTAACCTCATTTTTATGCAGCATTTTAAGCTGTGCTGGACAGTCAGCATCAGATGTATATTCTGCTGAGAGCTGATGTTTTTGGAATCTTCCTTGCAGCTGAAGTTGCAGGGGCAACACAAAGATCAAACCTATGACTCTCGAAGACCTTGAATTTACTGTAAGCCTTTGTGCTGAATGTGCATTTGAATGCCTTTCTTGAAAGCTTCTACCTAAAAGCATTAGCTTTCAGCAGTGCAATGCTTTTTTTTATTTTTCTCTGAAGTCAGGCTACATACTGTGTGACTAAGCTTACTATACTTTTAAAGATTAAACATACTGAAGTAGCCTAAGATTTTTCTTTATTATTGTTTTGTGAACTGACTATCCTAAAGGACTTGTTAGCTAAGATCATATATTTAAGCAACTGCAATCTGGAATTACTTATTCAGCTTCACAGTCTGTAAGATAAGAACCTGCAGGTAACAATTATGCAAGTAACAGTATATGAACAGGTTATACTTGCTTGTGTTACAGATTTGCAAGGAAGGGAGGAAGTGGCTCTTGCTGCTGCAGTGGTAAGTGTGTGTTTTGAAACTTTACCACACCTTACAGACTAGAGATCTTTTTTTCCTGCTGTAAAGATTTCAGGCAAATGATTTTGTTTGGGTATATGTTTAAATAGAAGATGAGATGAAAAGGCTATGCAGCCAGCCATGGTGTAGTTATGAACACTACCTAGAGATTTAGGATCACCTGTAGGCAGCAATCCGGATGTTCCTGAAAAATAAGCTGGCATTTAGCCAATCCTACTTCTGTCACTTACTTCTATGCCCTTTTGTTTCACTGCCTTCTGTAAGATAGTATGCATTTGCTGGGTAAAAACTATCGACCTCTTTGTTGGATAAACATTTTATAGAGTGACTCTTCCCTAGAAGATGTACCAAATCCCAAACTGACGAGGACCAACAGCAAAAAAGGCAAGTCACTCTATTAATATATATTTTTGCTCTTAATTTTTGTGTTATTTTAGTGGTTTCAACTGAATATTTGCAAAGTGAATGTTAAGCCTGGAGAATATAAAAAGGTAAAGTGTGTAGCTGGAAGCATAACATGCAGGACCCCCCAGTATTTGGTGTGGAGGATCATGAGCTATGCTACTGTTCAGGTACTTGAAAACATGAGTTTCCCACTCTTTGGATTTATCACTGAAAATAGTGAGAAGAGACAGATTCAAGTGACTTGTCAGTGCATCACAGTATAACAGAGGAGCTGGGAATGTTCATGTTATCTCATAGATTCTGCTTTGACCTCCTGTTCTCTGAGGTTTGCAAGGAAAATGCCATTCCTCTTTGTACTCCAAACTGTGATAAGAAGGACACTACCACTGAAATGCAGTTCTATTTTATCTGGGGGTTAAAGGGTTATCTAGTGCCTTTTAACTATCCAGTGCGTCACCATGTCTGTGACAAACACACAATTTCCTTTGAACTCTGTCCCAGGCAAATGACCATCAAATAACAGAATTGATACATAACTCTGAGTGGGTAAATAGCCTTAAAGGGGAAAAAAGTGTCTTATGATCTTCATGAGATCTTTATTTTCCTCGTCTTTCTAATATATTTCCAGTTAAGGTAACTACAATTGTTGAATATGAAGATGCCAAGCATACTTCTGCAAAGAAAGTATCTAAAAAAGTAAGTTTTTCCTAAATAAACAACATAAGGGTCTAATCAGACCTGCTATGAACCCTGTTAGGTCCATAACCAGGCAGGCAAATGACCTGTTGCTTGTTTGTTTGAAAAGTCAATTGCTTCAAATTCAATTTAAAATAAGTTAAGCAAGGCTAAACTGCATAGTATATTAACTTCATAATAAAATATGGGATCTGCACTTTCAGTAATTCATTCAGACAGACTTTCAGATACTGAAGTAGTCATTCTTTCTTGATTGTTTTGAAGTCTTGATGGTTTGAGGAATCGTGTTTTGTTGAAACTTTTTCTAGTTACTGAACTTTGTATTAAAATAAATGTTCTTCTGTGTTTGTATAACTTACACATTTTATCCACATTGCTCTCTAAAACAAATAGCAAAGGTGTATTAATTTTACCACCTCAGTCCTTCTGTGGTATGCAGTGCCTCAGCCAGACACTGATGTAAGTGTAAAGATGATGACTCAACAAAGGCAAAAAAATTATATGTGGAGTTACAGGCATTAATTATAAGAAGGCTACAAGTTGGAAGGGTGTATGTTAGAAAGGCTGTTGTTTGTACTGAACTTCAGTATCAACAAACATGGTTTGACATTTTAAAAAATCTCGTTTTAGAATGCATACCTGCCATTTTAAATATATGTAAAACTACAAAAGGCAGCACTATAGGACTTAACTGTTCTTTTTCAACAGGGAATTCTTACAGTATTCTTTCCTGAAAATATTTATCACATTGCCTTAGAATGCCACTTCTGTTAACTGCAGTCTCATATGCACACTTTCAGGTATGCAGAACAAAGTCACTGGTTTCATTGGCCTCTGGTTTAAACAGCAAACTGAACCCTATTTCTAGGTAAGTCTTGCCTTTGATAACTTGTGTAACTTAATTGAGTTTTTAAATGCTGAATAGAATTATTTTCACATAAAGTACCTGAGATTTGAGCCTGATAAAAATAAATCTGATCCAGATGCCTTCCATAACCTGTATCAGATGTATTGTAGCGATGTGAACCTTGAAGAAAGCACCTCTAGCTGACAAAAAGATGTAGTTGTCTCACTCACTGAACAGTGCAGTTGTGAACATTATCAGTACAGCTTTCCAAACAAAATACCTAGTGGAATAGAGTGCATAAGGGAAACATCTTTGTTGCTTCTTGTTATGAGTAATAAACTGTTGTGTAACATAGCTGAAAGGAAGTTGTCATTAGCAGGGAAATAGATACTTGCAAAAACACCTTAAAGATACTTAGTACTATGATGGAACAAATTCAAGTCTCACTATAAGATCTAATGAATTAAAAATAAATAAAAAACAGTGGATATCTGCATGAAAAAGTTGTTTGAGATGTTCCTGTTCTACCTCTGACATATATACTTGAACCCACTGGCACTTGTTTTGATACATTCAAATTGTATTCAGAAAGACAATTGAAATAATGTATCCAGGTGCCTAAAAGAAATTAGAAAGTCTTAGTCACATTTAAATTATTTTCTTGAATTGGGATTATAGAATTTTTGGCTTGATGAAATCAAACTACAGAAGGCCGCTTTGCCTGGGGAAGTCTAGCTTTTCAGTTTTTGAAGGCTGTGTTTATTCAAGTACAGTAACATTGGTCCAAACCCATGCCTTTACAGTATCTCCAAAATGTGTGTGGGAAAAGTGGGGGCAAAAGGAGAGCGGGAGGCAAATTGCTGTCACCCACAGCTCTGTGAATGGAGTTAAAACGCAAAACTGGAACGAAATTGTTCTCTATATTCAGGTCAACCACACAGAACAAATGTCCTAAGAACCTGTAAAATTAAATCATGCTGAAAAAGGAACTTGCCAAGAGATTTTTTCACACAAAGTTCTGGGTGATCCCTTAATTATCCCCAAATCAGCTACTGCAGCCCTCCCTTACCTACTAATATAACTAATCCTTTCATTCCCCTTATGGCATTCGGTTTTAATATATCATGTCTACTTCAGGAGGGCTTCTTCACTTATATATAACTAGATGTGCCATGGAACACTTTAACATTCTCTAATTCACGATCTATCTTCATCCAAGCTAAACCTACACTAGAAATAGACGAGGAAATTAAAACGAACCAAGAGACAAATCACTACTTTAATTCTTTTTTAGGTCTGTTCACTCTTCTGCAAGTGTGACTGAGGCTGTTAAGACTGTTGCCTCTGATTGCAGTGCTACAAATTTAAAAGCCACGCCAAAGGCATCTAAAAGGTAAGGAGTATCAAGACACTGTATATCTAAATTAATATAAATCTAGATACTAATCAATCATTATCATTCTAGATTTACTAGATCTTTATGGGCTGCCATTAACTTTGGTAGTGAGGATGTGAACCAGTCACATCTGCTTTGAGTGTGGGTGTTTACTTAGGTTTTCATGAAGGTACAGGATGCAATGTTGTAACTGAGCCAGTTAACACCCACACATACCAAAAAAAAAAAAAAACCAAAAAACAAACAAAAAAACCAAACCAAAACACGTATTTATAATCTAAGTTCTATTCCCATCTACTGTTCTTTAAAGATATAGTTTACAGCTTAGACTACCTCTCAGAGCATAAGCTTGATTAAAATGTGAACAATATGCATGCCTGCATTTAAAAATAAACCGACAATCAGTTCTTTCCTCATTGAACTGTTCAGATTTCAGTTACCATTCTCCATATACTACAGAGTTCCATTTTGGCAGAAGTCATCAGATCGCGGTGGGCGGAGAGAGAGGAGGAGAAGCTTGATAGCTAAGTGGGTCATGGAACCAGCACCTTTCACCGTTTCACCTTGGCTTACTATAAATGTCAGACTTCTTGCCATGCAGAAGATAACCAAATCTTACATTTTTGTGGAGTAAAAACAATTGTATTAAGAAAGAACTTTAGTTATTTTGTATGACATAAGGCATGCCCTGTACCTCGGAGCTAGCAGCTTCAGTATTTCTTGCTACCTCCCTCTGAAATAGACAGATATGCTGCAAGTCTTATCTTAAGCCTAGAGGCATGCAGTTTCCCCTTCCCAAATTCATTCACTGTTGATATTGAAGAGTGGATATTCATGTTAGTGAGAGGTCCAAATGTCAGCTTGCCCACTGGCCTGTAACAAGGACTTAGAAAGTTACTGCAGTGTTTCATGGTCATAAAATATTACCTAGTGGTGCTTCTGGCAGCACTGCAAGAGGCAGACACGATTGCCTTTTTGTTAGGTATATTTGCTGTGACATATGTTTGTTTCATGTGTGAAAATCTACAGAGCATAGGAAGTTAACCTTAAAGTAATGTTTTTTCTTGTATTCTAGTATTGGACTACAACAGACTGTCTCAAGAACTGCGCCTATCAGTGGAAGAGTTCAAGGCATGTTACTAAGAAGTAGATCAGTACCCCAACACAGAACTGTTCCATTTGTAAACATTCCCTTGGCTGATGGACAGGTATCAAACTTCTTTTTAAAGTTTTTTCAGCTTAGAGTAGCTAAACTGTGAATCATGTAATACTAATAATAGCTG
Organism: Anser anser; assembly: GCF_964211835.1. NCBI lineage: Eukaryota > Metazoa > Chordata > Aves > Anseriformes > Anatidae > Anser > Anser anser. Next base: position 5,052,062 of record NC_139732.1, read on the forward strand.
TTATTATCCTTAAATGAGATGCTGCTATGCAAAAGAAAGAACAATTCCTAAAATTCCACAACATAGCCAGGAAGCACATGGCTTTCAGAAAAATGGGCCGTGCAAATAGAAACTTTCAGAGTAGATTTTTTCATCTTAAAACTGTTTCTCTTCATGTTTAGACGCTCTGTATGGCTGGTGGAGACCTCCGTAACATTGACGTGCAACTACTAAATCAAGATACAGTACAGCATATTCATAACTTAGTGGTAAGCTTAAACCAGTAGGCTTTTACATGTAATTATTCAAACACCTTGTCTTATATTTTTATTTGAGACACTGTTATGGATGTCAGCTGTAAGTGCATGATCCTTTGGGGTTTAAGCCTGAATTTGTTGGCATAGGTTGGAGGGAGAAATAGGGTAAGGGAGGAACAGGGAGGGGAGAACTGCTGCACATATATAATGTAGAAAAGAGCACTTAGAGAAGCACGTGCAGTTTGGTAACTGCCCGGGGGAGAACAGAAGCATAAGCTCTACTTTCTAGATTGCTCTGTTGTCTGTCCTTCCCTGGGTGCAAGCTGCCATTCTCTATCCCATTCACAGTGACTTAAGAGAACTACAGCAAGTTTCAGTTCTTGTTATAATCTATTATTCTATGTCCCTTGCTGAATAAGAACTACTCCTGGTAATTCTCTGCTGTATTTGAAATACTAACTACCTTACTTTTGGTTCAAGGAAGTAAACTGTTTTCAAACAGAATGAAATTGAACAGAACTTTGCTGCATATAGTGCCTGACTTTCCTAAAGACAGACTTTTAGATGAATTAATCTGCAGCAATAAATATCTAGGCGTAAGGAAAATTAGTCACTATAGTCTTGCAGGTATTAGGATTCAAGTGCAGCTATAGTGAGTTAAGATAAAGACCTAGCTGTCTTATTTTATATCAAGGTCCTCCCTCTGTAGGTAGAGAATAGGGAGTGCTTGCTCACTAATTACTTTTAGCAATGGTGATTTTTCTATTTTTTATAAGAACTGTTTGGTACCTTGAACTCAATTTTTTCTCCCCCCCCTTAGAGTGAGCTGACTGTACTATATGGAAAGGCCACAGCTAAACCAAATTAATGGAACTGTCTTCTGACTCATGGAATGTGTGACATCTCTTGCTTGCCTCCCCTGAAGTGTTCAGAGAATGTTTATAATGTCTTAATAAAGCTGTATATTGCCCAGTAAATGTTTTATATGAAAGCTTAAAATATGATGTGTTCTTATCTCTGTAAAGCATACAAATGCAGAACAAAATTCTTCCAGTTTCCCAACTTTATAAAAGCTTAGTTAACGTTTTAGTTCAATTCATAATAAAATGAATAATAGATTGATGGAGAATACAAGCTTTAACTCTGATATTCTAAGTAGTATCTCTTTATATAACCAGTCATAAATAGAGAGCTATTTAAGGTCATTCTTTCATGCATGCCACAACCAACATAGTTACTATTTTATTAGTTTACTGTTCATGGGGTCTTGCCACTGAGAATCGCCTTGAATTCAACTCAGGGCTTCAGCTAAGTGTATGCTTAAGCTGATGTGCATGTTTTGAAGTGCTTGAATAAAACTTGTAATAAAAACCTGAATAAAACCATGTAATTTCAGTTGGGTGGTGATATTTGCAAATTTGACACAAACAATTCTCAAGTCTTGTGCTATGATCTAATGTAAGATCATGGTAACTCAGCTTTCCTCTGAAACACCTTTTTTCTATTAATATATTTTTCTGAGTAACTGAAAAGAAAGACATTTAACATCTCTTCACCAGGCCAGTACCACAGTTACTGCTTAAATATTTCTAGAACTTGAGGATGCTCTTGGCTTTTACTCTGCCAGTAGTGACTTCAGTTAAAGTGTTTTCACTGTGATAAAAGATGGTATGGAAGAAATGTACTTTGAAAACTTAAATAAAGACCAGCTTCTAACAGTTCTTTTAGTTCATGGAAACGAACTTCTACCCCGTACTTCAGTACTTCACTTTGTAGTGGGTTTAACGGGGCAAGGTTTTGGTAGCAGGGGCCCATGGGGTGGCTTCTGTAAAAAGAATCTAGAAGCTGCCCCATTTTAGGTAAGGGCCCCACTGCTGACCAGAGCTGAGCCAATAAGTGATGCTGTTTTGCACCTCTGTGAGAGCATATTTAAGACAGCGAGGAAAAAAATGCTGCACCACACAGCAGCTGGGGGAGTGAGAGGAGTGAGGAACAGCCTTGCAGGCCCCAAGGTCAGGGAAGGAGGAGGGGGAGAGGTGCTCCAGGTGCCGGAGCAGAAGTCTCCTGTGGCCTGTGGTGAGGACCATGGTGAAGCAGGCTGTCCCCCTGCAGCCCATGGAGCACCACGGTGGAGCAGGGTTCCACGCTGCAGCCGGTGGAGGAGACCACGGTGGAGCAGGTGGACCTGCACCAACAGAGACTGCAGGCTGTGGAAAACACCTGCCGGAACAGTTTCCAGGCCAGACCTGTAGCCCATGGAGAGGAGCCCACGCAGGAGCAGCTGACCTGGCAGGTGCAGCTGCCTGTGGGGGACCCAGGTTGGAGCAGTTTGCTCCTGAGAGATGGACCCCATAGTACAGACCCATATCTGGAGCAGTTCCTGAAGAGCTGCTGCCTGTGGGCAGCCCACACCCGATCCGTTCACCAAGGACTGCATCCCATGGGAGGGACCCCACAGCACAGGGGATGAGAGTGACCGCAAAGGAGCAGTGGAGAAGCAGCGCTATAGACTGATCATAACCCCCATTCCCCTGCACTGTTCAGGGGGAGGAGGTGGAAGAAGGGGGGGGGGGGAGGTGCTTTTGGTTTCTTTCCTTTGTTTCTCACTTCTCTAGCTTGTTAGTAATAGGCAATAAATCTTACTATCTCCCTATGCTGAGTCTGTTTTGCCCGTCACAATAATTACTGTGCGATGTCCCTGTCCTTATCCCAACCCTTGAGCCCTTTTCATCGTATTTTCTCCTCCTTCGTCTTTGAAGAGGGGGAGTGAGAGAATGGTTGTGGTGGAGCTCAGCTGTCCACATGAGTAAAACCACCACACGCTTACTGCAACCATGATCAGATATTTCAACTAAGGAAAAAGAGAAAGGTTTCTAGGACATGGAAGACAATAATAAAGAACATGAAGTTAAAATACACGTTTAAACCTGGATTATTAAAAAATACACCTGCTCTCATTTGGTAGCCAGAAAACGGATGAATAAGCCTTTCATTCAAATTACACATGGAGAAATCTATAGCATGTCTTCACTTTAAGTCATTAATGAAAACTTAGTTGTGAGTAATTAATAGTTTTATCTTAATTAACATCAATTTTAACTTAAATTGATGAGCATCACATCACCATGGTATCAGCTTCTGGTTATTGAAGACAAATGGATATTTCAACATGAATAATTTAACTATTCACTCCTGTACTACACTAACGTATATGAAATTACAAAGCAAATACTGGAACCCGAACTTATAATTGCAGTATTTCACAATTTTTGGAGGCAGTATAGGGTTAGGTATGGCTTTGAAAAACAGGTCAACACACCCTTGTTGTGGACCTTGCTGGGGTTTAGGTATGGAGGTAGTGATAATACCAAAATAGCTTATTGTTTCATCCAGCCTGCTCTGTTAAAGTATTGGAGTTTTTAAATTTAATAGCCTTTTAGTCACAAAGCGAACTTCAAGAGCTGGGGAAGCATTTCCAGGCCCTCTAACAAGGCAAATTCACAAGATACACTAACAAAGCAGAGCTTTTCAATCAACTGAAGTCACTCTTGTATGACCAAGCTAGGAAGCTTCTATCACTCTGTTCCTACCTCCTTTATACCAATTGTTTTAACTTCATACTTCCATTAGCCTAAGACTATACAGGAAGGCTATAGCTAAAAAAGGGTTAGTAACAAAAAAATCCTGATGTTCAACTACCTACTTAAATATGCAGAAATTTCTAAGGCTTCTAAAATATTAAGTCTGACATACTTTTTTCCCCAAACAGCAGTAATTCGTGCTCCACTGAGTACTTTTTAATTTCTTTGCAAACAGATCTTCAGCAGAACAAAGCTACATTATTTTTTTTTTTTGGTGACAAGAATCACACCACTGGCAGCAGCTTATCAATAAATATTCACCTACGAACACTTTGGCAAATTAAGCACATTCAAGAGGAAAAATATGACTTTCCATAAAAGTCAATTTAGGTCAATTTTAGTTGCTGTACATGTGCAACTAAGCTTGTCCTGAAATAAAGTAGACTAGACCTCATTTTTTATTCTCTCAGCTTTCTGATACCAATATGAAGACATGAAAAGAATATTAAAAGTGGTTTTACTACAGTTCTGGTGATCACATTTTCTTCTGCCAGCACAGGGAATACTCATTCCTCTACAGTACTGCCTCTGAACTAAGTGCTCTAGTTGAAGCTGTTTATTAGACAACACTAAACTAATGTTTATTTTTCATAGGACAACCACATTGACCTAGTTAAAGTACTAGTAGCTGTAGTAAAACAATGAAGTTTAGCTGTAAACTAAAAAGCATTAGTTACTGTAGTAGTATATTACTTCCAACTTTAATGTTGGAACCGAGGCAGTATAGATGTTAAATTTATATATAGTTTTTACTACACTACAATTTAGTAGAGGGGCACCCTCTTAGTAGAGAAGAGGATGCATAGAATAAAGGCAATTCTGAAAAAGCCACCACATAAAGATGCTGCTGTCAGAAGCCTAAATGAACACAAACCGAACTTGACTAACTCATACTACAGCGATGAACTCTACATTCCCTCACCACTCAGTTCAGTATGCTGCTACTAAAGTTACCATGAATCCCCTCCTCTACCACCAACCCCTCCCAAAACAAATCAACAATTTGAAGATCAGAAGATACAAGTTTAGCATACATACACCGCTTACCAAGGAAAAAAATGAAAACTACTACGTAAGACCAGAAGACAAGTGTGTTAATTATTAAACACTACAACTTAAGTTGATTGACTTCTTGGCAAAACAATCCAGGAGAAGGATCACCATGTAACCATGGATTCATGTAAAATCAACTTGAAGTTTTGGTAAGTAAAAATAAGCAAAGATTCACTAGATGAGACTGCCACAGTAAAAATCAATTCTGAAATACAGGTCAAACAGCATTCTATTCTCCAGTTTTAGAATTTATGACAAGGATATTCAGCAACATGCCAATGCCTACCAAAGTGCATGGAAGAATCTTGGAGTGAGTCCCTCTAATCTCACTGGTTAATAGTTGCTTGGATAACTGCTGACATTTAAATTACCCTTCAGCTTTGTAAAGAAAATTAGGGGTATCTTTCAACTTCCTCTACTCAAGAGGGAAAGGAACTACACTATAAAAGTGGCTAACAGCAACTCACACACTGTTCCGTAATACTGTAAGGAAATAACATAGCTGTACCTGATAATTACTTAAGATTTTTTTGGACTTTTGATTTTAAAAGTATACAAAATGGAACAGGACTGCAGCTGGGAAACTCAAGACCTTAACAGTTAAAACAAAAAAAAGGAAGCTGCTGAACAAGTAACAAACCCAGCTACATTTAGTATGCTTTGAGGTCAAAACACTTCGTCAAGTACAATGCTAATCTCAATCTCTTTACAAACTATGTTAATGCAACCGTACGTTGCCAGGCATCACATTCATTTTTATAAGATACTGTTATTGTGGGATTTAATCATCTTAATTTAAGAGGTTTTGACATTTTTTGATTGCACTCAAACCCTCTTATTTTCTTCATACAAAGGGGACATGGCTGTGGCCTCCCCTATGCTCATTTAGTCATAACCTCATTTCAAGAGAAGACTCTTCTACTCAGCACACAATTCCTATTTAACTACAACCTGGTCTTAAAGCAGCTTCAGCCTCCCTGTAAGATGTCCACCTCAGAGTCAGTTGGTACACAGAACAGTTAAAACCACTAGAAAAGTAAAAGTTACAAGGCAAAAGAAATATATTATACACCAACTGCTTTTATTTATTTCAGAAACCGTTCACAAGATGGTAGAAAAAACTTACAACCACTTCTAATTTAGTCTTCCATTGTTCCCAGTCAGCTCTAAACCCATTATGTGCAAAGCCCATTTACCATGCATCTAGATGATAGATACAGGCTATGAAATTCTTTATTCTACTTGTAGCAGCTTATGCAGGTGCAGCCAAATACCAAGCCTCAGGACAAATTGTACACAAACTTTACAATGTAGAAGTCGAATTTAAAATATGAAACCTAAGATCTACACAAAACTGGTAAAAATCAAGCACAGATACGAGGACAAACTTAAAACCCATGTGAAAAGGAGTCTCGTCTTCCTTTCAAGTGCTTTATTCTGCTACACAGTCAAAATGAAGATGTAAGCTTTGTGGTTAGTTTAAATTACACTCTGTAGATACTATAGACCAATTTGAAAGTTACACATACAGCAATAGATGTCCATTGGTTCATCTGGATTACTTATACAATCCAGTTGGATTGTTGAAAACAAGTCAGGCAAAATTTGAAAGAAAATCCTTGTGCAACTTTTTAGACAAATGTTTACTGATGGGCACACTGTACCCCAGGTCCATGATGGCTGCTTTCTTCATCAGAACTATCGTTATAAGCTTCACGTCTCTGGCCACCACCTGAACCACGAGTGGTATCAAATTCCTGAAGATCTACCTCTTCTGCATCACCAATTACATTGGGAAATTCTGGTCTAGCTGGCAGAAGATCTTCAAGTTCCTGCCCCAAAAAAAGAAGTGCATTCAGTACTGCATCTGCAGCTTCCAAATAAAATGAATAGTTCCTCACAAATTCAAAACTCCTTCTCAGAGCAGGTTTGGTTTACAAGACTAAGCTGGTGTCAGCCTTCCAAGTGCATAGTCATTTAAGAGCATTTGTATCAACTGGAAGACATCTCTTAAAAAAAGACATAACAGCTCCACATGTTGTCAATCAGAGTGCAATCAGTAAACACAGCTGCACTCTGAAAGCTTATCACACAGTAGCAGAAAGGTAATTCCTCCTGCTCTCATCTGCCCAATATCCACTTAGCTTTTAAAAATGGGTTCCAGAAACTTACGCTTGAATGGGTATTTTCAAGTTACGTGTTGCCTACAAACAATATTAATGGAACGATTTAATTGTACTTCTATCCAAATTTAAGCACTGGAAAACAAGTACAGGGGCTACAACACAAGCACTTTGCATAAGCTGTCCAATAAGACCACCAAGTTTATGCTTGAAAGACTACTTACTGAAAGCTTTTCTGGGCTAATCCAGTTATTTTCAGGAAACTGAACGTCAAATTTAATGTAAAGATCCCCCTTCTCAAAAGGATTGCGATACTGTGGCATTCCTTCACCTCTGACTACACGAACACAACCTGTAATTCAAAGAAGTAATCTGTAGAGCGCTACTTCAGAATAAGTCTCACACTATCAAATTCTCTTCATTTCTCTAGCCTGGGTTCAGGTAACAAGAGAACAAGAACAGAATTAAGTGTTTAAAGTATTTAAGAACCACAAAAGCACGGTAAAGGAGTTCTTATCTGGTCAGGCTTACCTGGTTCAATTACTTTTCCAGGAGGATATTTAACCACAATTTGGCGCCCATCAAGGTGCTTAAATGTGAACTGAAATCCACACAGTGCTTCAACCAGTCCTATCTTGTGCGTCATATGCAAGTCATTTCCATCCCGCTGGAACACCTGAAAACAGAAATATGAGGGATCTTTTGTAGCACTAAAATTGTACCTTCACAAGACTTATTTAGGATGCAGTCTTATTAACATCAGCTAACTTAACACACTTGGAAAGTTTTTACCTTATGAAAATGTCATCTAAGATAATGCCAACTACAGTACATAATATGACGGAAGGTGCAAATTAGACAAAGACAGCTTGTATACCAGTAGTGCTTCCTTATACCAAGGTCTTCCACCCAACCAACCTACAAACAAAGCTTATGGCTGTCTGACACTACTCCCCCTACATCAGGTCACAACAACACATTTTTGTTTCTCAGCACTTAAGCAATAGTTGCACATACCTGCTTCTCCTAACTACCTATAGGGCAAGTTTTGATCCGGAGCTGTCTTTAAGAGATCTTTAAACCATACCACTTTGGATTCTTATTCAGAATATATTAAGCTTTCTCTACTGGCAGACCTCCAAAAACATTGCTTTCATCGCCTTCCCACTTCAAGAAAGATTTTAAGAACATTAGAAGCTTGACTGAGTATCAGTCTAGTTTTACTCAGTAGGACACAAGGTACAGTATTTTTCAGAATGGTTAATACTGTAAAGCCAGATGTAGTTCATTAGAAGACTAAGACAGAAGCGTCATCTGCCATCTGGAATTTGATGCTGTTATCTGTTTTGAATGCTTACAGACTGTTTCTCCCTTTTTGGTCCAAAAAAGGGAAAAACAACCGAGATTCCATGTTTCATCCAGTATCACAGGAGTAGAAGTGTAAGGAGCTTTACGGAACTGATTTTGACAAAGCAGCGATCCTCAACACAGTGAAAAGTTTACACAGTACCTAATCTTCAGATAACCAAGATATCCTATAGGTGACAAGAACTTAAATCTGTACCCAATGCTATTCTTTGAGACAGACTGTTTTGATTTTTATACCACCATTCCATTCGACAGTTTCTTCCCCCAGAGTAAAATGCACCCTTATTCCTTCATAGTAATAGCTTGCTTTTGAAATAAGTGTTCAAAAAGTCACCCCAAATTTGCCCTAAGAGAAGGTTTAACATAGAAAAAAAGATTCATATGCAATATTTAATTCAAAAGCACATATATACTCCAGAATATTAATATAAAGCTTTAACAACCTAGCATAAACTACTGTTGTTTCTTAGTGTTTTGTTAAATGATCTGTTAATATTGGCATTGTATTTCCAGATCCAGTATAAGACAGAAAGCACCATCTGTGATGTCTAATAGGAGTTCCCTGACATGTCTCAAAAGACTAACAAAAGCAACACTTAACATTGTTAATGTCACAAGCAAAGAAGATTCAGTTTGAAATATCAAATGGCTCTTCACTGTGCCTATGTCTAGCAAAGTCATTCTGAGAAAGCTACAATTTATCAGCATGAGGAAGCACCAGAATCTGCATGTCCTCTGGCTAAGACTTGCAGTCTTGCAGAATTTTTTTCTGGCTCACAAATAAAGCCACATTACTTGCTATAGATCTATTAAAAGCTATTTCCCATCTCTCCCAGAGGTGCAACAACATGATTTACTTTAAAATGAAATGCCATCCGTATCACTTAAATATTGAAAGACTAGAACAAAAGGCATTTAATATATAAACTGTAAAGTATTACCTCATTCTCCTTTTCTTGGAGTAAGAGGACAATATCACCTGGTTCCACACCTGGAGCCTGATCTGCTTCTCCACTGAATGTAATTCGTTGCCCATGTTTCATGCCTTTGTCTACATGAACTTCAAGTATTTTTACCTCTTTGATCACCTTCTTCCCTTCACATTTTTTACAGCGGTCTTTTTCATTAATTACTTCACCTAAGGATACAAATTTGGAGTTCAGAGATTTCCACATAGTTGCATACAACTCTGAAGAAAAACACACTAATTTTAAAGTAAGCTGAAGAATGCATGCAAGAGAACTGGTTATTTCAATGTCGCTTTAAGCATTCCTCACAAGAAGAGAGGCAGGCTCAACTTATCCTGGCTGGGAAAAGAGGAAGGAAAAACAAAAAAGGGAATACAAAGATACACATAAGCTTCCAAGCTGTCTTATCAAGGATTTTGAAAAGTGAATGTGCTCTGGAGAAGAAAGGCAAAACAAGACTTTTGTCTACAATTTCTACCTGTCTTTAAGTCCAAGTTCAATTCCAGTAGCCTTACCACTCAACTTCTCTTTAAAATAAAGTCTGAATTCCATTCTTTGTTATGCTGGAGGATGCCCACTATAAAAGAAAGGATGAAGCTAAAACTGAACAGAAGTGCCCCCCCTCCCTTAAAAGTTAGAACACAAATTTCAGACTACTTTACTGAATTTAGGAAGCTTAGTTCCACTTCTATTAACAACAGTGAAAAAAGGATTACTGGAAGAGCCACATATTGCAGTATATTACCACAACACTGAAGTATTACATAAATGCAGCTAGTAAATCTGAAGACTTACACACAAAAAGGGGGGCAAAGACAGCTGGTCAAATCAACTGCATATAAGGGAAATACATAGATTCTCCTCCAGAATGGATCTAGGGTCTTCCGACATATATGGAATTTCACTTTTATACTACTCCAAAAGTGAACAGTTTTTCACACTGTCACCTCTGCCAAGGCATTTACTTTTTCCAGCAAGCTTAATGATAATTATCCAACACACCTTAACTTCTCTTCTACTTGGTCTTTAGTTTTCCAAGTAAGCTATCGTCTTTGTACAGAAAAAAATCACTATTTGGTCATACACTCTACAATTTTTAGTGCTTATTTATAGTACTACTTTAAGAGCTACAAGTGGATGCACTTGGCTTAAGACAAAATTTTCCAGCTTAAACCACACCTTTCTGTGAAACAAAGCACAACGTTATGATGCAGCTGAAACTACGTATTTGAATTGTGAAAACTATATTCAAAAACATCATTTGTGAAATATTTTTACTTGCTACAAAACACAGCTTTGTAATTTGCAGGTATTGTCCAGAGTAAAATCTACAAGGTAGCATTACTACTGTGAAAATTGCAGACGATCCAAATAGAAATCACATGAAGTACAGAGCACGTGCTGATCTTGTTCTCCCAAACAGAACAGATTCAACAAATTCCTATCTTACAAACTTGAATTTAACTTCTAAAAATGTAGGTTTCTGTTTTTTAACCTATATCTGTCCTTGGATAATAGGAGAAATCAAAAAAAAATCCTTCCATCAAGAACACTTCTAAAAAACCAAAATCTTGGTCTTTAATGGAAGAATAATAGTAGCAAGTAACATTCGTGTCACAAGTAGGATGACTTCTCCATATTGGGACCAGACTGAAACACAATTGACTAGATGGGAGCAAAATTCTCCTGGATGAGACAAAAATTGTTATATAATATAAATTATGGAGCAGTTCTTCCTAATAGTCAAGATAAATGCTTACATCCAAGCAAACATATTTAGGAATACAGAACAGCTGGCTTACCTTCTCCGTTGCAGTCAGAGCATACAGACTGCATCTGCTGAACCATTCCAGGAGCCAGCTGTCTGATCATGATACGTACACCTCTACCCCGGCAAGCATTACATTTTTGAACAGCTCCAGCCTTCCCTCCCTGACTAGAATAGAAAACACCAGTTGCATGAAAAGCAATCTTTTTGGAAAGATGACAACATCTACAGCAGTAGGTTAATATGCCTAATTACACTGATGATTAGTCACCCCCCCCCAAATCCCTTGAATAATTCCAATTCCATCAACAGTACAATTCAAGTTCAACAGTTTTCTAATGCGAGAGCAGACTCCACTAAGTTAAATACTGATAGAAATCTGACACAAGATATGATTCATTACATTGTATGTCAACAAAGCAACCAGAGAACCCAAAAGTATAACCAAACTTACCCATTACATGCACTACAAAGGACATTCTTGCTAAGTTGTAGTTTAGTGGTCTTTCCATTATAGAGATCTTCTAAAGAAACTCTGCAAAATAAAACATTTTCTCCTGGGTTATCATTTAACCACTTACTTTCCCCACAAAATTAAAATACTTGCCCAGGACAAGTTACAGAAAAACAGTTCTTCATAAAAAGACTAAATATGCTATTAAAATAAGAGTCTTGAAAGCATCACTTTAGCTTTCACAAGGAATCATTGAAAACTGTTCAGCACACACGAAAACAGAAACATAATCCCAAATATAATTTAGAGAAAAGCTGCAATATAATCAGCAGAATCAAAACCAGATTAGTTTGTTCTCTCAATAGGAAACAAGCCAACATAGTATTTCGTTTCATTACAGTCACATCTGATTATTTTTTTTTTTCCAAGTTCTACCAAGGAAGTGAAAAAAGAACCTCTCTCTAGACTGTCCTGATGGTATGTATAGCGCACACAAGAATATATACAGAATATTTACTACTGTATTGAGCTTTTCACTGGAAAGCATAACATACTTGGGGGGTTTGGGGGGGAGGGGGGGGGATGACGACGACATGTCCCCAAAGGCTATTTAATTCTTTAAATTTGTTCACACTCTTTCCCCCCCCAGCTCTTAAATACACTAGTGAACTCCAATAACCTTCATATATTGATAGACATTTATGAACAGTGCTTCTCCTAAAAGGATTCAAGTTAGTGGACAGGAATTCCAATGTACTTTGAGCTATAAAAGGTTGCCTGGCATCAGTGTTTACAAATAACGAAACCAAAGCTCATTAGTAATATAATGCACAGTATTAGCTACTAACCTAAGCAACATATAAAAGTAAACAGACTTTAAGCATGGTTTGCCAAACACAGAAAAGATGCAGCTTTACTTTTAGAAGTTAGAAAGGAGCCACTCAGCAAGTAAAAAGCCAGTCATGACTGCAAGCAAAGACGTACAAAACAGTTAGATATTCTATTCAAGCTTTTTTTTTTTAAGACTCTTCCATTAGTTATGTAGTTTGCACTTCCAGCTAGTAAGCTATGAATGCAAGTCTTTCAAGAGACTTAGTGCCTCTGCAAGAATCCAGCAATTAAGCAACGTATGTCTGTTTAATGCAATTTCAGATTACAACTTCCAAACATAATTGAAGAGCAATACCATGAAAAAAGTGTCAAGTATTTACAGGCTAATAACCAGGCAAATCAAAGTATCAGATACAAGATCAACCAAACATTAAAAGTAACTCAAGATAACTTGAGTTTGGCTTTCCGGACTACATGTGACTTGCAGGTCTGAAAAGTAGGTACAGACTGCAGAATCTTACCTGAGGAGCATACCAAGAACATAAACTAGAGTACCAATCAGGAAAACTTTAAAGTGAATATGAATTGTAGCATCAAGATACTTACTTGAGCGGGTGCATCATATCTTCTCCTCTTCTTCTACCATTACGACTTCTACTCTGACCGCCCATGAAATTGAACAATCCACCACCAAAGATGTGGGAGAAAATATCGTCCATTCCACTGCTTCCACCGCTACCTTCTCGAAGGCCCTGTTCTCCATATCTATCATATAACTCACGTTTCTCTGGATTTGACAATACTTCATAGGCAAAGCTTATTTCTTTGAACTAGAAGAGGGACAGAGTCAAATCAGTGCACGGTAATTTGTTACTTCAAAGGAGCATTTTACTATTGCTTCTTGCCCAGCACAAACACCTGATAAAGGTGGCACACAACAGAACAATTTTTCACCCCCTTTATATTAAGGGAAAGGAAGGCAAATTTGGGCATAGTTGTATTACCTCTTGCTTTACCATAAGCAAATTACATTTTATTGCAAATAGCCACTGACATGCTCTTTATTATTCCTAGCATAAGACAGTATTTGTACAAACAGGAAAAAAAACAGGTACACAATACTGAAGTAGCCACCAGGCAAGAACACAGTTATACACTATTGGCAAAGACCGCAAGACTTGTTAGGCACTTAAAACAGGCTCACACTTGAGCAACTTATTAAAATGCATATTAACATGTTTGTCTACAAAACAAAATCTTTTCGTAGTCATCCCTGCTGAGTTCTAAACAACCATTAGAACTTCAGTTCTGTTAGAATCAACTGAGTAAATTTAATTAACATTTTTTAGCTGCAATTAGTACAATATATCTAATACGACCTTCCCACATATATGATGTGTTTTATGCTGCAGTTTTAAGTCTCTCCACACGTACATTTTTCCACATATTAGCATACTTGTTGGAAAGAACTGGAAAGCGGGCTGTCCATCTTTTTGAAATACCTGTATAGATGCCAGTGACAGCTGACATCATCTTGGCAGATGAAAAGCAGCAATTCTCCCTTCAGCATTACCTTCTCAACCAATTTGACTCACTTAACTGGTGCGTTTTGTCATGAGGTACATGGGGAGATTGGGAAGAAGTAGACAAGACACACTTCCCTCACACATTTCTTATATTTTTTTGAACAACCTGCAATACCCAGCCCCCAAAACTTCTATTCAGTCCCTTAGATGCTACTGTAATAGCAAACTTCAATAGTTTAAAAAGAAGCCTTACTTTGTCACCTGCATTTGGATTCTTATCAGGATGGTACTCCTTAGCCAGCTTTCTGTATGCCTAGTTGAAAGAGGTACAAAATTAGTTTCAGTCTTGAGTAATCTATTCTTTTCTGAGAAATTCAAGTAGCATCTTCAGTAAGAAAGAAAACCCTAATAAAGTAAAAAAATAAATGAGTGTTTTGAAGTGACTCACACATTGAAATCGTACATTAAAAATTCTGACTTTACTATATGCAATTAACTACTCAGTCCTGGATTTAAACACAACTACAGCACATAATAGCTAGAACTAGTTTTCCTGCTTATCTTCATTAACTTGCACGAAGAGCTACACTGGAAGATGTGCTTCATTAAAACGACGTACTCTACAGATCCCCCTCAAAATCCACAACAACCTAAGTTTCAACCTATTCATCTCTCACCTCACTCACAGCAAGACAACAAAATGGCTGCCTCAGCTTCTCATCCAACAGTCTATCAGTCAATCCCCACAACAATTATTTTATTCTTCCTTACCTATCAATAATGGAAAGTTTCAGCTCACATTGAAATAAGCGTATGAGTTACAAGTGCAGAATGTACAGATCACTGTTTTTATTTAATTTCATCGTTCCAAAATAGTAGGAGGAGTAAGTACAGCCAAATTTCCAGGAAAAATTTTTCAGTATGCTTTTTTTGACCAGCGCTTTGATTCTCAGGACCATGACTTTCTACAGCAGTACTTCTGTTTTTTTTACCTTAGAGATAAAAGCAAATAACAGGTCTTCTACAATTCGAGCTTTTGACAGTAAGGACTGCAACTCTTTCTCCACTCCACCAAAACATTCCCCACATTCCCCAATATCTGTCCCCTGATTGTTAATAAAACAAATGTTTTTGGTTTTTTTTTTGTATTATACATATTAATAAAATCTGCTACAGCGATGCAACTGCAAATAATTGAAATGCACCAATTCTTAAAGGTGTTTTTTTTTTAATAGCTCTATTCCTGTAGAACTGAGCATCTAAACAAACTCCATAGAACTACAGCTCTAACAGAGCTTTACACACAAAGCTTTATAGAGATCCCAACTTTTCATTTTGTACTGGGATAAATCAATATCCTTTTTTGTATCTGCAGTTACCTGTTTACTGATTACCTTGAAATATTCTGTACTTACGCATGCAACCAAGAAATAAAGTTTGATAGGAAAGTAATGAAAACAACACAGAAAATGAATGTTACAAGCCAAACATTCTAAAACATAGTAAAGAACAAATTCATAGGTCTTATAGTACAAATTAACTATCAGTAACAAAGCATAATCTTTCACAGACTTGAATATTCTGCAACAAAAATGGATTTCCCCCATATTTTAAGCAGTATAATCGAGAAAAAAAAACATCCAAACTGAAAACCTACATAATGTTATCTATTCAGCTAAAAACGATTTTTGTGTGGTGATCTTGAAAAATATAAAGAGAACTCATGCCTTTGTTTATGGCAGCATGGTTTAGAGCAATCCTTTAGACTACTCATGGCCCAAAAGCAAGCTACCACTATTTAATCTATCAGAAACAGATCCAGAATCATGGCTTATATGAACACCATACTATAGCTTCAACAGAAATTAGTTTAACTCATCAGTGTTCTGTCAGACCCTTTTGATCAAGCTATTACGGATTTTATTAGTTTTACCTTTTCTATACTTTTATATCTACATTAAAATATTACACGAATAAAGAATCCACACGACCTCTTTGTGACAATAAGAGATGGATGAACTTCTCACTGCTGTGGGCAGCCCAAAACTTTACATGCCAAGACAAGCATAACACATAGCAACGAACATTAAGCCATACAGATTATTGAGTGAAGGACTGCTGCAAGTTCTTTGTGCTTACAGGAGACAAGACACCCTTAAGAGAACTTAGCAAGGAAAAAAAACCTACTTGATTGTGTTCAGGAGCTTCTTGCCGCATGCCTTCCACCTCTAACGCTATTTCAACACTGCAACTGCCTATCCCTGCACAAACTGGGCTAGCACATGCATGACGGGGGAG
Source organism: Anser anser (assembly GCF_964211835.1). Taxonomy (NCBI): domain Eukaryota; kingdom Metazoa; phylum Chordata; class Aves; order Anseriformes; family Anatidae; genus Anser; species Anser anser. The sequence goes on from NC_139732.1 coordinate 5,068,328, forward strand.
TTGTTAATTCCAGCACCACCCAGCAGCAGAAGCAGGTCACTGCTAGTAAACTGCCTACTTAGTTATCCTCCCTCACGTGTAAATGGCGCTTAATTTCTTTTGGGGAAAAAAAAGTTTATGCACCACTGAGCGAAATGGATGCGGTAAACGATGAACCGGCTCCAAGCTCTCTCCTCGCTCCTTTCTTTACCTCACCTTGCAGCCAGCAGCCTGAAAACGACCAGATCCGGGAGCAAAGCGAGACCCCACCGAGGCCTACACGTGGGGCAGACAATGGCAGCAGCCCCCACCTGCTGCCGCATGCCCGTTCCTCCCCCAAGGAGCCTCTCGCCGGCTGCGAGCGCCGCCCAGGAGGCAGGCGGGCGGGCGGGCAGGCGGCGCCGCGGGGGCGAGACGAGCGGGGGCTCCCTCGGCGCCGCGAGGACCTGGCGGGGCCGGGCCGGGCCGCAGGGAGCTGACGGGGCCTCGGGGAGCCCGGCCGGGCCCCGCTCCCTCCTCCTTCTCCTCCTCCTCCCCCCCTCCCCCGCTGCTCTCCCCCGGGGCCTACCCGCGGCCTACTCGGCCCGGGCCCCTGCCCCGGGTCCCCCCCGCCAGGCCTCAGCGCCGCGGCCGGGCCGGGCCCCGCCGCCTGCAGGCCCCGCTCCCCCCCAAGCCCGGGGCCTTCCCTCAGACCCGGGGCCCTGCCCGGCGGCGCCGCCCGGCCCGGCCCGGCCGCACCTTCTTGAGCTCGTTGTCGGAGGCGCCGGGCGGCACGCCCAGGATGTCGTACAGCTTCGTGTCGGCCACGTTCGCCATGGCGGCAGCGGGCGGCGGCGGGGCCGGAGCGGGCCGAGGGGCGGCGAGGGCGAGCCCGGGAGCAGGACGAGAGCCGCTGCCGACGTCACGCGCACACGCACCGCGTCACCGCGCCGCGACGCGAGGAGGGAGAGAGGGAGGGAGGGGAGGGGCCGCGGGAGCCCCGCCCCTTCGCCCTTCGGCGCCGCGGCCCCGCCCCTCGGCCCACTTCGGGCGCCTGACCCAGTGCCGCCGCCTGGCGGCAGGGGGCGCTGCCGGCACTAACAGCCGCGGGGCGGGAGGCGGGAGGGGGCGGTGCGGGCAGAGCCCTGAGGGGCAGCGCCTGAGGGGCCGCTTGAGGAGCGAGGCGTGCCCTGAGGAAACCGTGCCTTCAGCCTCCCCTCCGTCACCCCGAGCACTGTCACTGAGGGTGGCCCGCGCGGCCTCACCGCACACGCCGACAGATTTTTCCTTCAGGCGCGTGTTACTAAGGCTTTGTTGGTTATAAATAGCGTGAGTGCCCATCTGCTCCGTGTTTTGTAGGGTTTTGCTCAGCTCCTGCGATCTCAAAGAAGCACGAGTTGCCAGGCTAGGCCTGGAGTGACTCAGGAACAAGTGCTCAAGAGGTGCTGATGCCCAGCAAGACACCACTTCTAGCTGGCAAATGAACAGGCCCGTTGTGCTTCATTAGTGCTTAGTCCCTTCAGTGTGGCAGCAACTCGAGCCTCTCCTCACCTGGTGCCTCTCCTCAGGTGCGGCCACCTGGCTGCCAGCCCCTCACCAAGCAGTGGCCACCAGAAAGCCCCAGAACCTGTGGCCAGTGCTCGGCTGAGGAAGGTGGAGTTGGCTGGGGCCAGGCCCCTGAGATGGCAGAGGACTGAAAATGCCCTCCTGGGTGCTCCCAGGGCAAGCCTAGAGCATGTCTGGGAGAGGGTGTGCATAAGGACCGGGTGGGTGATGACAGGCCCTGGGGAGAGTCTGCTGGGGTGGATAAGTGACTTGGCCTGTGAGAGAGAGCGCAGAAAAGGTGCTTTGAAGTGATTCATGTGTTTGAGGTGCAGAGATCTGAGTAGGCCTTCTGCCTCAGGGGAGCAGATCTGACTACTTGAAGGCTTCTTTCCTCATCATCTGGAGGGAGACTTCATCTTTAGTTACTTGCTATAGCTTGTGGTTGCAATGGCTGTGTTGGGCAATGCAGTCTACTGCTGGTTTCTCTGCTCCTTCCTAGGCTGTTGTTTACAGAACCCTAAATTCCATCATTGGGTTTATTAAGTCCGGCACAATCTAGTTTAGTACATCATGGTAATATCTGCCTTTGGTATTGTAGGTGTGGCAGCAGTCAAGAACTTCAAAGGGAAATGGAGGCTCTCTTTAGAGAGAGGAAAACAGTGACAGGGCAGAAAACAGCTACTGGAAAGACAGTCGCATAGACTCTAATTATTAGTCTGGCTCAGAGACATGGAGAAAGAAAGAAAAAAAAATCATGAGAAGAGGTATGTCTCTTCAGTATTTTCAGAAGTTGTCTGCACAGTCTTCAATAACTGTATGGATTAACATATGTGGTCGATGCTAGTAAAGCTTCAATATTTAGTTTACCCGTGTCTTGTACTACCTAAATTCATCTTTTATTTTGGTAAGGCTGTATTTAGACTTGTCAGCTACTTTACAAATTGTCTGACATGCATACCTGCCTTGGTGATTTTCCTTTGTGCTCACTGATTTGTATGCTTCTAGATTTTTTTTTCTTTTTTTTGTCATACAGGATTTTCTTATTAGTGGGCAGTCAGGTAGGAAGAAAAGTTATAAGGCTGTAGAGAAGCACTTTTTTTCTGCAAATCAACCTGATATGTTTAGGAGCTAAGCAGAATCAGTAGGACAGGTACCAGCAATATTTAAAATACCATAGGGTAGCATGCGATTGTGTCTTTGCATTTAAAAACAAACAAAACAAAAGCAAAAACTGAAGATCAGGAAAGGTAACCAAGCTTAAACCAGTGGGGTGCCATCCCTATCTATGTCCGTAGGGATGAAGTTCACCAAGTATGATTCAGCCCAGGCTTGCCCATCCAGTGAGCTGAGCAGCTTGCTTGCCACTCATGCCAGAATGTAAATCAGAGGAATGATGGATAACAGGAATGGGAGGTGAGCTTGACATATCAGCTTGAGCCCAAGCTAATGAGGCAGTTTAGAAGCAGTGTTTGTATACTTGCTTCTCCTTTGCCAAAAACATCCCTGTTACTACAGTCCTGTTTTATGTCTTACATAGCCAAATGCTAATAAAATATGTAGTACAATAAGTAGTAAGAAAACTCCTCAGGGATGATACTTTATGTTCTATTTTGAAATAGAGCTAAAAACCACAAGCTTGGATCATTATTTTTGTATTAAGTCAAAATGTAGTTGAATAGCTTCTACCATCTACTCATGAGTTGTATTGACGGAACTTTTTAGGCACACAGCTGAAAAGTTGTCCCCTACTTTTTCTTAACACTTGCACATTGTGTTTTTCTTTTGTATGTTTATTATTATTATTATTATTATTATTAATTTCTTTATTGATTTCCTTCAGGTAACTTATTCATGTAGTTTCTAATATTACTTATATTCACACAATGTGATGAAAAACAGCTATGTTAAAACTACAGCAGTTGCCATATGAAGTTTTTTTTTTTGTTTTAAATAGATGGCACATTTCTTAGCTCTTCAAGGTATTGTTTTGGCTTTACAAAGGCTCCAAAAGGGATCATACAAACTCAGTTTGTGTTTCAGACCTTTATGCGTTATTTGTGTGGTACAAATTGAGTTTCATTTTTCAGGTGAAGCATTTTACAAATATTTTTTTAAAAATCAAGTAAGAATTTATTACATTTGTCAGTGGAGAATCAGAAAGAGCTTGGTCTCACCTTAGTGATAAAGTAAACCCCCACCCTTCAAAAAAGTACCAAGTTACCTTGTATGTTTAACGGAGTCTTTCTAGACAGATGAGTATATGAGCAGGCATCATTGACTCCTACTTAAAACTAGTGCTATACAATCAAATTTAAATAATCATAATAACGTGTTCTGCTTAAAAGCTTCCTGAATAAGAATGCAGCTATGCACTTAAAAATTACAGAGCCTAACTGGCCATTGCTTTGGACCTTTTTGATATCCAATTTCATCAGATTAGGCAGTTGGTATATTATATGCACTGTCTGATTTCTTAATTTTTTATACTGTGAAAAGAAAGCCAACGAGGGAAAAATACCACATGGTTAACTAACAAAGAGTGAGTGGATAGTACAAAAAGTGATTCACATCTCAAGTATACAATGAATTTTTCATGAAAGAATTTATCAATTTCAATTTTATAATTTATATAAAAATAAATAATAAGAATACAGTTTTAGAGGACAATGCATCATAATCAAAGCTGAAAAACTCTGCTAACCCTGTTGGAGTCTCTTTATTATTGTTTAAATTCCTGAACAAGACCCAACTTTCTTCCTGTTCTAGTGCAAAGATCTCAGTGTTGCTGGGAATTGGACTAGAGAAGATGTTTTTAATAAGACTTATATTTAGAAAAAGTGCTTCAATTTATTAGGATGTCCATGGCATGTAACAGCTCAGATGCAAGTACGGCCTTTGTCATAATGAGAATTGGCCTTGCCAACTATTGTTATTTTTAATTATGTTTTCTGATATAAGTTATACTTGTTTTTATATAATATTTTTTTTTTTCCCAGTGTGCAGTGTATCTTGTGATATTCAACACAAAACGAACATATTAGCTGTAAGTATCTGATCTTTTAATTCTACTAACAATTTTAACTTACTTGCACTCTGGGAAATCTTTATGCATGTTACTCAGAAGTCCTGTTGGTCATGTCAATTTTGCCCTTAATTCTGAGTGGTGAGGGAATTGAAGGCATTCTTAAGAAAAAGGCTACATCTTGTAAAACATATGCAAAACCACGGTCTGTATAAAAAGACATATTTGCACAGGTTTTATACCTTCAGACTTAATTTGGAAAAGTTTGCATATTCTTGAAACATACACTTTTAACAATCTGTCCTATTAGGTCCTGTTTTATGTAATATGTGTAAGCATTCTCTGTAAAGAAAAATATGTTTGTGGTTATTACTTGGAGGGCATATTCTGAACAAACAGCTTTGTTTCAAGGCAAGGTAAGAAGGATGCTTTCTTGTCAGGTAAGTGTGAAGATACTGTTGCAATACTTCTTTATCTACTTATATTTCTCCTAAAGTATGTTGCAACTGTTATAAAATACACTAGGCCCTCTAAATTTACAGTATATGAGAAGGTAACAACTGCGGAGTGAAGTGTGGTAAGCTAGGTAATGCTGAACAGACTGTACAAAGGCTTAAGCAAGGATGAGAGAAAACATTGGAGAAGGTAACTGGAGACAAACATCAGTTTAATTCTTATTCAGAAGAGACCACAAGTATCTGTGAATCATCCTTATGTAATCCCTAAACAGTCGTATGGGGTATAGTTCCTTCCGCTTGCAGTTAAAATACAGGAAAAACAAACAAACAAACAAACAAAAAAAACAGAAGCCTGCCTTCTGAGCAACAGAAATTGGATAGTGTATTGAAGATTCGCTCTATTGTCAGATCTAAGTTATGCTATTACAGGGTTTCTAAAGGAAAGGGTGGGTGGGTAGGTACATGGAAGAAGGAAGTACTTACATGGGAAGGGGAAACAAGGGAGAATGAAGAAATATAGTCTTAAGAATGCTTTAGCAAAAAATTATATATGGCTTCTTGAGGTAATAAACTGCCTCTGAATGTACTCGTCCACAAGAGGGTATACCCTTTAGAAGAAAGGAGTCAGCAAAGATGCAGATAACTAGCTCTTAATGTTTTGAGACTAGGACATATAAAGAATGCAATGGAAGTATTTTATAGAAGTAGTCGGCTATTTCTAGCTGGCTTACTCTATTAAAAAAAAAAAAAAAAAGACCTGTTCTTTAGTCTACCAATGATCTATCACTCAGTGGCTGTCTCAAAAAGAAGCCAGTCCAGCTTTTCATGGAATCTTGTCCTTGGACAAGATAAACACGTTTCCCAGAGCTGTTACTGAATTACAACTCAATGATGGCTTGTCACTATTTCCTCTATGCTTTGAGCTTATATTTGTAATTATTCTTATTACAGCCAAGAGTCAAAGTGTTGCTAAATACGTTCCTTTATCGTTGGTGTTTAGGAAAAGCATAAGGAATTTATTAGGAGCTGTTGGATATCAGCTTTTTATAAATATTTTCCACTGCACATGCTCACGCTCTGTCTCAGATAAAATTGTTTACATGAAATATTTTACTTCAGTAACTTCCTTGAGTGTAAAGACTGCAAATAAAATATAGTAATGCTTCACCTAGTTATTAAAATTATTGTAATATTTTCTTTTATACAGGAAAAAAAAAGTTACTGTCTAGAGTTGTGTTATTTTGCAGAGAGAGAATCTGATTGAAATTTTAGGTAACAAATGGGTTTTTGCATTTAGATAAAGTCAGAGAATCATCACACTTGAAGCTTTCTGGGATGAAACAATATTACAAGCTAGGATGATATTTTCTGACCACTTTAAAAGTGCTGTTTTGAAGTTGTGCGCTAAATGGCAACTCTATTCTTATATATATATTTCTTTAGTTTAACAATCCACCAATTTGTGTCTTTGGTTTTGTTCTAAAGATTACTTCATAATGTTTTAGTCTTGCTCCAGATGAATTTAATCTGTTTTACTGTTGATTTCAACAGAAGTGAAAGTCTGGAGCTTTACCAAATGCTTGTCTAAGCTTTGCCATTTTGAAACATTTGAATATCAAGCTAAAATATGAATAGCGTTATCTGTCACTGAATTAATAATGTGGACTATCTGAAAGCATGGGATGTCTGCCTTTCTCTCAGCTACCAACAAAATCCTCCACCTTTGGGAACAATACGTGACTTAGCAGAGGGAAATAATAAAATTGTTTTGCAGCTCCTCTGTAGTCTTAGTAACAGAAGTTGCTATTTATATACCTGTTACCTTTGTACTCCAGTAAAATGTGGGAAAAATAAGTGTTAACGAGGCTGCATACCCTTTCACTTGAATAACCACTCTTTCATGACCTCTTATGAAAGATTTGCTAAGGGGGAAAGGTGAAGAAATAGAATGTCTTGCTGTTACTCAATGAACTTTTTTGTAATTCTAAAGGGGAAGAAAGGAGTGAATACAGAATTAAATTTGTTTCAGAGAAACAATAACAATACTTAGTTTTTCGGATTTAGAAGTCTTCTTTTCCCTTGGTTATCAGAGAAGCAGTCATCCTAGCATTAAAACAATTATTGTCGTTCCTCTTGAATGTATTCAGATAAACTTCTGAACTTTTCAATCTATTATTTTTATCAGTGAAGAAAATAGTTCCCCTAAAACAAGATAGAGTTGAAAGCATTGGTTTTTCTGAATTGGGCATACATCATTTCTGAATAAAGTTGAAATATGTAGTTCAAAAAACATTCCCATTGCTTTCTCATTTTCATCATCAAATCTTTAATAAGGGGGGAAGGCCTGATATTAAACTATGTCACTGCTCCAATTTTATTTTATTTTTTAAAGTCATAGATGCACTGTGGCAGTTTGGGATGCTGCTGATCTTTTCAGAGCCGAATTCAGTTGACTTAAGTTTGTGAACTTTCTTACTGTTTTGATCCTCTTAATTCTTGCCTCCTTTTGTAGAAGAAATTCATATTTCCTATGTCTGTGTGCTTGTAACTCTTTAGAGAGAATGACAATATGTTGATGAGGAATCAGGCCATGTGTGAGCTTTAATTTCACCAGCTGTTACTGGGCCTCCTTCCATCCTTCCACTAGAGGGAGCTTTTGCTTGTTAAATAATTTTACTCCTTTCTTTACTCCTTTCTTTTTACTCCTTTCTTTATGGGCCTGTAACGTGCCCTAACTTAAGTTATTTTCCAAACAAAACACTTTACTTCGTCAAACTAAACAATTTTCATTAATTACTCATCTCAAATTGTCTGGCTATGACAAATATCAGGACATAGAATTTCCACAGTAATTTGAAAATAGAGACTTGGAAAAAAAAGACTATTAGGTTTACAGTCAATTAAATCAGGAATAATTTTGGTAATTTTGTATAAATTACCAAACTTTGGAAAATTTTGTATAATTTTGAATAATTTTGTAGTGAGCTTAGTGGGGCTTCTTTGAATTCAATGAAGTGAAAACTTGAGCACAATCTGTTCCACACAGTCTGGTCAGACAATCCAGTGCTTCCACTTTGAGGCTGGTAACAAAAATAATAATAAGAAGAAATAAGGTAATGCTCTCAGAGAAAGGAAAAGAATACAGTCTGAAACCTAGAGGTAATAGCTGAAAAGGAGGAAAAGGGAAAAAAAGGAGCTTTGTAAATGGCAGACAAATTGAGGTCAAAGGCTGAGTGGTATTTGCTATATATCTCGAGGTAAAACGGAAGTTTAGGTAAGTACTACGTCATGGAGATTGGCTGCCAGAGCTACTTTCCTGTTTTTAATGCCAAGTGTAACAGTCTCTCAGGAGCAGCTCATAAAAATAGCTAGAACTTGTAACACCCTACATTGTCTTTTACTGGAGACCACAGTATTGTGTGTGAGGGGTTTTCTTTACTTCCTGATCCATCACCAAGGAAACAGGAAAAAAACCATGAACAACTCGGGCCTTTAAGAAGTGCAGAGACTATCTACTAGGGCATGAGAAAGAACTTTACAAAGAGGCCTGAATCACATAATCCTTTTTTACAGTTACTTAAGTGATTTTCTTGTGGAAGAGTTGACCAGAGAACATTTTGAACTTGAACACCCAAAATAAATTTTGCTGTTTTCTTACTCTTCTTATGAGTAAGACTTAAGAGTCAATTAAGACAACCATTTTGCAATTCTGTAAATTCTGAAGAAATATTTTGGAGCCTTTAATTCAGAAAATGAGTGTAACTGAGGAACTAAATGGAAGATAGGGGAAACCTTTGCATTAAGAATATCAAGCATGGTATCCAAGAGAAATAAATGTGGGACAAATCCTAGGTCTTCTGATTACTAGCTGAGAGGAAGAACTCAATTATTTAAAATACAGAACAGACTGAGAAAAGCTCTTCTTTATCTTTGTTGATTGTAGTAATGTAGTCTGTCATTCAACAGGGATAAAGCATTCTGCTGTCAAACCACTGGAATGCATGTGGGGAGGAATTATAGAGTAGAAAGTCAAACAAAAGATGATTTAACAACTGTATTGTTTGTGCGTTAAAAAAAAAAAAGTAAATTTTTCAGTAATACATTAAAGTACTATGTAGAAACCATAGTGATTATTCCTGGCTCCTAAGATTGTCAGATACTTAGGTGTGACTTATTGTTACTTCTCTAAGAAACATAACCTTTCGCTTCTAGTATTAAGCTTTGATCCTAGTGTTAACAAATGTGGTCTGCCTTGAAAACTCCTGCTTGTAGGTTAACATCGCCTCAATAGGTATGATTTCAAGTGGGTTCAGTATTGTGGACAGACCTCTTAAAATGCATCCTTTCAAGAGACTCAACTTTACTCTTTCATCTTTCATGACCTATGTGAAAGTGCAGCTAAGACTTGTGGAAAAATCTACTTTTTAAATTCTATGTAATGTGACAATCTGATGTTTTGGATTCAGTACAAGAAAAGCATAGAATGAGCATAGTAGAGGTGTTGCAGACTGGCTCTTTAACTATGTTCACAGAACTGTGAAGAAGAGCTTGTTGAGTCTGCACGCAGGAACACTGTGTGCATTACTAAGCGTTTGTCACCTTATTAAGCTTTAAAAGAGTTTGACTTTTTATTCGGGGAAAAATAGCTGAAAGCCTGGGGCCTTGAAGTCATTCAGTTCTACTTGCTAAAACCAGAAACAATCACAGTTAATCAAACAAGCTGATTTTGCTCAGTCAATAGAATTACAGTACGTGGATTAGGCACACTGACAATTAACTGAGCAGCTGGCCTACATTGAGTATATTGATAACGGAAATAAGATGCCCTGGTGGAGGTAAGGTCTCCTAACAAATATGCTGCTTCCAGATGGTGAAGTGAGTAATGAGCCCAGATGCCCTACAGCGTTGCTCCAGCTCACAAACATTGTACCTTCAGCACTGCCTTTTCCTGTCAAGTGTAGGAACCTCTGGGCAATAACAGCTGAGTGCTCCTGACAGGAAGCATCTCAGCTAATGATGTATGGGTACAAAAGGGTATAGACTTGCACTGTCGTAACGTGTAGGAGAAGGAGAGTTCATTGCCAGTTCTGAGCTGACAGAGAGGGCAAAGAGCCTAGCTACAGCACAGCATCAAAATGAGCTAAATCAAATAACAGTTTCCTCTTCCTACTGGCAAAAGCTGTGTCAAAAGGGTGATATGACTAGAAGAGATCAACAGAAGAGGGAGTTACCCTTTAGAAAATGATTTAGTGATTCTTTGGAAAGAAAATGTGCTGTGTTAGTCCTGAGAGATGAGGCATAAAATAGAAGTGATTATATAAATGTGAAAAATGATTTTTTTTTCTTTTGTTGTATATATATGCATGAAATCTTGCAAAGTTAGAGAGCATATCATACTTTTTTCTCTGCTAGCTGGCCAGCAATGCCATATTTTTTTAGCTAGTTCTATATGAAATACACAACTGAACTGAATATTGAGTAGCCAGGCTGGGTTTTGCTTACTAGTTAGACTGTATGAGAAGAACCTCTGTCTCTAGAACTAATGTACTAATATATTAGCAACTGTTCCAAGCAGAACATGGTAATGAGAGTTGTAGACTACTTTGCAACTAGAAAGACTTAGGGATTTCTAAATTTTGAGTAAACACACATCCCATACGGTTATGGTGTCCTAAAGAGATGAGAAATTGTAGCAAACTGATTTTTTACTTTCTAAATTAGGATTGTAAACCTAGTGTCTGCTGCTATTCTGAACAGTTCAAGTGAGCTCCTGAGACCTGTGCGCTAAGCTTCCCATCAATTCTACCCCAGTACTAAACTTATTTCTGGAGCAGTAGTGAAGTGATTTTAAAATAGTTATTGAGACAGCTTAAGATCTCTTGTGCAACCAGCTTCACATCATTCTCCACTCCAGTCCAATATCACTAGGGATAGTAACAGCAAGATTTATGTATAGATAGTTTGTTACTATATTCCAATTTTCTTTCCAATAAAAATAAATTTAACCATTTGGATGTGATAACTTATACACTTCTGGCAAACTTATACTAGCACTGTTAAGATTAAAATTATGCTGGAGATAATAATAGCTCAGTTTAGCTCAAATTTCTGGTTTGAGATTAAGAGGTGTTGTATGTACATATTTTAAAGCAAAAATTGGTACTTATGAGTCTTATTAATAATCATCATTGAAGTCTTAGAGTATTGTAATGGATTAGGCAATGAGTAATTCTTCCTGTTTTATGCATAAGGGCACTGAGACAAAGAAGCCATCTCAGGACTCTTTATGAAGATCATACAGAAAGTCTTTGTAAGAAAAAGGAACTCAGTGAATATTTCCTGCTTCTAGGCCTGCTACTCTGAACCCTTGCCCATGCTTGCTCCTTGTCCTAACCTTTGAGAATATATGAAAGTTGAAGGCTGTCCTCTTGGCTGTTTCAAGGAAAATGAATAAATTTGATATGCGTATTCTTTAGAAGACACACAACCCCAAAATGACCTTTTTCCAACCAATTCTGAATGAAACGAGTTGATAAATAAAGTATCAGCAAGAACTCTTTGTGCCAGTTATTCCCAGTCTTGGGGCTGTGATAGGTGTGAATGGGAATTGTAAACGCAAAGAAATGTTTATGCTAAAATGTTGGGGCAGATAGGGTATCTGTTTCTGCAAAGTTAAGGGTTTGTAACATGCATCCAAAGCCAAAAAGAGGCTTGCATTCTTTTATGTTATGTCTACCCACTCAAGGGATGGGTAGAGTGATGGCTCTGCATCACCAGGGAAGTCGTGGTGAACAGCAGGACCAGACGTACGGCAGTGCAAGAGGCAGGCCTGGCCACTAACTCCTGATTCTGCTCTTTGCCCTTTGTTGCTGTGCTGTGGTACTGTTTTTTTTGCCTGCAGTGGTGAAAAACCCTGAGTTGGTTTGCTGTGTATCTACACTGGTAGTCAAAAGTCAGTGCATGAATTTGTTAGAGAGTATGTGCAAATGGTCAGTCAAATTTGATATCCATCAATAAAAAATGACATAAGAATTCTGAATGCACCATGTATTTTGCAGTATGTAATTTTACTTTAAAAAAATTTACATGTTCATGCACATCAGCTTACTTTAGAATATGCCAAAATGAGTTCTAAAACAAACAAAAAGACCCTTTGAATTGCAGGAAATAGCAGCAATAGCACACAAGAATTCACACAAGCTAAAAATTTAAGTAAAAAAAATTCAAGCAGTAGAGATACTGATGTTGCATGTTAAAATCAGTAAGCAAATCATTTATGATGAGCATATGTCCCAGAAATCAGCAATAGATCTTCTTGAGCTGTTTAAATAATGCTAGACTGTGTTATAGTGTCTCTGCTTTTCCTGAATATGTTTTTGAAGGTGTTGTTTGTCTAGTTTATTAGTAGATTCTCTACATTCTATGCAGAACCAATGAAGGTTCCATTTAAATGTAGAAAATATAGATCATCATAGCAACACTGCAAAAATACACAAATACGATAGATTTTATATAATTTCTGCTTCTCTTTCACATGAATCCAAATCAGTTTTCTATTATCTTCTTTCTATATATGTAATATAAAAAACAAGCTAGTGTCAGCCCAATAAGTATTAAGAAATTAGGCAAGATTTTGCGTAACTGAAAGTAGCTCATTAGCTGGCTGATTCTTCACCTTCTTTTCATGCTGTTAGTCTGAGCAATGGATAAATGTCAGAAGTCGTCTGGGCATTTCTGGCATCCAGAGAACATAGAATTTTGGGGTCTTTGGTGGAGTAAGTAAGATTGCTCAAGAATATTCACTGTATTTATGTGTTAAAAAGCAACAACAACAACCAAAAAAACCCTACTTGAATTTGATATAAAAATGCATGTAATTGTGTATCTGCTTTACATGTAGTATGCAGACTCCTCTTGATTGACTGAAGAGCCATGCTATTCATTTTGTTTGCAAGTATCTGAGGTAGTGAAGACTATAGAGACTATGATGGTATTTACTTTTTTCCTGAATGTCGTATTTTCTTTTAAATACTATGCAATAACCTTTCTTTCAATGTTTACTTTGTATGTTAAGGCAGAATTGATCCCTGAGTAGAAAGTAGACACAAGAGTAATGTACCTCTTAAACTCTATGTAAACTCCACCTGGTGCGTGGGATTTATGGTGATATTTTGCAAAGAATTGAACTTCACCTTTAAGACCTTGCTGAGGTATTCTTAACTTGAAATCAGTAGGTCACCTATGAGGAGAGACCTGTGCTCTGCTGAAATTTTTGAATAGCTGTTGTAAACAGTAATGCTCATTTTCTCACTGTTACAAGACTTCTCAATATCTGTTTCTTCATACCTTCTTTTTTCCCTTTCATATCCCAATATCCTATTTGATGTGATGCCTGTAAATGAAGTGTAAGACACTCCTGAATTATGTGTATCATTAAAGAGTGAGTTTAAATATATAAAAAGGGGAATTTAATTAAAACCTGACACTGAAAGTTTTATATACTTTGTAATGTTCTCAAGTTGATGAATATTTAAACTTGGACTCTTATTTGTGTTCAGTCAAACATGCCTCGTGTTCTTAACTGCTGGTATTAAGTTCCACAGCTGAATACGTTCTTATGAACACAGGCAAATTCGCAACTGTTTAAGGAGCTTCCCCGTTCCCACTTGTGCTTCTACAGTGATGAAACAGGACAAATTTTACTGCTGTTGCAATTGCTTTTCTTTACTGGGATGGGGACCTTTGCTTTAATTTTTGTTTTAGTACCTGTCCAGAAGAATAGGGTTTAGTCCAGAACTGTATTAGTATTAATTTCAAATAAAAAGTCTGTAAAAAAAGTAGTGTTTTAGTTCACTTCAACTCCAAGTTGCTCAATAATATCTATCCTTTTGTTCTGTTGTCTTTATTTGCTGCAGAAAATAAATTTTGTCTTATCCTTTAAAAAGTTAGCACAATAAATCCTGTTACAGAGGAGAAATTACAGCTGGCATACTCCATCTTGGATCTTCAAGAACAGCAATTTATTTTTGCTGCAATCAAGAACCAGTGTAAACAATGGGGAAAAAAGGAGTATGTTTCTCTTGTGCTCTGTCTTCCCTGTAAGCCTCAGGAAACACTGAGGAAAGTGAACTTGTAACTAAAATGGAATGTAGAGCACTGGGAATTGGGGAAGGGTATAGAAGTAGAGTGCATATAGCAGTTTTGCCGGCAAGAAATTTAATGAGGACTTTTTTTTCAGAAGTTTAGACCTGTATTTATATAACATAGGAATACTTAGAGGCCTTGTGTGTCAAAACCAAAAATGCCTGTAATTTCATAAAAGCTAAAACACCAGTGATGATTACTGCTTTGGTAAATTTGGACAATGCATATGTATGAATATTTGCAAAAAGTTATTTGAAAAATAACTGAATTTGTGGTTCTGCTGATGCTGTTACAACAGTGTTTATGTAAGGCTGTACTGTCTGATCTAATATTGTCTAAAATACAGTCTTGTAGTTGTCTGCTCAGCATCATTTCAGGGCAACCTCATTACTTCCTTTCTGACCTTCATCAATAGCTTGGTTCCAAGATAGTGTCCTGGAAGGCTAGGTGGCTAATACATCTCTCCTTCTTATTTAAGTGTTCCTTTGATGTTTCAGAACTTCGTTGCTCTTTCTGTGTGCTATCCCAGTGGCACCTGGACACCAATGCAGCACTTCCAGTTGTATACCAGGATACCCTAAACATTCTTCTCACTGCCTGACTTGCATTGCTTAGTTACTAGTCTCAGCTTGTAAAATCCACAGCTTTAGTCTCTTAGAGTTCCAGGCCAGTAATAAAATCGATAATGCAGAGCAGAGCTGAATGCATGAGCAGAATTTGCAGAAGAAACTTGTATAGCACCCATTAGCAGTTTGCCTTCTATGAAAATGTTACTGCATTCATTACAGGGCTAAAGATATCCTCCTGATCTGATGGTTGAAAAACTGAAGTAAAAAATTATGGTAAAGGAGCAATCATGCTTTCCCTAATTTTCAATAATAAAAAGCATATAAACTGCATTAGTGTTTTGCATCTGTGTCCTTTAAAGGCTGTATGACAGCACAGGATGAGTTAGTTTTCTGAGAAAACTAATGGGGGTGAGCATAGGAATAGTTTCCTGCTGTAAATTATATTCAGAAATGTATTTATACTTTCTAAAGCTCTACTGTCCTGATAACCTCATATGCTAAAGGTAATCCTTATGTGTATAAATATTAGTGATGTTTCACATTCAACCTTGGTGATAGCTCCACAGGAACAGCAAGATCCAATTGTGCAGTAGTTCTTTCATTTTAGTAGAGATTAAAAATAATAATAATAAAAAAAAATCAAACCAAAACAGGAAATCTATACCGAGATCTACGCAGAGGGTTGTACCATCCAAGTCTGAGATACCTAGAGATAAATGTTACACTTACCTTCTAGTATCTTTATTTTCTGTCTGTTCTGAATCTGAATATGTATTGTAAAGGAGGAAAACAGCTTGACCCACAATCTGTGAAGTGTTATTTTCTGTAGTGCCCTCAATCACTGCACTGGGCTGCTAGGTCATCTGGGAAAGATGAGGCAGGACGGCCTGTTGTGAGACAGTCCTGCCGATTTTCACCTCATACTTTGGAGGAGCTTTTTTCCAGCCTAGCTGCAGATAATGACTGTTCCTATATCTTTGCCCCTACCTAGACCTTAGCAGCCATCACATTCTCCAGGAGTCTGTCTCCTTCAAATCTTTAAAGCATATTCATCCAGCATCCTGTAAGTCCTAGCACCCCTTTAACTTCAATGAGGCAGGGAGGGGTCATTACTTTTACTGATAAACTGCTTACTGTCATATGCTTTTTTAGTTCAGTTTCCTTTTGCTTATCTCAGTATTGTTTGTAGCTTATCTGTAAATAATACCAAAACAAGAAAAAGAAAACAAACAAAGAGAAATAAGACTTTTCTTCACTTTTAAGATATCATATATACTTTAGGGTTGTTAGAGCTTATGATACTGTTTCACTGCGCAACCTGGATAGATGTGATGAACATCTTTGCCAAAACAGAAGCTAATGTTCAACTATCGTCTCTAAAGCCTATGATTGGAGGCTGAATAAAGTAGCATGAGACAGCTTTGTTTTGTCTGGGTTGTATAGAAGCAGAATTTTCAAACTAACAGGGATGGGGAATGTTATAGTTTGACTATATTAGAGCAGCGTTGGTAAAAGTTGCTAGAAATATCCCATAGTAGTCCATATTTTGCTTTCCTTTAATGTAGTATATTTAGAATAATTATTCTTACAGAAAAAGAAGAATTATATTTAGTAACCAGTTCGAGGGGAGGGAGGAGCACAGGGGGAGAGAGGGAGGCAGGTGGTACCTGATTTTCATTTCATTGAACTATTTATGTAGCTTTTGTGTAGAAATCACCTATAGAGTTTACAATTTCTATTCTAGCCCTCTTTCCCTGTGAGAGCAAAATGTGTGCATAGCCTTTTGAGCTTTCTCTCCTGTTGTGGTTCTGTATAAGCAACAATGGAACTTACAGCCTTTCATCTTTTTTTTTTTTTTTGTAATCTACTTTCATAGCCACAGGTATAAATGAAATCTTTGTTTCCATTTTCTCTAATTTTCTGCTTAGTTTCCATCAAAGCATTCTTGGAGGCTTTAAATAATCCATTACTGTGATGCTTTTTTCTTGAAAAGTTATGGGCTTTGTTTGATCAGGGAATGGATATATGTTTTGTTCAATACCATAACCTATAAATTGCCTTCTTGCCTGAACTGTTTTTTTTTTTACTTTCTACCTAAAAGACAACTGCTCACTCTGTATACCAACAGTCATTTCCTGCCTCCTAATGTAACCGTTCCACCCAGTGGTATACTTGACCTGCCTCGTCAGCCCACCATGCACCTACAACAGCAGGCATGGTCCTGTGCCGAGCGCCGCCTTGGGGGGGCTCCTAGGTGGGGCAATGACACATGGCTGTCAAGTGGTGGCTTTTATGATGATGTTTTCTGATGAAATATTTCACTCCAAGTCAACACTTGTGTAGTAGGTATTGTCATCTGCAGTCAGTATGGGGGGAGGGAAGGGAGCAAGAAGGTTGGCATGGAAAAGATACCAATTAAAAATTTGTAATTAGCTTCATATGTGTTAATGGTTAGGTACACTTAGTAGCTACCTAAATTTCCCCTGGTGCTCTCATCCACTAGTTACTCTGACTTGAGACAAGCTGAATCAAAGTGGGGAAAAAGCAAGCTAAATAGATGTAAGCCAGCAAAATGAGATACCTCCATTTAATATCAAGTACAGTAATTAACCCTTGCTGTCATTCTCTGTGACTATTCCAACTATTATGGAATTGTGTTGGTTTAAATTGAATCATAATTCACAGTTACTACCAAGCTTTAATTTGGATGATGCTGTACAGAAACAGAGTTTGTTCTTGTTCCTGCCTGTCTGGTGTTTGTTTCTTCAGAAAGACAAAGGAACACAATTCACCTGGCCTTCTCTGCTCCAGAATGGATTTTTCTCATTACTGTTATCCTCCTTCACATCAAAAGTTTAATCTATCTTGCGACTGCTTTTTATTTTGTTTTTAGTATCATCCTTGTTAGAAGTGGGAAGAACTGTACCCAGAACCAGATTACATGAGAGTACCTGAGAGGCCAGGAAATGACTATATAAAAACTGTAATTGTTTATAAATGTTTACTCCAGAAGAACATGACCTGAATAACGAACATCACCTATTAATCTGCTGCCAAAATGCTAGCATCAGCAAAGTCCCTATAGCACAAAAAAATCCAGTATTCTGGTTGTAGACAACTTGAAAAGATCTTTTTCTAATATACTATTCGTATGTTCAACTTTGTGGGTAATTTTTCTTTCTTTCTTTTTTTTTTAATTTAAATATAATACATTGTAATTTCTCATATTTCAGGACTAGGGTAAACAAGGAAGCATAAAGAAATCAAAATCATAAAAGATATGATATCTATGTAGTCAGGATCCTGCTATTGTTCCTACCTTAACATTGTTGCAAAATATATATATATATATATTTCCATTTCAGTTTTTCACTGTAGGCAACTTTAAATATAACTTTAAAGATCTCATTAATTTCTCTGCTTTTGTTTCTTTAAACTGTAAATTTGCTATCTGAGATAGAGACTTGTTAAGAGCATCATGCCTTTTATCATTAAAGAGATGCTGTGGTCATATTTTTCTTTTTCTGCACTTTATGTAACCGTATGCCATAAAACAATATGCCACAAAAAAAATTATATATGCTTTATAGCACGATAGAGTAGTGGTTGTACTTCACCTAGAAGCAGCAGTAAGTAGTCCTATGCACCAACTGGAAGGTAGTCGGCTTTTTGGAAACAATAATTTTTGTGTCAACTGTTTTTGTCTTTCCTTCTTTGTAGTCTAGGTAAAACAGTTACTTGTGTGTTTTTTTTTTAACACTCTTTTGTTGTTATTTTTTTCTTTTTCTGTGCTGTGAAAGAAATTCTGGCCAATCACCACAATCTTGTTTTTAAGGAGAGTATAATGAAGAAAAATGCAGTTCCTTTTCAACTACGTACATGCGGTCTTGCTTCTGGAGTGCAGGACAGCAAAGTTGAAAAGACTAAGGAGAACCTGTTTAATGTCTGCTGTAACACTTTGAAATAGATCTGAATCTTATAGGAAATGAGCATTGCCACACCATTTATAAAGTTCAGAGCAGAGAGTTAACATTTTAATACTGCATCTGTGGAAAAAATATTTCCTCTCACCCACCCCTCTTATAGAACTAAGCCTTTACTTTAACATTTGGCAAATATAGAACTTGATGTTTGGCTTTAAGTAAAGAATAGAGTCTAAAGCTCCAGTTGGTACCAGCAAAATTGTTTTCCTAATTTTTGCAACTGAAAAGTAGTATGTTTCTCACAGATGAAGAATAAAACTCTGCCAATTAATAGATTTAATCATTTGTTGTCAAACGACTAAGCCAAGAAAATATAGTGAAGAATGGCAGAACTGGGAAGGAAGTCCACAGCTCCTGAAATAAGAACTAATACTCTATCTTCTGAAACTTGACTGTATCAGTAATCCTTTCCAATCAGTATTTGTAATTTAGTTGGAGTACAGTTGTGTGAGTAAAACTGCACTCCTTACAAAATTTTTGACATTGTTGAAGTAGTTGAATTTTGAATGACACATAAGTAAGTGCACCTGTATTCATGACTTTTCCTAATTAGAGTCCACTAATGTAATGGGTGCAGGAGTTAGGTACTTGGCTAATGACTCTTCTTCCATATTAATGCTATGATATAGTACTAGGTATTACTAGAGCATCACATGACAACAAATTTTTTGAAGTCTGTTCTTTGCTTATTTATTTGGTCCTCAACATGCTTTAGCTGGCATTAATGGAGGAACATAAGCCTTTCGTTTGTATGCTTATCAGGATGTAAAAGAAAAGGTTCTCCTCTGATTCTCACCACTGTAAACTGTGGCCAGTCTAATGAAATAAGTGAGCTATAAGACTTCTGTAAATGAAGTAAGCAGTATTTATCTCTCTCTCTTCCTACTCAGTCTTTTAACTTGAATGAGAAATTTAGATAAAGTAAATAACTCTTCCATGGTCAAAAATGGAAAAAATCATTATTGTAATGGTTAAATGGGCATTGCATGCCCTCTTTTTTGATTAATTTCTGCCTTCGCCCCCTGACTTAAAAGCCTGAAATGTACATTAATGTAGCAAATAAGCGAACTACTGTCCTGTGAAAGCATTTTCTAAAAGCCTCTGTTCTGGGAGGGACACAACTGAAGCATCATTCCTTCTTCTAGAGTAACTCAGAATTCAGAGGAAAATTCTTATGTTCTATTTCCATGTAAGCTGTGTAGGCAGCTTAAAAGTAAATTGTTTTTAAAAGTACAAACAAGTGAAATGGCTTCTCAGTGAATGTTTGGAGCAGGAAATTTCTGTGGTGTTTCCAGTTCTTCCACATAAAAAGATTAAACAGTGACAACGGGGTAAAGCAAAAGCTGTGACAATAAAGTACCCTAATTTTTTTCTTTGAAGGCTGATTGATGTCATTCAAGCTTACCGCTCCATTCCATTGTTTGAACGTCTTTATTTTCTAGATGTCCATACATTATTAGTAGGTAATGCTGATAGTAAGCTCCTAATAAAACGGGAATATTTACCTCCTGTGTTCTATTTTGAAATATTCTTGGAAGAATTAGATTTGCCTGTATTTGTGAGGGTTTTTAGCAGTAAAAACGAAGAACTTCATCTTTCATCTATTTTACACAGCATCAGGATCATGAGTGATGTGAGCATCTCTGCAGTCTATATTTGAGTAAAACATCCAGTGGTGTCAGCATAGGAAAATTAGATCATTAGTTGGGTAAAAACATTCACTGGTAATAAATGAAACAAATATTGCTGTAGAAGACTGCAGTGTTTCAATAAAGCTGTAGGTTTTGTTGTTGTTGTTGTTTTAACTCTAGAAAAGTAAGTTTTTCCCAATTTTCAGCTTTCTCTTGATGTTAGAGAGACATAAGAGTGCAATGCTTTGGGTTATATATATGCAATTGACTTTTTCACCCCTTTCTGGATTGTCATTGTGTAGTATCTGTTCAGATACCTCAATAACTTAACCTTTATGTGTGTGTATGTATTTATATATATATACACACACTTTCCCACTTAGATTTTTCCCTTTCTGAAAGATTCATGACAAAGACTTTTTTTCAAAAACCTTTAAAAAGCAGTAGGAATAATCACCTGATCATATGTGGCATTTTGCTTATTTAGCTTAGCTGTTGGGGACAGAAAATCTGATTTAATTCAATTGGGAAATTGTTCTTTCAAGTTTAGGATTCTAGTTATTATCCATTAATATTCATACAAAGTCTTCCTTAAAAAAATAAAAAATAAAAAAAAATCAATAAGCACATCTGACCTTAGTAACAGGGCCGTGCTGTTAATCAGTAGTGTTGCTAATGTAATATATTACTCTTCAAAATAAAACTCTAGATGTTTGGAGCTCTCTGGAAGTCTTTAAACTTGTATGTGGATTAGTGTTGAAAAATATTTTAGTCTGTTCAGTAAAGCTACTGTCTAGCTATTATTTGTAGGGGATACAGATTTAGTTCCTTAGGAGATTGTATGACTTTTGCCCCCCCAAATTATATAACACCCAAATATTATTTTCTGGCACTTTTCTGGCAATTAGAAATTTTTGGCTTTTTTATTTTATCAATATAAGTTAAATCTTTTTCAAATGAAAAACTTTTAGAGCAAGTCAGTCTTAGTTACAGTAAACTTTTTTCTTTCATGTAAAGGAATTCCCAGATGAGAATTACTATGTCCTTTTGGGCTTTTAGCAATATTGGCACTATGGTATTGCTGTGTTCGTCGTGTAGTACCAATATCAAACAGAGCAGGGGAAGGAATGAGAATCTGATAGATACTAGTTACTGACTTTTCATTGTGTTTTCAGCTCTTCATGTTCTTTTAAAACTTATATTTTAATTCATGATGATCTTTTTTACTGATCTCTAATATGAAATAAATGAAGATTTTAAACATTGAGAAGTAAGGTAATACACCTTTTTTCGTTGTTACCCAATTAGGAATAGGCCTAGGAACATTTCTGAAAATGACAGAAGCTGTCCCTTTTGGGCAGCTACAAGGAGGAGAGAGTCATCCTGGAGGGAGGACCAGGAGGTAGACCAAGAAAATATCAAAGATATTTCTGGCTGTATCATGTGTGGCTCTGTCTAAACTATGCCTATATCTTGTACCACACCACAGAATACTGTAGTTTGTGTGGCTGACCTAATTTACTTGGATAAAAGGTAAAAGAAAGATAGGACAGGAAATCTTACCTTAACTTGCTCCTTGCTCTCTATTTGGGAAGTTGTTAATTTGAAGAAGCATCTCAGTAACCATCTTTGAACCACTCTGAGCTGAAGTGTATTAGGAATCCCTCATGTTTACTGCACAACAGAAGCATGGCTTCTTTCCCTTTTCTGCTGGCAACATTTGTGTCTCTCTCTGGTCTAGTTAGCTTTTGACCTGAGACAGTCTGTTTTCATCTCAGAATTTCAAATTCAATGAGATGGTTTCTGGTCCCAGGTGTCCTAATCTGGATGGAACCAAGGATTTTCATTTATGCCAGTGTATCTGAAAAGAGGAGTTAACTCAAAGTTATTTTTAAATGCTTTTATGGTAAAACAACTTTATTGAAAAAAAAAAAAAAGCACCACCACCACCACCACCACCACCAACAAAAAACACCATCTCCAAAGGTGAAGAAATGATTTTAATGGCCAAAGAGATGCTATAAGAAACTTTTTGTGGACTTTAAAAATGAGCAATAGCATTATCTTAATCGTAGAGAAGGGTGGGTTTTCTTGAACTCGTACTAGTGGGGCTCATAATTAGTAATAACTGTAACAATTTAAAACTTTGAAGTTTAGTTACAGATATCTGAATCTACCTTTTCAGGACTTTAGGGGAAGATATGCACCACTTGTCATGTTTCTGAACTGACCCATGGGTGACCTTGGCATTTCTCTAACATGCAACTTATATTTGCATACAGAGATAATGCCTGAATAGGTCTTGCCACTCCCATATTTCAGTATTACTACTTTTATTTTACAGGTAGATAACTAATTCTGAGAGGTAAAATGATTTCCCCTCTCATTATTGAAAGTTTATAGGAAAATGAATTTAGATCTGAGTGCTTGACTCTGGCGTTCATTTGTGCTTCCCTTGTTTGTAAGGACTGAGTTGCAGATTACTTGGAGGGGGGACAGGGAGGAGTGGAGATGAAGGGGGTGGGAAAGAGGTGATCGATGAATACCCAAGAATGCAAATATTTCAACGAGACTAGAAGCTGATAGTAGCCAGGGAGTGGGAGAACATCAGACAGTATGATTTCTCTAACTGAAGGGGTAGTGTTCCCTCTAAAATAGCAGGTGACCTCTTAAGAGCCGACAGCAATTTGCTTGAAAATGCTGATATTTGATATGTCAGAATAGTGCAAAAATGAGATAGCTTTGACTCTTAGAATAAATGGATTTTTAAAATCTATTTCAAATTATATGAATAGAAGGATTTCCCCCCAGGTTTTGGACTATCTCCACACATATATTGTCGTCTTGTCCTGAGGTTTGTGTTCATACTTCTATAAGTCTGTATAATTGAGACTTTTACTTTTGTTTTCCCTCATCTCATGTCAGTCAGAATTGTTTTCTATAAAATGTGGACTAAGTCCACAGATATGTTCATAGATCTTTTCAAGAGGCTTATTAGAATAGTACATAATTTAGTCATTTATTTTTATTTTTAATCCTTGAAGGTAGAAGAAATCTGGGGAGATGGTCTCATTCTCTGAACATGACCTCAACCATTAGAAAACTGTAGAGCATTAGCTACTCTCCTGAAGCACTTGGAGGGCTAGTGGCTGAAGAGCACTATACCAAAGTTTTTGGTTATTGCAAAGAACAAACTCTCCTTGGTGTCATAGGTAGATGTCATGTAATGCAGGAAATGATGAAGGCACAGGTTTCAAACGAGTAGTTTGTGAATTCCTGGGCAACAATTGTTTGTGAGTGTTGTTTGTTTTACAACACTCCAGACTTGAAGTCCGATGTTACTGGGTTATAGTTCTGATTAACAAAGGCAGCAAAAAGGATTTTTGTGACAATATCACTTGAATTGGGTGTTGAATATCTTACAATTAAAGCCTTTTAATAAGAAATGATTATCCCTTAATATCTGTACTGAATATCTATTTTCTTGAAATAAATTGGTTGTGGCTGTTTGCAAAATTTAATTTCTCTTAAGCATAGGTATTGAAAAATAATCATTAGTTGCATGTATGGGATGTAGTGTCATTCCTGTGGGCAAGCTGTGAACATAAGAGAAAGTAGCAGCAATTCTTTGACTTCATGTATATACATATATATATATATATAAAAGGAAAAAAAAAAGCAACATGGTGACTGGCAAAATGACTTACTGTACTTCTGAAATAAAATGTGTTATATTTCATACCACATACAAAGCAATAAAGCTGTACAGTGATATCTTTCCACACTGATAAGAACAAGCATTTATATAACTGGTTGTCTGTATCCTTTGGCCTGAGAATTGCCTTTGTTGTTCAGTAAGTTAGGAAGATGCTTTGAAAGTTTTTGTAGTTGCAGTAAAGGGATGGGGTGCTGGGGTGGGGAGAAACAGGGCATCAGTCATAAGTCAGGGCATGAGGACTCTTCTTGGCATGCAGTATGCACATCAGAATGAGATGTTTGCCTTTATCATTATTTTTTCAGACAGAACCAGGATCCTGCTGAAGTAGTCAGTTCATATAGCCAGTTTGCCTGCCTGTGTGATGGACAGCTACCTGTTTCTGAGCTTTACATCCCTGACACCAGGCTCAGGGTGGAACAAAGAAGTGGTAGAGTCAGCAGGCGAACAGGAGGAGGGAGAGGCAGCATCACAGTTACACAGAAATTGGAGGAATCCCAATCCATACTTTGATTAGATTTACTTAGGCACCTTTCATTGAATGGTAGGGAATGGGTAAAATGTTGGTTAACAAAGGCAGAAAAGGAGTTAATCGGGAATATCTCTTAATTGATTAGTAAGGGATCAAGCACTACAGCATTAGTGATATGAAACTTTTCCTGTATACCTGCATCTCCAGATAAATAATAAATGGTGTCAAAGTAAATTTTGCTGCTGATGCATTAGACTTTTTTTTTCCCTAAATGACAGTCTGTATTTTAGTTAGATATATTTGATGATGAAATAATTTAAAACAAGATTTCAAAGCATACAACTGGAAACAATCTTATGATCTCAGCAAAACCACCAAAACAAACAAAAAAGGCACCGAATCATCAACATTTAAACAAAATGTCTGTACCGATGTTTAAAAATAGTTTGGCTTCTCAAGGCCAAATCTGTTTTCAGACAGTTCCTTGCCTGAAAAGAATATGTTACCTCTAATATATTTTTGCCAGGCTAGCTCTCTTCCTTCTGCTTATCTCTTTCTGCTACAGACAGCTATTTATTTTATGATACAGGAGGCTTCTTCATTGGAGGCTGAACACACATTTTGTCACTAAGATGCTCTTGCAGGCTTATTCATTGCTTTTTGCATCCCTTAAATGTAACTGATGTAAAGAATGATAATGTTTTCTAAAGAACTCTCTAGCTTCTAAAAAGCTCTTCATATTTTAGCAACGGCAGTCAACAGCAGCTATTCAAGCTTAAAGTCATAAGAGAATGCAAATATTTGTACTTTAGTAATAATGATAATTGATTAGAGATTAGGCAAATTTATCTGAAAAAAAAATCAACAAAATTTCCAGTTTATAGTCAGATATCCTACAGTATAGAGCTACACTGGACATCATAGCTAGTGTAAAAAACAAACAAACAAAAAAAAACCACAAGGGGGAGGAGGAGGGTATAACTATTTTACCATTTTGATATATTTTTCCTTCTTGGAAAGACAGCCAGGGAGCTAGATGCAGAGAGGATTGACTTCTAACTGCTGGAACGACAAAAGACTTGCAGAAAATCCTAATTCCAAAGCCATGGATCTCAGGGCAGCTTTATTGCCTTTTGTATTCTCCCCTTCTCTGATGTTGTAGGTGACTGGGCAGGCCCTTGATTTCTGGTTGTTTATCCACTAAATCTTGCAGACTTTATTTCAGACCCTGAAACTTTAACTCTTTTCTGAGGAAATCAAAGATGTAGTGTGTCCCCCCCCCCCCCCCGCCCACCTTGGATATACATTATTAGACATTTTTGTTAAGGCTAGCCCTGGGTCTACAAGCAAAATTAACATTAATTTAAGATATTCTTCTACTGTTACTTGAAGTGCTTCTGTAATTAAAGAAAAGAAGGTTGCCTCACAGCCAGAAGACTAGTTTGTAAATCTCCTATATGAGGCAGACTGTTTCTTCTGCTTTGAGATAGGCTTGACTTTCTGCCAGTTCCTTCAACCATTCTAACCTGCTATTTGTAACTCAACAAGGCAATCAATCTGCATTTTCTTGCAAATTTACAGAAATAATTTTTTCATTGTACTGTAGATCTCAAGTGACTCTTCCATCTCTTTTTTCTTTGGCAATATTAATTCTGTCTAGTTCTATGACAAGGATAAGCCACGACCCCGAGTTGTGATTCAAGGAAAACTGAGTTCAGTGAGTTATTTCTTCCCTTGGTAGTATTTGTTTGATAATTGTGGGTATTTTTGTTTTGTTTCTAACCTTTTCAGGAATAAACAACCACAGTCCACAACCTTTTTAGGAACACAAAATCAATCTAGGAATATCTTTTATACTTTCTACTTCTCGTGAGCTTTTCACTAAACTTTGAGGGCAGCTTGTTAATTTGAGCTCCTTGGGTGGTACTGTTGCTATAAACCACTTAGTAGCCTTATTTGTGTTGCTGAGGGGAGGAGGGAGTACTGATAAAGAAGTGGTTTTGTGCTTTCTGTTTGTCTTGTTGAGCATTAGTGTTTGACAACTGAAGCAAAGGAGTGTTGTATGTGGTGCCCAGATGTTTTCATTAAATCCTGATGTCACACATCTGGTAACTTGTTGCAAAGTAAACTCTTCCATGAATGTATATAGTGCAGTTATTTATACTTCTATTAGTTGACGTTAAAACAGGTGTTTCATAAGTTTAAACACAGTAATGCGATATTTAAATCTACCCAGTGTTTGTTACAGCTTTGTGGACAAGGAATGCATGTGCTTGCTTTAGAAAAGCATTTTGTTTTCTGATGCTAACTAAAGTTGATACTATAGTGTGTGTATATTTAAAACAACAACACTTTTGTTCTAATAATCAGTAAGAAATATCTCGTTTTTGGGTTCTGCTAGTTCAAGTAAGGATGTGTTTCCCATATGCTGTCCTTACTCCCACTCTGATCTGGGAACTGCAGTGTAGTAAAGCTTTCCAAGTCTGCAGCTTTAATTATTAGTTCCGGGTCTTAAAGGCAAATAACTTAGTTTTCTACCTCTCTTGCATGAATTTTATGCTTAAGTGTACATACTGAAATTTGTCAAAACAGACATAAATGCAGAAACGTCTAGGAGAATATGATAACCTTAAGAGTCATAGAGTTCTAAAACCTACCCAATATAGGAGATTATTTTAAGCATCCATTACTTTTTTATTAGTTTATTATACACTTGAATTTTACATGCATATCTTGTGCTGGTTTTGTATATTCCAGAATTCCTTTCACAGTTCAGGATAAAACGTAATGACAATATAAGATAAAATGGCTTGTGCAGTTTTTATGCTTCTGGTAAGTGCAAAGCAAACATCTTCATTCTTTGGTCTTTGTTTTTTCGTTACTATTGAAAAATTAAAATGATTTGGCTTCACCTCAGGCCTTCAATTGCTCTGTTGGGTTATTAAACATGCAGTGGAAGAACCAGTAATGAGTAGTATTGCTTATGTACCTTGTCTGTTTGTTCCTTACAAATAGAAGATTCATTACAGCATCTGTGAGAGTTGGGGTTTATTGACTTGTCTTTCTAAGAATCTCTTGTTCTCATAATTGCTTTCAAGAGTGTTCTTCTTGTTTTTCTGTTTCTCTTCCACACCCATTAATCACTGAATAGTTTTTTTTATATAATAATCAGCAGTAATTGAGAATGCTATCCAGTAAACTCTCAGTACTAGAATCTGGTGTTTTCCAAATTATTAGGAGTATTGAGGGTGTTTACTGAAGTGAGGGAAACTAACATATTGCTTAAATAGAATTGTATGCTTTATTACCTGGAGAGCAATCTGAGTGCATTGAAGGGTGAGTTAAAAATTGCATCAGAAATGTTCAGTGGTCAGTATTCTACTGTCTCCCATTTTGTATTTAGAACAAAGAATTATTTATTTTCAGCTCCCCTTCTGTTTCTGCGAGTAGTTTTTTTCCTTCTCGATTTTGTACATTTTGATGAACTTCACCAGTGGAACTGAAAGGAAGCCTGTGCTCTGTGTTATTCAGAGGTGAATGTGGTAGTTATTAAGGGCAAGTGTTATGAGCAAACTGAGTGTGATAATCAGGGGCAAAAAAAGCCCATTTTCTCACAATTAAGAAAAAAAAAAAAGCCTTTTTAAATTCTGATATTGTTTTCCCACAAAATACTGGACTTTGAGTATTAGAAAACCAATTTACTTTGCTCCAGTTCAGCCATATTAATTTGAGGTTAAGGAGATAATCTCATGAGCTTTGAGTTTTTCTTGTAGTCTCTTACTTCTCCAGTGACAAATAAGCTGCACTATAAAACCAGAAATTAGCGTAATGTTTAAACTCTGAAATGCTATGGTTTAATGATAAATACGTCTACAGTATAACTCTTGTTCCCTAAACATATCCGGGAGGAAGGGAGAAGCAACTTTTATGTAGGTGATAATGTAATTTGAGGCTAATTGTGAGATGTAAATAATATTATATTTCTATGAATAAATTAATAAAGTAATGAAATAAGATTTAAAACTTCAAAGATCTGTTTGGGTGGAGAGGAAGTAGTTGTGCAGAGAAAACAGTGTGGTGTTTACCATTGAAGTACTCTGGCAGCATTGACAGATCTTACCTCTCAGAAGGTGTTTGAGATTACAAAATAGCAAATTATATTTAAGGCAAAGCAAATTATATTTAATTATATTTAATTTTGAGGTGTACAGGTCTTTTGTACTATTACTTGGTTTATTATAATACTGGATTTTTTTTTTCTTGAGCAGAATTTGATGTAAATTTTATGGGCTTCTCCCGTATAAGAGCTATTACCATAAATTACATGATGGTAATGGAAAGACATACTAAGACTTTAAGTTCTTGCTTTGATTCTCCCTGGACTTGGCTCTGTAAGAAGAGACAGACTGATAAAAAATTAAGCTGTTTTATCTGGTATATAGTGGATTATCTTTGATAGATAGATAAGAGGGAACAAGTTGACAAGTAATAAATGCCTGTTGGTGTTAATGTATGAAACAGATGGAAAACAGATTTTTGTTAAGCTGATTCTGTAAAGCGTAGCAAAGGAATTTGAATGTGAAAATAAACTTGCAATTCCGTAGTGACACAGAATCACATATTAGAGCGTATTAACATGTGATTTATTTGTGTATTCATAGGAGGGATTTATCCTACATACAGTTATTGGAAACCCCGGGAACAGAAGTCTTAAAGATTCTAGCTTTTATTTTGTTAGATTGAGATAGGTTCTATAAATGTTTTCAAAACATGAATTAACTCAATGGTTTTCAGTTACAATGGGGTGAGGATTTTAAAATTAATGTTCAGCTGCAATGGCATGATGTCAAATAATGTAAAATCAGCTCATCTTTCAGTCTGACATAGATTATAAATGTGTTTTGGCAAGCAGTCCATAGATTTGAGCAATCTTAGGGCTCATACATAAACTTTGAAGGAAGGACATCTAAATATAAATAGATCTTCCTGGATGATCAGTCTCTGTATCTATTCACAGTAAAATGCAGTCAGCCACTCAGTAGAAAGTTTCAGTATAGCCATAAGAATTTAGTGGTTCCACTTCAAGATGTAATTTGCTCTTGACTTCTCAAATATAGGTACTGATTTTTTTTAAAGTTATGCTGTTAGTAAGTAGCACTTTAGTGAAAAGATTATACTTAAATAGTTCAGAAATACAAATTTTATTATGATCTTTGATACTAAAAAAAATCTATTTAAGGACTAAATTGATTCGAGAATAAGGAAAGTATTTTTTCGTCAAGTATCAGGAGATGGGCTGCTAATAAACAGAATTCTCTGTACCAAGTAAAAACAAAACAGAATATATTTTAATGACTTAAACATTCTGCAAAGCGTTCACATGACAGGTGCTTTTTCTTGTAAGTCAATGACAGGTCTTTCCATAACTTTTCTTTTTACTGGTTTAATAAGAATAGAAAGTAATTCCTATCATACACCACTATAATTTGTATGTACAATGAAGGTCATAAATTCTACTCTGGACAAGAGAATTTCATGCTTTTTAAGGACAGATTAGTATGTCTGTGATCACTGAAACACTTCAGTCATTTCCAGCATGAAGGCTGAATTCCCACTGTCGTCATATCTGCAAACGTAGGCATCTCCTTACAGAACTTCTAGAATCACGGTTCTTGTTCACTTACTTTCATGTCAGCTGTAGATTTACTTTTACAACTTTTATCGAGAAGAAATAGTTCACATTAAATGGTTTTATGTCTAAACTATAGAAGATAAAAATTAACTGTTTTGGTATTTATAAGTCATGTCATTGACCATTTCCTGGTCAGCGTGTATATAGGGAATGTATCTTTGCTTTCTTTGCTTACATGC
This sequence comes from Anser anser, assembly GCF_964211835.1. Taxonomy (NCBI): domain Eukaryota; kingdom Metazoa; phylum Chordata; class Aves; order Anseriformes; family Anatidae; genus Anser; species Anser anser. Next base: position 5,098,696 of record NC_139732.1, read on the forward strand.
ATTCAGGGCTAACAGAAGGTATTGGGGATATGGGTAAAAATGAGTGCAAAATCAGAATGCTCCTAGAAAGGTATGGATTTTTGCCACAATATGGGTTGGGTTTGCTACTACTGAAATACTGGAACTCTCCTTTTTCAGAGTTTTCACTCTGTACTGGGAAACGGGCCTGTGTTAACTAGACAGGAGTATCTCAACTTTATGCTACAAACTAAAAAGTGCTGGGCCTGGGGATATTGGAAAAGGTTGCTTACAAGACGTAGCTGGTTAAGGGAGTTCACCTAGCTGCTCTAGGGTAGCAGAAAAGCAGCTGTGTTCTGACCATGTCACCAGGAAGTTGCAACAGAGATGAAAATATTATTTAGGCCATTCCAGAATTCTTCAGTAGAGTTTTTCCCCTTTTCTCCACAGACTTGCACTCTGCAGGGTTGCTGTTTGTTTTATTATTACAGGTTTAGTGTTCAAAGACAATATAACTTAGGAAAGAATAGGGACCATAATATTTTATCACATGGACAAATATACCTTATAAAGGAAACTTAATCATGCAAACCTAGCACTTACCAGAGTTATATGAACAAGAAGGACTCATGTAAAACTATGTATTTCTTGTTGAAAGAATCTGGAACTAAGTCTGAAGCAAATAACATTCTGTTCCATACAGGTAATGATGAGAGATTTATTACTGAAATCAATGAGAAGTAAATGAAATATGTCAATAAATGTTTTAATTAAATATACTAAAAAAATCAGGTCAAAATTAACTAGCTTTTTTTAACACCTGCATGAAGTGCATCTAAAAAAAAAAAAAAAAAGCCCACTTCTGTTGTTTCAAACTGAAATCTGTTCTGGGATAAGCACAAAAACTGAGACCAGGGTATAACCTTAGGGGTCTGATCTGTGACCTTCTGCCTAAGTTCTTTTAGATACACGGCAGGCTTAATTTTGAAGTTGTGAAGTGTTGAGGATAATCAATTCCCTCCCTCCCCCACCCTCCCAATTTCTTATATTTTGTACGATTTTGCATTTCTTTTTACGTTTTATAAACATTTGATTTTTTTTTCCATTCAATGAAAAATCAGTTTGTTATAGCTGTTGTTCATCTATTTTTAAGAGAAGAGGCTTCAGTTGCTGAGGTCATATACTAATTTTTGTACTGTAGTCAGCCCAACAAACATCTCACTGTAAATACGGTTTTATATACATTTCCAAATAAAGGCTATAACTAGTGCAAGCTGGTAGGTCACATTTAGTAAAAGGTTTCTTGTGAAGAAAATATCAGAATAAATCCAAACAAACCAGGGAATAAAATGTAGGCTAACGCAGAAGTCATATTAAGTATGCTTGGCAAATTGCGGTATACATGGCAGCAACTGCATGTTATTCGGAGCTGCTAAAACGGACAGTGAAACAAGCCTGTTGTACGGGTGCTAGATTTTGATTTAATAAATAGTCTATACAGTATCAAACTATATAAAAAGTCTAAAAAACACAATGAGAATTATTGTATTTGAAAAAACTGTTCTATATTGTAAAAATGTTAAAATTAGGTCCAAACCACCATTAAAAAAGGTATGAAATGTGCAATTTTTCAAGTGGCAACAAGGGGCATGAGAAAGGTTCCATAAAGGTTAACAAGAGTTGTTTGATTTCTCCTTGTTTCCCTGGTGATCACACATGTCAGAGCAATCCTGTTCAGGCAAGTAGGACACGAGCTAAAAGTATCATCACTGATTTCAGTAGGGAAGATTGGCTGCATAAGGACTAAAAGGCTATTTTGAGAGAAATGTACAGTACAGTCTATTCATGTAAATACTTGGAAAACACAGGAACAGAATTATTTTCTAACTACAGAGCGGTGAAATCAGTGTAGCCACATGGATTTATAATACATGGCAGAATCTTTTAGAATCCTAAGCCTTCTTGAAAGCAAACAGTTTGAAGTCTGCATCTAGAATAACATGAGCGCTTGTGTTTAACCGCAAGCTGCGAGGGTCACATTCCCAAATGTACTAAAATTAATAAACCTCAATATCTTTTAAAAAGGCAGTAACCCCTTACACTTATTTCTCACAAAGCATAGAGTGAGGAACTGATAATTAAAGGCAATATAAATGGCAGGCAAGATGAAACAGATGGCTGTAATGTAACTCTTGAGTCTTAACTGGCACTTAACACTAACTCTTTCAATCTGACAAATACAATAAGACACCTATGTTGACATATACGTGGTGCACTTAACTACTTTTATTTATGTAACTGAGGTATTAAAATTGTCTTGAAAAGCAGACATCTAAATAAGAGAAAATGATGTGAAGAGAAGGGTAGTAGTCACTGTTTTTGCTGATCAATGACAGTGGTGGTTGTTGTTGCTGTCTTTCCCCCCAACATCCTTAACTTCCAATTTCCATGCAAAGTCTGGCTTGTTGCTCCACCGGACAGGTAGCTTGGGAGGATGGGAGGAAGTCCACTGTTCTTCAGCAGAAATTAGTTATGAAGACTTTCTTTCTTTCCTTTTTTTTTCTTTTCAAATGAAGTATAATAAGCTAAAAGTGTGTGCATCTCACACGCTGCATATAATACACTTTTAATATATACACTGTCCTTATACACAAGCATCCTCTATGTACACTGATAACACCTTAACTAGGAAATTAAAAGTCAATAGATAACGAACCTTGTGCTGTATCTTCTCTTCCTCTAACATAGATTTCACATGGAATTTCCTCCATCACCCTGTCTTCTATGACTTGCTCGGGGCAGTCATGCGCTTGTTTGAAAGTGTAGCTACTTTTCTTGAATGTGCTATTAAATGTTTTCATTGGCTGAGGTTGTGCAAAATCATTGCGGAAGGGAAGTTCCATGGAGCTGAGGTTTGTCCTGCTTTGTTTTATATTGGAGGCTTGAGAGCCACAGTGGTGGTCATGAATGCACCTGGAAGCTGTTGAAGAGCGCCTCATTTTCTGATAGTTTTCAAGTTCTTCTGATAAATCTGCCAAATCTGCAGAAATCTCTTTGTCCCTCAGTGAAAACAGTTCATAATGCGGAGGATCAAATACTTCCTGGAAACCGGTTTTATTGAAAGCAGTCTTGCAAGCCATAACTTTTTTGCGAGGTTGCTTTACTTGTACTAGAATTGAAATGATAAGAAGAACTAAAACTATCCCTGATGTGATACCAATGATTGTTCCATGTGTTCTGGTGATTTGTTCAAACAATCCAGCTTTTTTCCTTTCTGCAAAGAAAAAAATGGGGATTATGAGAGTTCTTACTTTTCATATTTTGGACTGTATATTAGAACAAAGCAAGCTGCATTGTGATTGCCACGTAAGTGCTGTGCTATTAATGAAATGAATTCATGGTACTAGAGACTAGACCTGTATGATTTGTCATATTAGATCTGTGCATTTATTCAGCAAGTCTAATTCCCCATCTTCATTAGTGATGGTAATAACTCAGTTAGGGAAAGAGTGTGGGGAAAGGGGGAGCAAAAAACCTCAACCAACCTAAATAATATGGCACTTTTGGGTAGTACTTCATATGGAAACACACAAGATGGCAGCATCAGTACAAGATGGTTTTCCATACTTAAAATTCTTTTTTGGAGATTCAAATTTTCCAGTTAGGTTTCTGTTCTGTAAAAATACTTCATTTAGAGGACTGCAAGATTTCTCCAGTGATAGACTCTGCAACATTTGCTAGCGAGGGGAAAAAGCATTTAAGACTGTAGAAAAAAATGTTGCCTAAATGTTGCACATTTTCAGCTATCAGGCTCCTGGCATCTGGATATGTCTGTTATACACTTAGGTACTCCACACACAGTGCATGGAGAGAGTTGCATACCACCTTATGCAATGTAAAACAACCCATATACTAAACAGAGTCCTGAGGAATTGACTAATAATTCATGTCTGAAATACCGTTTTGCTTCAGAGCTTAGCCTATTTATTCTGAGTAACATTTATTGCTTTAATATGAATGAGCCTATCTCCCCTTGTCCTACCCAGTTTGGCTCTTGTTAGCACACTTCTGTGGGAGATACAAATTTCAATGCTATGGTAGTTCTCTCATCTGTATCTAGGTTTCTTAATTCTTGGAAGATTTTTTTTCATCAAGAAGGTCTTAATCAAAAGATGATGTCTTCCCCAGTCTCTTAAAAGAAATTGCATGTGACTGATTCTTTTTTTTAAACTATTTATTTGTATGACCCACTGGCCTTAGGCGTAAGGTAGGCTGCAACATAATCAGGTTTAGGCAGTCACTGACATGGGCTAAATGAGAACTCTAGGTGCCTCTGGGAACTGAGCACAATTGAGAAGCCTTCTTTTCAAAGATAAAATTGTTCTTTTGGTTTCATCCGTCTCCTTAAGACTGCCTTAGCTGACAAGATGGACCCAATTTTCAACTATCCTTTAATTATGTGCTGTGCAACTACTGAAGCAGCGTTTAAATTATATCCAACATAAAACATGGTAGATTATTCAGCATCAGATGTACAAATATTGGGAAAGACGGTTTCTTATCTAATGATATAGTTTTCATAAAATTTTGTTTCTGAAATACTGTAGTGCATTAGTGAAGTGTAGACTCTACGTGAGGTTCTAGAAAAGCACTTAGAGATGGGAAGTAGATCCAGCAATTGCACTTAATAGGGAACACAGAATATTATTAAAGCTAAGGATTATTTAGAGGAAACTTACTTATCCATTGAAAACTTAACAGTTATGGATCATGATTTTTAGCTGGAAAACTTGCATAATACGTAACACATCTATAATGCACCTTCCCTTAGAGTGTATTAGAGCAGTGTGATTTTTTTACAATGCTTGTCCAAAATAAAATTCCAAAATAGCTTTTGAGTACAGAAATCAAACTTTAGTCTTTTGGTAAATAATAATAATAACAAAACACTATTTTATTTCAAGGTTTTTCTTAGAGAAAGTTTTGACCCTTCCTACAGTTAAGAGTTTCTCTTTGAAACTGAGTACATATTTTAATCTTTCAGGTTTTTTTTTTCAGACCTACTTATGCCATTCAATTTGTCAGATGAGCACAAGTTCTTGTTTTGCTTCTTTAGCAAGAAAAAAAAAGACCTTAAACTGTTTTTGTTTCAACTCTGAAAATTCGCTTAGTGTTGAAACACAGATAAATATATCTGTGCTTGAGTAGAATAGTAATTTCTTCAAATCATGAGAACTTTCTGTACAAAGCCTGATATTGAAATGACTTGTTGTAGTTGTGACAGTTTAAACAATACTTCTCTGCCCCGGGTTCTAGAAGCAGTGTTTTACATGTCTCTATTTTCCATAAGTGATGACTTCTTCACATCCTACCAATCCCTCCTTCCTCCCACTACTTGTTACACCACATGCAGCAGGTGCATGTACTCTGAGATGGTCTCACTGATTAAGAACTTAAAATAAAAACAAATATTTTAAATTTGCATTTATCTCTGGAGACTGCTGCTTCTACTTTAGAGTGGAAAAAGACTGTGCTCGAAGGACTGTCTTTTTCCAGCTGTATCATTTTTTTCCTAATAAAAGGCATTACTTGTCCCTACAACTTGCTTCATTTAAAATTTAGAAATGGATATGATGGAGCCTGGCAACTACTACATTCTTTTTCCTATTAAGCTATTATTTTTTTAAAATGAAAAGTTCATGCTGAAGAGGAAGAGATTTACTTATAAAGCAGGTAGATCAATCTTTAGTATGCTTACATGCCTCCTGAGTTTAAATAAAAAATTTGGAACACCGTTCTGAGATTAGGAGAATAGCTGTCTTCAGCATATTTCCAGGAAAGGACATTTCAGGACTTTCTTGAAAGGCAACTGAGCAGCCTGGGTTATAAAGGCTATACTTTGCACTATATTCACCTCTGCAGTGATTTTCATCCCAAGGGTATGCACAGTTTTGAATGCCATTGCAGACTAAAGAATTATTGATGCACATGTTGCTATGGCAGAAGTAAGTGTTGCCTGAGCAGGGAGCTGCAGTAGAGAAGAGGAAGAAAATGTTAGGAATTTTCAGTAAGTCATACATTGCACGACAAAAGAAAAAAAAAAGATAGTAAATTCCTGTTACTTTTAACATGCGTATTTGTTCTTTTCTCTTTACAGTTTCAAACTGAAACAATTCTTATGCACATCAGTAATTAACAGATTATTTACTCTGTGGTTGGTTGGTTGTTTTCCTGTGTATTTATCAATGCTACAAACAAAACTTTCTTGTTCAAAACAGGTAGTAGAAAGACAGTCACACAACACAAATAATGGAAGAAGGCTTTAATACTTGTCTTTAAAAGCTTAACACTTAAATCACGTTCACCATCAATTATAAATTTATTCAGTCTGCTGTATATCTGCTGTGTAAATGGCTGTGAAACAGCTACTGAACATCTGCATTTTGGAGCCCATTAATATCTTAAGACAAATCAGATTTCAGCTTGTGGAGGACTGTTTCAGTAACTGCAAGAGATTTCAGTAACTGGAGGCATCTAAGTCATTCCTGTTTGTGAATCAAAGCTCTTAGATCCTCCTATCAGAACTAATGCAAGGATTAAGAGAGTAAAGTCCATCTTTTTATCTATCTGTCTATATATAGCTGGAAATTTGAAGAAATACTTTAACTAGAAAGTTGCTCTAAAGATTTTTTGCATCAATGTTTGTTATAGCTCCTTGATGTTAGAAAAATACTTATAGAACATCCTGAAAAATAATATATATATTTTAAATAGTATACTTGGGGAATTCTCTATGACTTAAGGGTACTAGACAAGAATTTATTTTTTTTTCTGTCTCAGCAATGTGTTATTTTTATCACAGAAGTGTCTGTTATTAGTGTAATCAATTATATATTAAATAGCACAGATGTTGTGATAGACATTCTATTACTTGGTTTCATAGAAAGAATTTATTCTTGAGTAGTCTGGATTCTCTGAAACCGACAGCAAAACCCAAAGGGTACAAGTAGAGGAGGGTGACAAGTCCTGAATACCTCATGTTTCTCACTTATTCCTTCTGTTAGGCTTCAGACTCAGTGACAAAAATAGGAGTCATGCCTAAAGAAGAAAAGAAAATTCAAGCCTTTAATTTTGAAATTGCATGTCCTGACCCAATTATGCATGTCTTCCCATTTCTTACTGCACTCAATTTTCGTAATCTCCACTCATTCATTTTAATCTTTTGTATTACCTTCATGTTAATTTTAACCCCTGACAACCTGGCAAGAAGACCCATATAGGAAGCTTGCTTTAACTGTAGTGCAAGCACTGTAGTACTTCTTCCTCTAACATACTACAGAATTTATTTAGAAGGTATTTTGGAAGAGTTTATCTCCATAACTTTAGTATTTTAAAATGTCATAGTGAGGAAGATAAATGTAATGATTACTGAATTGAACTGAGAATTTAATTGTTTGGAAAGTAGATTCAGAAAATGAAGGACATTGCTTTAAAGTATTATCAATGCTTAGAAAGTTATAGCTCATGCCAATTATAGCAGTTATGAATGAGACGTTAGCGTTACAATAAGGAAGTCATTCTTGAGCCATCCGCTTACATTCTGGGATGGAATAAACTCGCTTGGTAGATATGGGGAGAATGGTGGATGTTGTATATCCTGACTTCAGTGAGGTTTTCAAAACTGTGTCCCATAACAGCCTTGTAGAGAAACTGATGAATTACAAGCTATGTAGGAGGACAGTGAGGTGGACTGAAAACTGACTCAACTGAGAGGCATAAAGGAATGTGATCAGAGGCAGAAAGTCCAGCTGGAGGCAGTCAATAGTGGTGTTCCCCAGAGTTTGATACTGATCTTATTTATCCTTTATATACAATAACTTTAAAAAGCTGTGTATGTAATAGTCTACACCATCTATTAAAATATCTGAGACAAAGGAAGATCTATGAAATTGGTGTCCAGAGCAGCTGTCAGGAATCCATGTGTATTTGTTAGTGTTTCAGTACGGATCTGCATGGAGTTGTAGTTCTTTTGGAGGCATAGAGGAAGGATTATGATGCAAGACACATTCCTTTTCTTATTCCCGTATTTTTTCAATTTGTATCTTTTTGGATGATGCATTCTGCTGCTGCCTCTCCATCCCCCAGCACATTCTCTATTTTACATTCCTGTGTAGCTTCTTTAATGTTTTTTAGGGATGGCTTTTGAGCAAAGTCCATGAACAGGTCCATGAAAATGGGACAAATTGACTTCATTTTCCTTTGTTTGTTATATGGGGAGTACAAAGTCTGACTACCAGTCACAGTGATTGATTGGTTCCAGTCCAGGACTTCAAGGACATAGCTGGACTCCTCTCATAACAGCTGCCTAAAACTTGCACAGTGTTCACAGTGTTCTTTATATATAGCATTATTCATGTATTGAATCAAGCCAGAAATCAAATACATTGATTTTTAATGTTGTTAGCTGAATTACTTAGTCAAATTTGCAAGCAGCACTAAGGTATGTGTTAGGTGACTGTCATGCACAATTAGCTCATTTATGTAAATTTTTCAGAAATATTGATTGTTTTCACGGTTGGCTTCTTATAATTACAAATCATTAATAAGGTAGAAGAGAAAAATAGGTTAGAGATTTGAAGAGAAGATAAACCCAGATTCACTATTTTCAGTTTGAAAACATGATTATCACTAGACTATTCAAAAATACAGGAAACGCTTAGTTTTCAGGAACATACTTTTGAATTACCCTATCCAAGACAGACAGTATCTCAAGTTAGAAGATAAATAAGAATAACTGCACAACTTTGCAGACTTTCTTCTGGCAAGGACTTTTGAATTCCTTTAAAATTCTAACTTTGGAAAGTTATTCAGCTCTAGAAGTGGTTACTGTTTCAGCGTCTTGTACTTCATCCCTCCCCTGCCCCATAATATTTAAAATATACAGGGATAATTTCCCCTGGCAAAGTTCGTAGCATTTTTGAGATAGTGCAATTAATTCCAGCTTTCATCACTAATATTAATAATTGTATTGAAGTAAAAGGTACTGGAAAAGCTGTTACAAATTTGATAAGCAGGTTGTGCTTAAAACATACTTAAATTCACAATAAAGTTTGTTAAATGCCTACTCTAGGTTAAACAATAGACTAGTTTCTGAAATGTTCTTTCTACTGGTTCTTACTACCATGTACACAAAGCAGGCAATAAGACAGTTACCTTCAATTGCTGTTACTTTATAAAGGCTGTTGTGCAGAAACTATCTTTCATTCTGTGTTAAACTTTCCTGTTCAATGGAGCTGAACATCAAACTACCTGTTACCTGTAACTTGAATTTTTTTGCAAGATGGTGACCAGGATCCATTTCAGAACTTTCTACAGACATGTTACTTCTGTCAAAAACAGTTACGTCTTTGGCAGCAAATGTGTACTACTTACTCTCCAAGCAGAGCTTTCTGAAAACCTTTAGCACAAGCATAGGTCTGCTCTCCTGAAGTGGCAGACATATTTTATTCAGTTCTCTGCGTATATCTCAGAACCGCTGTGCACTTCCAAACTCAGTTTACTTCTGTGCTGAAGATGACACTTCTTTGCAGTTCCACATTCTGCAATGTGGGCCATGTTGTCCTTTGTAAATATGTGAGGCAACCAAATTCAGTTAAGTTCAGAGAGAAAGTGCTTAGAAGAAAATCTCACAGAATGCTTTCCAGAAGCATCTTAATTTACAATGAGAATAATGACTATCTCTAAGGCAGGCTATGGAATCCAAACAGAAGCCCAGACAGCATTTGTAGCTCTGCTTTTAATATAGCCTTCTTAATAAATTTGAATTCAACTGCCTTATTCGTGGCTGTGTAACACAACTGGGCTTTGCTGAGGGAGCACACATGGGGTTGTTTTAGAGCCACGTACAGTGGAGAAAGGAGGCAGCAGCTTAGGTGTGGCAGGAGCAGGGGTACCTTCAGATCTGCAGTCGAAGGTAGGGCTGTGGATAGGAAGAATATCCAGACTCAGCAGGGTCACAAGTGTTTTCCTAGCCTTGTGACTGTCCAGCGTGGGCTTGAGGAGAGCCTATCGTGGTGTCTGGCAGGGAAGCAGAAGTTGGGTGCTAACGGGATAGCACACTTCAGTCTCACTGCTGTCTTCTAAGTAAGTCTGTGCACCTTTGTAGAAATAATTGAGAAGGACCTACCCTAAGGTTGTATTATTCTTGAATTCAAAGGAAAAATAAGTCTTTTAATAAAGGAGGAAAGCCATTCTTCAGGAACCATGCTCATAACTGTAATAAAGCAAGTATTTAACTTACCTACTTGTATGTGAAGGAAACAGTATAAGTTCCTGCTGCACAAGACATAGCTAATGGCTTTTCCTAAAATACCTGAAGTACCGTGATACCAGAATAGGCACTTGAAAATGTACTTACGATCCACAAATGAAGTGAACAGCATCCGGAACCTGCTTAGTCTACTGCCTTCATCTGCCCACATTCGTACCACGCCAGTCCCAGTCTGCAGCATGACATCATTTGCTACAGTGCTGCAAAACTTTGCCTTCAGGTTTTCAATAGAACTACTTCCATCATAGACAGCAACAAAATTTCTTTTGCATTCATTGGAATGCTCCATTTGATAGTCCAGAAATCGTAAATAAATCTGTTATAAAACAGAAATGAATATATCCAGGAAAAGTAATATAGAGAAGACAGTTTTTGATTTTTAGACTTGAATAAGATGTTTTGTCCCCATATACATTTGTGTAACTCCTGATTCACAATGCTTTTAAACTTGCATTTCCTCTCATTAAAGGTCAATGTGGGATATTACCTGGAATTTGTAATAAGTGTCTCCATTTCATTCCCCCTCCCCAAACAATCTTTACTTAATAATTTATTCTGATGTATTTCTGCTCCCCCTGGGGAAAAAATAAATAAAAATCAACACACGAGCTGAATAAAGGTGTAAACAGCTCTGCTAAACGTACAGTCTGTTACCCTAGAACAGATGCAAGGAACACATAAATGTCCTGAAAGAATATTTAATGGTCTTTTGACTGCTTTCTTGCCTTTTTAATTCATAAAAATCAGGCTAAAATATAAGGGAAGGAATCTAGTGAGAAAAGCTCTGAAGCGAAAGAAGGAAATTAAAATTTGTTGCTTCAGAATGGAAGCTGATTACTTATACATAGCTGTGTTATGAAAGACATAAACCATGAAAACCATGGGTAATTTGAATAAAAATGGAAGCAGGAGATAAGTAAACTGGCTATCTAGAAAGAGTTAATAAAATTAAGCCAATCTTAACTCCTCCGAAAATAGAAATCTAACCAAAGAAAAAGCAACATATGTGGTAGAGCATATGCAGCAAAGAAATTGGAAGACCAAGATGGTACTTGAAGAGTAAGCAAATAATTTATCTTGCTAGGGCAGGAATCTTGAGAAAGCTTGCAATTAAGTTAGAGTTGCATAGAAAGATCATTGGGCTTTTTAATCCCTTGTACGTCTATATTGGAATTCTCAAAATTCTAGTGAAAGTTGATGAGATATATAATTAAGCCACCTGTAAATTAAAGCCATCTTTAAAATTCCCAAGATGTCCATAATTTTGACAGAGAAGAAATCTACCCATGTGGAGGCTGAGGGAGAGGAGGTTCTAAGCCATGAGGTCCTCAGTGTGTTCCTTGGATAAGCCTGGGTCTTGACTGTGCATTTACAATGGCCTGTCTGGCTGATACCACGAATACTAAAGACCTTTTCAACAGCACAATTTTTCATGCATCTGCCTACTGACAGGAATCTCAAACTCTTGTCTAGATTGTGACGGTGTGGATGAATACCATACTACTGCTATATTACCTGCTTTTCTGCCCTTTTACCATCTCTTGCTTTTAACCTTAACTAGCGTGAAAACTGTATTTTAAAGAATTCACTAAAACAAAAGCATTACTCTTGTGTGAGAAAAAACAACAACACATGCCCCCCACCTACAGTTAACAGGCTCTATTTAAAACACAGTAAGAGAGAACATAAAAAATTGGTTACACTTGTACAACCTGGCTTCTCCTTTCTTTCTGCTGTTTTCCAGAAGCAGGCTGCCAGCATTTTCTCCCCTTGCACATTCTGTGATAAGGTGCAGCCTGTGTCATACTATCTCATGCTTCATCTCACTATTCTGTGAAAATGCTACTTTTTTTGTACCTAAGTACGTTCCCTGAACACACGTGATTCCATGCATGTTCAGCATTGTGATTTGCAAAGTGATTTTCTGTAAATAGTCTTTTTTTCTTTTTTTTCCCCACTGTCTTAGATTTACAAGTGAAAGTTCTCAGCTACACTGAGAACCTGTCTTCCATTGATGTTTTATCTCACAAACATGGGGGGTTTTGAGCTGCATGTGCTGGTATTTTCATTTAATGATCGGCTTTATGTACGTGCTGTGAAATTACAATGGAAACTAAAAATAAATTAGCACATTTTTAGTAGAGCTATCTGCATATGAAAACAAAGGAATAATTCCATTGAAAGGGTTCAGCTCTGCAAAAGCTCCTTCTACTTAGTGTGCCAGGCAAGTAAATATAAAAGGTCTTTGCTCTTAGATTATACTGATAATTCTAGTAATTTTCTGAAATCTGGAGTGAGTGATTTATTAAATTTATATTATGCAGATTTTGTAAGCCCATTCATTGCTGTAATTGTTAGTTTAAAAATATATTTTTAATGCAAAATCAAATTGAGGAAATTAAAAATGTCTATGCTTAGTTTTCTCAAGAGATGGAACCATATCAGATCCAATGGGTCTTATCATCATAATTCTGCCACAATTGAAGCTCGGGAAACCACTCTTAGAATACGAAGAGTTATTTTTCTGTAATGTTTTAACTCAATAATTTAGGATGATGGTCTAATCTCAGGACTGACCCAGCTACAACTCTGCCTTTTGGCAACATTCAATAATTTATTAAAATACTTAAGCATAAGACCTGGTGCACTCAAGTGGAAATGTAGAGAGAAAATGGTTTTATTATTGTTTCTGGAAGAACTGCTACTATTACTGAGACTAGTACAGGGCTCTTGGGAGTTGACTCACTTCCTCAAAGGCTCAGATATATCAGTGGAGTTTTAGTTTCTTGTCTTGTCCTCTTATTTCTGTCTATTAGGTTGCTGTTTCAGTACTGATTTGGAAGTTGATGAATAGGGCTACTTAGTTAACTCTTAGCGGTGGATAAGAATGACTGTCATCTTGGCAAGTCCTGCTATTAAAAATACATATTTAACTTTTATGTATATGTGGTACAGGCAAGTAGTGATATGTGCTTTAATACACACACAGAAGCAAATAACATGTGTATGTTATACAGAGAAAAATTACATATTCTTCAGTGCAATTTGTAAGTAATTAGCAAGTGTATGGTTCTGAAATGTTACATAGCTTCTCTATTTTTGAAAACAGGCTAAGGTTATTGTATTTTGGAATCCTTCTCTCTGCACAACAATAAAGCTTAAGTTGTTTTTAATGATTATAAGATAGTGTGTTTTTTCATAAGTGGTCTTCATAAGTAGTATTCATAAGTAATGCTGCAGACACAATCACAAATATCAAGTACCTATATATCTATTGTTGATTTTTGACTCAAGCAGCTACCATGCCCCTTTTGGGACTCAGAAAAGTCCAACCAGATTTTACTGTGGCACTTTCAGAGGGTATGATCCTATAGCAAAGTTAGAAGAGAAAAAAGTGATAGCTCCTCAGGCATTTCCAGGTAAAACTTTTCATTTTAGCTCAGACTGCTGATGAGATAGATGGGGTTTTAGTGAAGGTGCTGGACTGTGAATTAGACTGGGGAGGAGCCAGTTACACATTCTGCTGACTTTGAACAGAACCAAATCCTCCAGCAGAACTATTGGCAGCAAAATTTTAAATCACAGCAGCAAGATTTACTGTAGTTTATCAAAGCTGTTAGCCAGCATTTTTACCTGCAGTTTTCCAATAAAACCACAGGCCAAATCAAATGTCCTTGGAAAATATTGCTTGCACAGTTTTCAGTTTTATTTTGTATTTAGAGTTTCAAATAATAGGAAGATAACACCATGGATTTGCTGTATATGTTGCATTTCAGAAACAATATTATGTCTGAATTTCCTAAGCTACTGATACATAATTCATTTCAATGAAAGTGTGACATTATGCTAATCACTATTACCTGTTACTAATGACTTGGAAACCCATTACTTGCTGAATGATATGAATGAAACCCACCTTAGCATTTGGAGTAGCCTTAATTGTCCATATGCAGTCAACTGCTTGTCCTGGTTTTGTTTTTTCTTCTTGTTCTACTTGACTGGAACGTACTATTCCGTCAGCTCCCGAGAGCTCAAATTGGCAGTCTAGGGAGAACATATACCTTGCTGTCAAATGCAATATGATATTAATTTAAAATTTCATATATAAAGAAATTGGAACTGTAATACTAGACCTGGAATGGGATTTAAAATGCCTCCTAGGTAAGTGAAGTCAGGATCTGTAATAGAAAGAAGTCATGAGTCACAGGGGCTATCAATTCTTAACAATCATTTCAAGGCTTATTATAATCTGAAGATGATGTCCATTTTTATTATTTCACAATAAAAATTGCCAGAAAGTTTGTTGAATCAATTGGATGGTACAGAGACAAACTTTTTTTAGATAATACGAATCACGAAGATTGACCTTGTAATTCTATGCTAACAGCTCAGATTTCCAGCCGAACACCAAAAATTATTATTAGGTATTTTGTTCCTATGATACATTCTTAACTTTAACTATGCCAGTTTTCACTGAAATCACTGGAACTTCACAAGAGTACAGCGATCTTTCTGTGTGCATCATTTTGATTAGATTGTTGTCTGTATGTCTGGAAACAATTTGAACTGGAGTAGATTATAATATATTGATGTTTTGAAATTGCTAATTGCTATTAATAATTAGTATATAGAAAAAGACAGCTCAGTACTAAAGATACTTTTTCCTTGGGTACCCATGCTGCTTATATTAGGCCAAGTAGCACAGTTCTAGATATCATTTATTAGCGCAGAATTTAGCGTTGATTGCTCCTCTATTGTTCCTCCTTCTAAATGCACAGTGAACGTACTGTATGTGTCTGTGTAGTAAACTATAGTAACATACTGTATGTAAATTACTAGTGAGTTAAGAATATACTTTTTCATAATGGTTAAATGATGGTACTTGACTTTACTGGGACTAGGGCTTGGCTAAAAATGGGTCTAAAATGGGCTGGGCTGTCCAAGGTTTACATATCAGTGATATGTGTTTCCCCACAAATCGCACAGAAACTCACAAGATGCATGCTGTCTCACGTGTGGTGTAGAAAGTCACCAAGCAAATCATGTACATCGTAGTGTGTACATGTGCATTAGTCTACGCAAAGAAAGCACTTCAGCCTGGAACTAGGCTAAGTTAGTTTTGAAAGTGATGTTAATGAAGTGGCTTTGGAAATGGACTTAGCAAGATGCATAAGTACTGTCCCTATGGAAATATTTTAGCAGATCACTCTCAGTGGACTGGTTACTATATTAATGTGGAGAGTTTCCAAATCTAAATCCCTAGCAAGGTGTACAGTTCTATAAATGTTAATTGTGTATAGTATATATATATTATATATATATATAGTATATATATATATATACACACTATATATATATATAGTAATATAATTGTGTATAGTATTTTCATGTGCTGTAGGGTTAAAGACCAGTTGGGTAAAGATGGCATAAAAAAATTATACCTGTGTATACATTTATAGTAGTAGTAGAACTAACTTTTGTACATTGTGTTTTGTCCCAAAGGACAATAAAATGCTGATAACTACCCACGTATTACATCAATGAAGTACAGCAATAAAGCATGGCACAAGGATATCAGTTCAAATTCACTTGTAAAAAGAATGTTTGCCAGTTTTAAGTGGCCCAACAGAGCAGATGTAGTTTCTGCCTGTCTAAAGGCAGTGTCAGCACATTATCCTGTCTTTTACACCGTGTAAACTACACAGTTCTTTGAGCAAAGAACAATGCTGTTGTCTGAGTCCGTGGTTTGAGGGTGTCTAGTTATATTGATAGTTGATATTTGGACTGTATAGATATTTCCTCTGGCTTTTCAGAAATGGAAATTTAAAATGTTTTGCATCTGGCTGGAAGTACTATTATAGATTGACCTCAGATATTTTTGTCATCTTGTCTGATGTTCCTTAGAAGATAGGCTGTTGAAAATGCCAAACTGCTAGTCTACATAAATGCTTTTTCCATTACTACCACTGGTGGAGCTGGTACAAATTAGAGTACCGAAGAGAGAAGTTGCTAAAGTCTTCAGTACAAACAAGATCAATTGACTACTTCACTAGGAAAGTACAGACCTGTAATTCCCTTTGGTCAATTTCCCAAAGTGATTTTATTCAGGTATCCATCAGGATTAGCACGACAGACACCTCTAACTATTGCGTTGTTACTTTGCCTTCATATGCGCTTACAATGAAATACAGCTCTAGACTGTCAGAATAAACACATCCACAGCATGGGAGCAAATGGTCATTAATTTGGTCATTAATTTTAGGCATCTTTACCTGGTATAAATGAGTATTTTGCTTGAAATCCCTTTCCTTCCAGCTCCTCATCAGAAGTAAACTTGATCCACATAAATCTCCCTGTTGATCTAATTAATGCAGGGCTTTTCAGACCACAGTAACGATCAATGAGAGGGGAGAAGCCAAAAGGTCCATCTCGAACCTCCAGATGATCAAAGCGACATTCAAATGAGGGTTCTATGTAATAAGGTTCGTCAAAGGTCAACTCAATTCTTTGTCGTGGAGCAGCTAGACATAAAAAATTGAGCAAAAGATTAAATGTAGATCTATATAAAAAACACATGAAGATATGAAATGGAGAGAGACCTCCAAAACAGCAAGATAAAGGGACTAGACACTTCTCAAAATACATCTAATAGTCTGACACAAAAACTCAGATATACTCTAATAAAAATTCTAAAACTGATTCTGTGGGAGATACTTTTTCATGGAATGACATGCATTTTTTTTTCTTTGACCTTTATAATTGAAAATTCAGCAAGGACATAAATTTAAAATACCATGTGTAACACGTATCAACATATATGCAAAGGTATTCCAGCAAGGTTTAATATTAAAAAAAAAATTAGTGTTGTACTGGGACCAAAGTACATTAAAAAAAAAGGACAAAGCATTTAGGGATAGAGAAAACAATGGAAAAGAAAGAGATATCAAGAACTACTACTCACTGATATATTTCCTAAACATTAAGCCCAAATTTGGAGATCCTTTGGCAGGAGATGTCTTCTAGTAGAATACTCAGAAAAGTGTAATTGCTTAATATATATTATCAATATATGAATGACTACAGATGTTGGTAAATCTGAACCAGGATTTGGATCAGATCCTGAATTCCTGATGCAGTGCAGCTAAGGCTACTTGTTGACCGCACTTTCACATCCGTAGTTTGGAACCATGACTTTATATTGTGTGTATAGTCTTAGTGCTTCTTGCTAGTGTCATCTGTTATGCTATATGAACTTTCAGATACTAGTTGGTATCTGGAACAACAGCATTAATGAATCATATGCTGTCTACTTCTGGATGCAAAAAGGATTTATTTATACATCTTTAACACTGTTTAGACATTTACACCTTAATTATACATGAATTAAAAATATTCCTGGCTGTTGGTTTGCACATATTGGCAGTGGTCTGCAGGAAGGACCATATCTTAGCTAGAAACCGTGGAGGATGTTTTTCTCACTCAGGTTCCCACAGTGTTCCTGTGTAATGACTGTGAGGACAGAGGCATGGAAACTGTTTCTGTGCCCCATGGAAACTGCCTTGCACAAAAAAGATCCAGCACTGGATCCGGTATGTCTGAACTCTAAAGCTGGACAGGATGTCTGCTCTCCATGCATTCAGTGGCAGGGAAGATACCAAACTTCCAATGTGCATGCATGGAAACAAAAATGAAGGTCTCTATTAATCAGTACAAATAAAAACTCGCTGAAATGTGTTACTTGAAAAACACCAATTAATTGATATGAATCTGATGATGAAGCTAACTAGTGTTTTTAGTCCCAAGTCTTGCAGCCTTTATCCAAGATATTCCCATTAGAATGTATTTTTTTCTAGTTAATGATTTTTTTTGTCCCCATTGCATAACTTCAGTAGTGCAAAAATGGACAAGTGTCTATTTTTAGTACAGTGCTACTGTGACAGACAGGTGTGGGGTTTTTATTAATAAAGGGCAGCATAAAGATTTGCTGTCCCTGAGATAGATTTAGACTAATATAGTGTGATCTGATAAATGCTAAAGATAGTTCTTCAGCCATCTTTTCTAATTTATTATCAGCAATATTCTACATGATATTAAGATAAGCCACATTTTTTATCTTAATAGTTCTGTGCTTTCATAGATTACAGCAGATCTGATGCTGCTTTCTCTGGCTGTGAGGTTATGCCTTATTCCATATAGATAATTCCTACGTTTGCCTTTTATATTCACGTGCTGTTGTTACCCAAAAGAGTACATTTAACTCCTCACTCAACCAAGTAACTAAAGAATTGATTATATTATCAATATGACTATACAATACTTGACGATATGTTAAAACGACAGTTTTAACAGTTCAACATAATAAATTTAACAGTAAGGTTACAATACAACAAAACAGAAATATAGCTGGTACCTTCTAAGATGTAGATGCACTCTTGATTTGGTGGGTACATGTTAGGGTAGTTTGGTGAAGCAAAGTGTCCTCCATTACTAGTCCGTACCCAGTTATCGCACTGGGTAGGAGGAATGCGATTCAATCCAATATTTTGCCCACCTTGAGGGAAAATAAAGAGATCAAATAAATGTTTCCTGCAAGTATGCAAATTTGATTTTGCAAAGGTAAAACACTGACATAATACACAGCCTATAAAAGAAGAAAGTAACTTGTTTTGGTTGAGAACCGTTTTATCATATATGCCACTTGTTAATATCTAGCTAGGAAAATCTTTTGGTTAATTTAGTGGTGTGGTATATCCCGATGAGATCACAATTTCTGAACATCAGATCTGTACAGTAATCCTCAGGAAGGGAAGAGAGGGAGTAAATTTTTTTTACCCACGTGAATTTAGATTTCTTGATGCTTTTTTCTAAATCATATAGTTACAGTGGCTGCCAGTAGAACAGCTTTATTTTATGTCCTGTGTCTTTTCTATTCCTATGCAAATGTAATCCACAATATTTGTTATTATTTACTACTTTTGACCCTGATTCCAGACTATACTAAAGCATATCGCCCTTAAGCTATTTACAATAGTATGTTGGAATAAAAAATGCTTATGATAGCTAAATAAACTAAATCCAGCAATGGTAGTTAGTAAAATTAATAGCAGTAGGTAGATTGCACTGGTAGCTAAGATTCTCATTTAATATCAAAGCTCTCTTCCGGATGCTGGAAAATACAATCTGTGGCTGAGATGTTGCACTTTACTATGATCATGCACCATGCTGGATCATTCACAGAAGCTTTGTTAGATCAGATTTCCTTATCCTTGGAGAAGGGGCTTGGGAGTAGTATGATCCTTCTAACATTCTTATTAAGTACCTTTGACCCTCTTCTTTGATATCAGCAGAACTGAAGAGAGTAAGACACAGAATATGTGGTTTCTGCTAGATTTTTCCTAAATCTCACAGGGGTGCTCTCATCATGTTATTTATATTTATGCAGTTTTTCCTTGCGGACCTTTGAGAGGGAGTCCATGCTGATACAGGTCATAGCTGCCTACAGTAAATTGCAAATTAAATCACCTTCCACTGATATCTTGGCAGCCTTTATTTATGGGGCTGAAAACTTAGTCTCTCCTGCAGAAATTGTTCAAGGAAATTCTGTAGGTGTCAGTTCAAGGAATTCTTCTCTCCTATGTGTGGATGAATCCCACATATGAGAAAATAAGGTTTGTGAAACTATTGCCTTCCCCCCTTAGGAGGTATTGGCTTTAAAAATATTTGTGGGCGGACTGCTTGAAAAGCTTGTTGTCAGATACAGAAAACATGAATTTCCATGGTGTTTTTTCCCACCTCTAAGGTCTAAAACCATAGAATTTTAACTGGGTAAGTGAACCTTCATGTTCTTTGTGACTGGATGGCTTTGTTCAACTGGAAAAAAAATTCCGGTTGGGGGGGGTTGGGGAAGGGGCAGGGATGGACAAGACCGGAATTCATATAATTAATTGAAGAGCTACGAGTATCTGAATACTTTGACTTATATTGCTTAATTCAACACTACTAAACTCTTACATTTTTGGAAAGAAAATCATCAAACCAAAATTGTACCTTGTGTCTTCTGTGCAATGGCAATCCCTTCCACTACAAGGATTGTTACTAGCAACACTGGTAAGAGAAATTGAACAGGAAAAGCATCAGTAATTGAACAAAATTATAGACCATTTTATGCAATCCTGATTCATGCAAATCCTAGAATCAGTAGCCCAAACAACTCAGAACGTAAAAAAAATACATAATATATGTGCTTTTTTTAAATTTCAGCTTTAGGAAACTAGTGTAGTTTAAGTGCACTGCAGGTTCTTCTTCCATGTTCCTTAAGAAAGCCTATATGAAAATAATCATTTATTGTTTAAAGGGACTTCAAGAATCTTTTATAGAGGATCTACAGATCTGAACACATTTTATAAAATTAAATGTTGTCTATCTTCTGTATATTTTTTATGTCCTGAAAAGAGATGTTTGGCTGCTATATTGAACAGTATTTATCCTAAACCTCCATATGCATAATGTGTATACAACAGACTTCCCTAGCTTACACAAAATTAATTGGGACCACAGGAGACACTGCATGGTCGTATCCCTACAGAGGTTTCAGGAACGCTACAGAATTGTATCTGCAGGTTGCTGTGACACTGGTACAACACCATACCAGTGATTTCTGCAAGCAGTGCAGATGCAAGTTCTAATGATGGAGAGATTTACTCTGAGTAGTTACAGCAGCTATGATGTTGGGATGTACACTGTTGAAAGCACGCTGGTTTGCTGATGCATTTTGTTACATGCTGGCATCTTCTAGATTTGAACTAACCTGTGATTTGAACTGATATTTGACCTGTTAAAGATTTTCTGTCATATTCCTTCCCCCAACCCTTTTCCTTCCTTCCACGAAAAGAAGCTGTCTCAATGGTCTTGCTTTCAGACTTTGCCTTATGATTACACTTCGCTTGCACCCAAGAAGTGTTGGTCTGAACAGCACATACTAAGGATTCCACACTCCCCTATTCATCAACAGCTTTAAAGCAGGTTTAATCTCCAGATTTTCCTAAAATGCTTTGTCTCCTTGAATTGTTAGGGATTACCAGGAAGGGAAAAGGGAATGAAGTTAGAGTATATTATTATGCCCTCTTCAAATCTTTGGTTTGCCTCCATCTTGAATACCTCTAATTTTAAACCTGTGCGTTAGAGAACTGGTGAAGCAGGCTAGGACTTGGACAGAAGCTGGCTGACGGCAGGTAGAATACAAGTTGTAATATCATATGTGTCACTGAGACGGGGAACAGAGAGCAAACACTTAGTTTCTCTTACACTACAAGAACCAGGGGGTATCAGACAAAGCTAGCAGGTGGCATGTTCAGAGTAAATTAAGATTATTTTATTTTAATGCACAAACTTCATAACACATCCTTAGAGTGGAAGATTCTGCTTCAGGAACCCCTTGATTCATAAACTGCTGGAAGTCCGGGATAGTATTTGAGGCAAATATCATTTGTTCTACTTTTACAGTCTGAGACCTCTGCTTTTGCATCTCTGTGCAAGACAAGATAGCAGGCTAGATGGACCTTTGATTTGACCTGGTATGGCCCTTCCCACGTTCTTAATCAATTTGTTAATACTAAGTCAGACGGCATGGCCTCATCCCTATAAAAAAAAGATTTCAGCAGGAATTCCATTGTCACATTCAAGAATTTCATTCTATTTCCCGATTTTTCCCTCTCATTGTTCAGGCATTCTAGTTGCTCATGCTGAAATGGCAGTTTCTCTATCTGCGATTTCTCTGTGTTGCTATTAGACTTTCAGCCCTTCTGAGAGCTCCAGAGGGAGCATGCACTGACTATGAACTACTGAGATCTTGACTAAATTCATATAGATGCCACTGTAATGTTGGTACAGATCTATTATCTCGGGGAGGGATGGAAGGAATCAAAGTCTGCCCCTGGAAGTGTCAGTCTTGCATTTCTGTTTTATTATGTATGTTTCTGCTGCCCTCTCTTCTCTCTACCCATATTAAAACAGACTGTACATGGTTATGAGACAACTCGGCAACGATCATTTTTTTCCATTTCTTAAAGATGACCACCCTCTATTTTGCAAGGACATAGCAAGCTCAAATCAATTTAGACCAGTTTATTCTGCTGCTTCTTAAAATGCAAAATGGGTTTTGGCTTTTTTTCATAAAGCAAACAAACACAGAGATCTTGAATAAATACTTTCATGACTAACAGAATGAATGCAGATAGTCCCTTTCAAGTATCAGTGAAAAATCTCCATTTTTTTTTTTTTTTAGTATAGCTATCTACTGTGGCTAATGCTGCTATGGCATACCTTTTTTTGTTTGTTTGTTTTTTTCCCCCTAAGAACATCAGTAAGCGTCTATGTTTATTTCAGTGACCATGGTCTCTTCTACAGGTAGAAAGAACATCTGAACAGATACTCAGTTGCACTAACCAGTCATTTCCCTTCTTGAAATGATGTGGAGACAGAAACAAGCCTCCTAAAAGGACTTCAGAAAATCTGATTGGTTTTCACTAAAGCCTGTGCTACTTCTATAAATAGCCCAGAGCTGTGTGTGTGTAAGTGCAAAAGAACAGTTTCCTGCAGAACAGCATGGGTATGCAGACAATTACAGAGGATAAATCGTCTGAATATTTGTCTTACTGTCTTAATTTTGTCATGTTACATGGATGAGTGGATATAGTAAGTATGGGCCACCTTCTCATTGTTCCCTGCCTTTTTGATCCTTTTCATTTTAAATCTCTTGAACTCTGGCCTTTCTCTAGCAATGCTCCCTCTCACGCTCTCAATCCCTAAGATGTATTCAAAGCAGCCCAGGTAGCAAATCTTTAAGGGCCTACCTTTGCCATTACCTTTATCCCTGGTGATAAACACATCTTTTTTAAAAAAAAAAAACACACTGCTTAATATTCTCTAAGTGGGCTGTCCTTATCTCTGTGACAATGATACCGAAAAGGTGGAGAGAGGACTTATATCCGTTCTTCCTGAGAGTAGTGGGCAGAAACCCCTAAGGCAGCATTGCCTTAAACTGGGTGCATTTACACAACACAATACAGTGCATGATAGCAAATGGGAGCTTTTTGGCTGGAAACAAGGCCTATTATTGTTCAGGATGAAAAGAAAAGAAGGAAGAAAATGAGCCAGGATATTTTTAAACCTTTCAGACTGCTTCCATTAACCCATTTTTGTGTAATTTTAAAAAACAACAAAGCAATCATTTGGTGTCCTAAATCTATATTGCTTCCTGGAAAAACATTTTCAAATTTCAAAGACTAATTTAAACCATACAAGTCAGTAACAAGGAAGGAAGATGTCAAGGGAAGAGACAAATCCTGTAGGATGGCACAGTGGAGACCTAGTGCTAAACCAGTGTCCTGATAGTGCATATGGCAACACAGACACAGTGACTAGAGCAGACGTGGAGATACTGAACTACATTCACTAAAAGTCTTGTAGCACTTTCAGAAGGATCATAAATCATCGTTATTTCTGATAAACTGAAATTCAGATAGTTATAATGCACCTGAACTTGCAATGAGACACAGTATTCCTCTGTTGCTCCTTTTTTCATCTTTTAAAGTCTCTTAGGTATCACTGAGACATGACATTCTTCCGTGTGGATGAAAGGTAACTTGTGACTTAGCCTTGTATTCTACTATGGTACAGGAAACAGAAATAGTAGGTGCCCCAAAATGCTTGAAGGTGGCTTGCTAATGTAAGCAGGAGCACAACAAGTGCACAATTGCAGGACTACATTGAATATCAAAGGGATGGAAGGGTGTTTAGGATTGTTTTTCATGGAGGAGCATGGTGAGAATTCTACTAGACAATACTGAGATTTGGGAGACTGACTTATAAACTTCCACGTATTTAGTTGGTAAAGATAATAGAGACAAGTGATTCTGCAACTTAAAATAAGTTTCTACTTCCTATCTAAACTGTACAAGGGGCTACCATTAAACCAACAGCAGCAAAGCCATTGAGGTAGACAGATTAAGAGGAGCTTCTTTTATTCATGAATCTGGTATTTGCTACAGACAAATTCCATTAATTATGGTGGATGTTTTTGTACTGCCATTTAAAGCTCTGATAGTTTTTACCTGTGTGACATTAACTGGAAATAAAGAAAAAGCAGAAAGGTTTTTTTCTGCCTTTAAAACAATCTATTTTTCATTTTCTTCACTTCTTTGCATGAAATGTTTTAGATCACATAGCCTGCAGACAGCAATATAGACTTTTAAGCGTGAAGACACTAATCATACGTTGCAAGTTATCACTATTCGGTTGTTGAAATAGGCTTATGGAATAACATAAAAGAATCCCTTGAACTGGTGTAATAAACCATGCATTTTTTGCAGGAGTCAAGATTTTCTTTGCTGACATTTCTTAAAGTTCTCTAAAATGAATATAAGATGCAAAAAATATTTGTTAATTTGTTTGTGAAGTATATACACATATAGATTAAAAAACAAGTGGCTCCTATTTCTCTTTAAACATGAGAATAATATAGTTTTATAGTAAACAAATGCTCAACCAACATTAAGAAACCAGTGTTTTGCTTAGAGAAACAAGTGCCGTAGGCTGCAAATCTGACATATGCTTATACTTTCTGGCAAGAAGCATTCTTCAGATTTCATGGAATACACTACTGCTCTGAGCTCTCTATGGTATGTCTTTCCTCTGCTTTTTCTGCATGCTCTAGGGATCTTCACATATAGAGAAAACACAGTAGATGTGCTGCGTAGCTCTGCAAGCAGTGTCTGTCTTCAGGGATAACAATGGGGGAATCTATGCACGCAGGGCAAACTGAATATCCAAGTTGGGAGCACTCAAGCAAAACTTAGAAACGGAGTGAAAAATTCCACCATTTTAAAAATGAAGACTTAATCATTTAGAGCATTACATGTTCTTAGTACTAGTGGTAGTCAGAATCCTAGGGATGAAGTTGACAGACATTGCTTAGAGCGGGATTCACTGTTTTATCTCTGCCGTACTCCCTGGATTAGGTAGCACCTTGTGTGCATAAAGTCCAAACAGACAGTAATTGGCAACACGCAGGTCACGCATGTTAGAACATCTTGCCAGACTGCCTGCTTCTTTCTGGCAGATACAGCCCTGAGTAACAAATGCTTGATCTTAATTATATACTGTGTTTTGCCTTATGGGAATGAGTCCTTTTCTGTGTACTATTCTTAAACTCAGCTCTTAATTTCCCCCCCACATGCTAAAATTAATATTACTTTCAGTAACTGCTAATTGCAGTATCCCAGCATTACATCCAATGATTTTCCACATTAGTCTAAACCTTAATTTAGCTGTTAATGTAGTGGAGACATTTGTTACGTTACATTTTATCTTATTCTCTGGCCAAGAGTACACGTACAGCATAGTTTGTTCATATGCATTTTAGTTGCCTGTAAGGACTCTGATCAAGTGTAGGGACCCATGCTATTAGATGCTGCTTGTATGCAAAGTATTTGACAGGTTTTGTAAATAACTTTTTCAACTTGGACAAACAAGGTAAAGTGGGAAAAGGAAAACAGAGGCACTCTGGACTTTGTATAATTCTGTGTGGGTGGTCACCTCCTTTTCTTTCAGGAGGCTAATTGAGAGCCTTTCTGATTCAAGCCATTTTTAACTCAGAAACAGACAAACTGTAAATTCCATGGGAATAAGTTTTCTTTTCCTCTCTTCCTAGCATTTGGTGACATTTACAAGTTGATAAAAGGAATATTGGATTGCATTTGTTGCTGCTTTTTTAAGCAAACAATTCTATTGCTGAGGATGAAAACACAGCAGTTTTCAAATCTCACATGCTCTTACAGTTCGCAGTCTGTATATATTCCCAGATCTTTCTGTGGTCTCAACAGGACATCCACAGATTGTTAAAATGAATATCAGAGAGCAATAAAGTTGGCTGCCTAGAACTTAGCTTATTAACAGCCCCAGTGATTTTCTCCATTTTAAATTTATTTATTTAATATTTTTTGAGCTACTGGAATATACTGCAGGATTGCAAGAGAATAAAGTAACAGAGATGAAGGCGTGCATGATGCAAGACGTACTTTAGCTGTTTGTAAGTCTTACCCAGAGCACGCTAGTGGAGCTGCCAACCCATTTTTAATCCTCCTCACAAATGTTGGTAGCAGAAGTGGGCTTCATCAGCTATTAACAGTGACTCTAGTGCCTTTCTAAGATCCAAATCTTGTTAGCCATTAGCCTGCCAGCAGACTGTCTGAATGCACTCAGGTCAATGCTCAGATATGAGTTTCATCTCACTCCAGCTGTTTCCAGTAGGGATTCCTCTCTTTAAGATTGCCAGAGAAACAAACTGGGAGTCTGTATCTCTGCAGAGAAATTAGGTTAACTGGTTCAGGAGGTACAGGCAGCTCCCACTTCCCTTTCATAAAAATCATCTGCAGAGCAATTCACGCTTGGATGGATCTGTGACAGAGTCCCCTCCAGGTTTGCCCAAAACATTTAACATTTCTGATCTCTTCCTCCATTAGAAATATTTGAGCAGCTGTGGGTTGCTTCATTCTACCAGTTTGCTCTGCATCCTGTTACTTATAATCCATTCCTGGATATCTCTGCCAGCAAAACTTCTGCCAGAAGAATATCTTTCATTTTTTAAATAGACACTTTCCTTTTTATATGGCAGATCTTTTTTCATCTCCAAGCTGTGTGCAGCAAGCGACTGCTGAGAAGGCTGCATGTGCAAACCATGTTGATGAGGGGTTCCAAAAACCTTATTAAAATATATATACTGATTTAAAGTTCAGATGGGTTCCCTGTACCTGACGGAACTGATCCTGCTGTACATGACTATTCTGAACACATCTTTCCCAGAGATTACTTATTCCTAGAACAGTTGGAAAGTGATACTTCTCACTTAGAAATAGATCAGATTGTACCAAACGTTGTTATCCTTTCATTTCTTTATTATCAATATAGTGTATTTTTTTTCAGTGGAAATCTTTTCAGGAACATCTGTCATGGAATTAATAGTAAATGTTCTGCTGTCTTCTGTCATGTCTGAGAGCAGCTAATGTAGAGCATAAATATTTTTTCCCGGCTTCTTGCTCTTAGTCCCTGGAAAAGAGACTGCTCTGTGTTCATGGATTTTATTGTCTGCTAAAGGAGGAGGTTTTGTGATAGGTATTGTTAACATCTTGGCAGTCCCTTCCTGGTGCATAGTGGGTCAGCTTTGTAATAACGGAACATGGAGTGAAGCACGAAGATAAGCTAAAATAAAAGAAATGTGGATTTTTTCATGAAAAGTTACCTGCTGTTTTTTTGTTGAAAAATTTACACTCCCCCACCCCAGCCACTTGCCACTGAGGCAGCAGTTGTCAGTCACATATCAAGAAAGGCAGCAAGCTATGTAGGTTGTCCAAGACTGCTAAGTGTGTCTTTAATTAAAAACCAAATTGGAGTATACAAGGCAGAAAAGCAGCAAGCCTGTTTGCAGTGCTACAGCCCTAACTGTAGCCAAGATACTATAATTAAGACTTTGCCTGAGTCTAGATAAGCATGTCCCTCACTGCATGTGTAACCTGTTCTGGGGGTAAATAACGTGGACAAGAGTCTGTGCGATTTCTGGTACAGCTGCAGATGTTTAATCACTCCCTTCACCATCCCTGCAATAAATTATAATGTGAATTTCTGACATGTTCACAAATGATGAATAGCTTATAAAGTTTAATTTGGGGAGTAATCTTTCTGTCTAATCTCTCTCCATGAATTAAACCTTAGGGAAGGTGCAGATCATCTTAGCTTTTCATGAGATAGAGATACATAATTCAGTAGCTCCTTTAGCTTCAGCCTGGTGTTATTCTGTACTCCAACTGCATCTATATACCTGACTTATAAACGGAACTTTTCTATTAATAGCAACGCACTTATAACCAACTTGTTCTGTAAAAAATTTAGCAGTCATTGTCAAGTATGTCTTAGGAAAACTAGAGAGTTAATGTTTTTGAAGTTATGCTACTCTGGGAGCAGTACATTTTGGATGCTAAGTTTGTATGTGTATTAAAAGTAAGGCATAATACATACCACCAAATAATCTTGTACTTAACACAGCAGCTTTTTGAAATATTCTACAGTTACTTGAGTTACTTCTCCTTAATTGCTTAACAGTGCAAGCAGTCTTAGCTTTTATTTTTTTGAGTGCAGCAGAAAAAGTTGCAAGTTATTCCCCTTCTTTAGGTAAAAAACAAATGAAATTCTGGCTTACACTTGCTACAGCCTTCATTAGGGCCACTTTAGTCTTTACAAACAGAACTTCACTGTTGGTTTCAGTGGACAAGTCATGAAATCAGGAATATATTTTTTGAATTATATTTTTGTCTGCTTGCCTTCAGCTTCTCGAGTCATTGTTACAACTTTTGATTTTACAGGAGGCTGTTATTTTGACTGGGCACAGGAGACTGTAACTCCTAGCTTTCACGTGGAAGGAAGCCTTACATCCTAACACTACTTGTTTGTGAGAAATTAGCTGTTAAAATCATGCCAAAATGCAAATGAGGGGGCTGAGCAGAATGGCAGGAAGTTAATCATAGAAGTCCACATTCTTGCAACCTGCAGAGTTGGAAATAATTCTGTACCTCATTGGAAGGCTGGGAATGTCGACTTTCCAGGAGCAGCGGTAATTTGTTTTAACCCTGTCTGTTTGTTGAATTAGGACAGAAACTACAGAATTCTCTAGTTGGCTTTTTAAGGTGATCTGGTATAATAACCGAAGCAGTGCAAAAATAATACATAGTCTGGATTTAATTTATGGTTTATTTATTTGTTTATTTCTTTTAACCAATCAGTGCATGGAAACGAAGGAGGGGAGCATAGCTGAAAAATGGGAACAAGCCCATAGCTAACGCATTTTGGGGGAATAGAAGATATGAGGAAATTCAGGATGCTATATTTAGTTCCAATGCTTAACAGAAACATGGTTTATCAAGAAAGTGGCTGCTTTTCTCTCATATGAAATAGAGGGTTATAATGCCCTATTGTTGCAGAGCAGTTACATTTTGCAAGCTGTGCTAGAATTCAAGAATGGTTCTAGTGGTGGTCAAAAACTCACTGCGAACTCAGAAGGGAGCAAAAGGCTTTGCCTTTAAAGGGGCAAAACGCAAGGAGCACCCTGGCCTCCAGTAGCCCACGTGCTACTGAGAGGGCAGGCAGACATGGGCTGGGCTCCACTCTGATAAAACCTGCAGCACTATGGCAGCCTCAGTGCTGCCGTGGTCCACCACCACTGCCGCTCAGCACTATCGTCTGCTGCGTCTGGATGGGAGCAAACAATCGGGGTGAGATGGGCTTCGGTACATAACACGAGGCTTTTACAAGTTTGGCTGAACACTATGGACAAAGGCAATAAGAATTATATTAAAATGTTTATTTTAGTCAGCCCTTATTACTGATAGCTGAGGAATAACCTACAGGCGTTCTGAACAAGTATAATAAAAGAAAGGTGAATTGCCCCAAAGTGAGTATGATGGGCCTGCCCTGGGGTACGCAGCCAAAAATACAGCCTTTGTGGATGACAGAAATGTATGCATATATTTCATATTAAGAACTTGAATGAAACCATTTTAAGTATTATTGAAAGATATAGGGTTTTTCACAATGTACTGAGCTTCAGGGTGCTTCTTATGTGGTTCAGCAGAACTCAGTAAGTAAATTACAAAGCCATTTGTATAGAGAAAAAAAACCTACTGTCATTGTAGGTTGAGTTTCCATGCAGGATTTAAGATGCAGTTTGTAAATATGGTGGCTTGATTTGAATGTTATTTCCAATAGTTTCCTTTTAGGATTAAATCTGTGCGTCTATTTATAGGAATCTTTTTCTTTTTTTTCCTTCTGCTTCATTATTAGCTGTAAGACTGACTATATGCAGACTTCTAGTGAAGAAGGGATAAAAGGGCATGTATGATGCTAAGTAATGATACCTTGTTTCTGTAGCCATGGCAAGTGATGCATTTAGAATACTAACAGCTTATTGACTAATGGCTTTGTGCAATTTATTTATTGTAAATGATACTAAAAACTTCCTTTAGAAGTGCTTTTCTTTTTAACTGGACACTAGTGTGATTATAAACGATCAGAGCAAGCTCTGTTCAGGAGAAATCCTGTACAGTCAAATTGTGAAGAATCGGGTATTTCTGAAATGCAATCAAGTCTGTGTACGTAGAAAGTAATTAAGCAGCAGAATTGTCACTTGGATTTTATGGTGGTTTTACCATGTTTTATGGTATTTAACTATGTGCTACTTTACTTACAGAGGAAGTGGAAAAATAAAACTAACTACATTTTCTTGGGGCTTACCCAGTAAGCCTTTTGTTCCTGTGGTGTCTAAAACCAGTGGATGGTTAACACCTCTATATAATAGGCATTTGCTGAAAGCAAAGACTTTCTCTCTCAATTATTATGCTAATAAATGAAAAATATTTATTTAAACCCTCAAGATAACTATCCTTCAGATCAGAGACATGGGATTTTATGGGCTAAGGAAACATTCTGGATTTAAAACAGACTTCTTTACAACTTTCATACCGTGGGAAGACATCAATGCACATCAGAAACAGTTCTCCCCACTGCAGTAATGCCTCAATGGCTTAAATAATGCAAACAAACGTTCCAAAATTTCCTAATGGAATAATTTAATAAAAAAAATCCCTGGTGGTTCACGTCTGGTATTGCTGAAGAAGATGCAGAACGCTAGAAACCATCTCGCGAGGCACAAGGTTAACTGCCACGTTTAGCTTTGTTTTCTATCAGAGACCCTTCGCTTGTCGTTGGGCTCTATAAATAATAGCACAGATAAGGAAAGGCCGGGGGGAAGGCTGGCTTTCCTCAGCTGTTTACCTCTGCGCCTGAAGTAGTTAGGAACAGGATTTACAAGCCTCAGGAGAAAGGGAAGCAGAGGTGAATACCGGTCAAGCAGGAGCTGATTTCGTGAAAACCTCGCTGAAAACAGAGCTCGCTCCTGACAGCGAGCCCGCTACCCTGCCCACAGTTCCACATCTCACCGGGAGAGTTAGGGGAGCAGAAAGAGGATTCTGGCTGTGAAAAGATGGAGCGCAGAAGCTCTCGACGCGTCTCGGGAGCGCACGGCCGAGCCCCGGGGCAGACTCGCATCCCCCGACCCCGCGGCTGGGTCCCCCCGGCCACAGAGCTCCCGCAGCACGACCCTGCCCTGCCCTGCCCTGCCCGGCCGGGACGGGACGGGGGCAGCCGGGGGTGGCTGCGGGCTGCCGGCCCCCTTCGCCCCGAGCTGCCGCCGGCTTCCCCCGGCGCGGAGCATCCCCGGCCCCTCGGCCAAAAGTTTCCGCGGGCCGAGGGAGGGCGGCGGGGGCAGCCGAAGAGGCGGCCCGGTAGGGCGGGGGGCTCGGGGCCGGCGGGGGGCTCCTACCTTCCAGCACCGAGCAGACTTGGTGCGGGGCCATCGTCTCCCGGCGGCGGCTTCCACTCGGCAGCGATCAGCGGCGCTCCATGGCCGCGGCCGGGCGCGGCGGCCCCCCGCGAGGGCGCTGTGGCCCGCGGCTACGGCTCGGCCGGCCCCCGCCCGCCCGCGGCCATGCCCGGAGCTTCAGCCTCCGCCTCCGCCTCCTCCTCCTCCCCCCTCTCCCGAGCCCGGAGCCGCCGCCGCGCTCAGTCCCATCTAGAGCGGGGCTCGGCGGGCACCGTCGGGGCTGGCCCGCCCCGGGGGCCGGGGAGGAGGCTCTCGGTGAGACGCTCCGCTCGCAGCCCGGCGGCTCCCAGCCGGTGAATGAAGCCGCTTCGAGCCGCGAGGGGGGTTTGCTCGCCTCAGTCGCTTGTACGCATGTGCCCGCCCCCCGCCGAGCCCCGCAAGCAGCCGCAGCCGCCGGGGCCGCTGCGCGCCCCCCGCCGGGCCGGGCACCGAGCGGGGGCGGCGGCCCCGTGCCCTGGGAGGGCAGTGCCGGGCGGTTTCCCCCGGCCCCCCGCGCCGCGATTCGCCCGGCTGCGGAGAGGGGCCCGGCGGCGCTGCCCGCCCGGGGGCTCGGCTGGAGGAAGGTGGAGAACGGATGTGCCCGCCTTTGGCTGTCCGGGGGCGGCAGGCAGCCGGCCCCCCGCTCCGCCGGGCGTTCCCCCCTTCTCCCCCTTGCTCCCGGCGGAGCCCCGGCGGCGTGCCCAGCCCGGCTGCGTTGTGCTGCCTGCGGGTCGGGAGCCCGGCACACGCCCTTGTGCGGCTGCTGTGACGGCTCCCACGGAGCCGTCACTCGACACGAACTTAAGCAAGGGGCGCCCGCTGCCCGCTGCCCGCCCGGCTGCCGCCCCATCACCTCGGGGCAGCCGGCGAGAGGAGCTGTACGTGCCCTCGGGCGGGGGCCCGAGGTGGGACACCGGGCACGGGCTGCCTGGCTCCCGGGAAGCGCCTTCCGCAGGGCAGGGGGACCAAGAGCAGCCGCCGGGCAGCCGGGACCGGGAGACCCGAGGCGCCGCAAGCTCCCGGGCCGGCCCCGCAGCGCTGCGCCCGCGGCTTCCCCGCGCCCGGCCCCGGGCTGCATCCCCAGGGTGCTTCCCGGGGGGTCTCGGGGCTCGGGCACCCCGTGGAAGCAGCCTGGAGCCCACCCCACGGACACGGCAGTCGGGCCTTTAGGTGCTGGTGCGCAGCCTGCGGGGCCGCCTGCTCCAGCCTCGGGCGTGGGCGTGAGGCGTGAAGCTCTGCTTGCCTTGCGGTGCGGTGCTTTGCGTTTGAATCAGTTCTTTCTACGGCGTTCAAAGGCCAGCACGTCCTGGGGGAACACGCCACGCTCCTGCTCCTGGCTAGCGGCCTGAAGGGGACATCCGAGACCTTGGAGGAAAGGTCCCCAGCGCCTCTGGGCATTACAGAACCATTTCGGTGTTCTAAACAGCGTGATGTGAAGTATTAAGCTCGATGCTGTGGCAAAATCCCAAGTTACATAATTATATTATTCCGCTTACTCGAACTGTCCTTTCAATTTCAAATAGAGACGATACAGTCGCTTCTCAAAGGGGAGTTTCCCATGAACTGTTAAAGAGCTGCTGCATTCCAGCACTGGGTAAAGCAGTTTCTTTCTATTCACCTTGTAACTGTACATTTTTACAGTGGTAGGAGGAAATGTTCAACTCTACAGTGAAAATTCCTATGTAAAAAGTAGTCCTCATTAGGTGGATCTGCTTTGTGATGGTGTTTTTCTCTGCTAACAAAAATGTTTAACTGTAGCAACCCTAGAAAATACCAAGCAGAGTAATAATTTCTACTGTATCTGTGCCTCATCCACAGGTTTTTATCCTTTCTGAAGTACATAAGGAAAAAATTTAAACTGACTATGCTGTTGTGCAGATTGTTAGGGGTTGCTTTTTTATTACGTTTTTTTTTTTTTTTTTGAATGCACAATGTAGCTGATGGCAAAATTTGGCTCTGGTATTTTTATTGCTTCTGATGATACAAGAAATGAGACAACCAGCCTGATTCTGAGATTGCAAGCTGAATGTGCATTCAAGTAAATGATTTGTAGTCAATTGTTTCACAGAAAAAAAAATAGATATAATAGTAATGTCTCGTGCTCAATACGAGTTGGTAGTAATTGCAAGGAACCGGTCTGCTATAGCCAATTTAACTGAAAAGTTGCACTTCTAGTTTGTCCATTAGGAGGTCGGACAGAGCTATTACACACTTGGAAAAGCATAGGAGCATTTCCAGCCTCTCTTCTCGGGGTTGCATCCATCTGTCAGTGTGGGAGACCTGGGCAGCAGCATCCACGCGTGCATTTGCGACATATTCTGCTACCACTTACTGCTGCTTTCAGAGAAATTCCTCATCTGTACATCCCTGTTGCTTTATCTCATTACAATTCTTGTGATAAGTGGTGCTTTAAAATACTCTACAGTAAACTGGTGACAGGTCTAAAAAAACTTTTGCTTCCCACTTTCTGAGCCTGCAGAGTGCCTTCTCTTCCAGGGAAGAGAATGCTGTGCCATCAGGTCAAGCTACCATTAAGCTTGAGTTTAGTAGTTAACAAAGATTAAAAACTGCTTTTGGACAGCCAGGTGTGCATTCTGCTGCCTTACTGAGCTGTCATCATTCTTGAATGGGAGCTGTTCCTGGAAGGGAATGGGATCACTCATTTTCATACAGTTAGTTAAAAACTTGCACAACCAGTTAAATAACGAGTCAGTTGAACTGCTACAATAAAAGTTTTGGATTTCCATTATTAGAACTGATTTTGCTTCTTCCCAATAGTTCTTCCTTAAAACTTCTTTTTGTTTTACTGTTCGGCAAAGAAGTTTAAATTTTAATATTACCTGACATATTTGCTGCTTTCAGGTAGCAGATTGTACATCACAAATAGCCTTGGACCGATAGTCAGGTTTTGACCTTGTTTGAGATTACCTGGGTATTGTTTTTAAAAGAGGTTGCAAAAATACGGATGTTAAAAGTGAGTAATTAGGAAAGGAAGTTAGGAGTAGCATTTTAACTGTTCTGTTGCTTGGGCTTGTCAATAGGATTAGGTGCATTTGTTAAATCTTAATTACATATAATTTCTAATTAGAAAATGATGGAAGATGCAGGTGCCTCAGTGTAGTAATATATGTAATCATACAGAAATGTATAATTGACTTTGTTATTTACTACTGAGTTAAGAACACTGCAAACTTTCTAGTAGTCGTTAAGAATACTGATAGTCTTCAGGAAGCTTACTGTGCACTTCTGTATTTGCTAGGCAATATAATTAGATCTGAGCATTAGAATACGTCTAAAAACTTCTCTAGCACAAGTCATGCAACAAGGTTGGAATATATTTTACATTTTTTAAGGATTGTATCACAGAAGGGATTCCATTTTTCACCGAAGACAGGAATTAATTACAATAATGGTGCTATGTGTTTGATATTTTCAAAGTGACGGCTGTGGCTGGTATTACTAGAGCCTCAACAAAAAGATCCAGTTGCCAAAATGGGGGAAAAAATCACATGGATAGTATACAGCTACTGAAACAGCATAGGAGTATTTCAGACTTAAAAACTCAATAGCTCTCTGTTTCTTGACATATGTCTCAGTCTTTGATCAAAAAAATTGCTTATTCCTTTAGAATACATTTGAGTCACAGATGGTAAAAAAAAAATCTCTTTGGTAATCAATATCTTTAAAGCTAGCACATTTAGCCCTCTGACATTGTTTTGACAAAACTAAGCTCTGATGACTATAAACTAATATAGTAGAAGTGTATGGGTTGATTTCTGTTCTATTAAGTGGCATTTATCTGAAAGAAGTTCTAGAAGTCCTGAATTGACTTGGTGCATTTATAGTTATTACTCTTCAATGAGTTGTAGCAAATCTTTTTAGTTCAGCTATTACTAAAGATGGCCTCATCATAGGAGGGATCCCCTACTATACAGAACATGCCTATTAATCTGCAGCAGAAAAGTTGGTTCTTTTGTTGGGGATTATACTGCATTAATGATAAATCTAGCAGGAAGATTCAGTCTTAAAGCTTCTCATGGAAAATGAGAACAAAGCAAGCTGGTATTTCAACAGCCATCTGTCAGTTGGCATGTCAACAGTATTTTTATATAGGTGAGATTTCACACCGAAGCAGCCTTCCAATAGCATTTCTCACCAGGGCTGTATTAGGGTGGATGTCTTTTGAAAATTTACGCAGTTAAAACTGTTTCTCAGTTCCAGTGAAGATTACCTGGAAATACACTTTCTAATTGATGTTGCTTTCTTAAACTTGCTCATAGAAGGGTAACAACCTTACTAAAACAATTTTTTGATGCCTATGGAATAGAAAGAAAGCCAAAGTATGACACAAAACCTTTGACAAGAGGTTTAACACTATTTAATGCCTTAATTCAAAATAATATGCATGGACTGTTGTAAGCCAAGCTCTGAGCAGTTAGAACCTGTCATAAAGTTCATTATAAGAAAGCTATTAAGGCTCCAGGAAAGTGTTGTACATGAAGGAATGCAATGATGCGCTACTGAGCATGCAAACCACCTTAAAGCAACAGATACTGAGTTCATTGTTCTGTTAACTTGACAGCAGCTTAAATGTCAGCATGAGGTTATTTCATTCCTAATTGTTTTTTTCCAAAAAACATAAGGAGGCTAATCTATGCTTGTTATATTGTGACAGAGAGCTACAGCTGACTTTGCTGCCACAGTGGCATTACACATTTAGCCTTATTCTCCAACCATCCAAAAGAAAGAACACATTAAATTGTGCTTCATCTTAATTATGAAACCCTTTATTAATTTTGCTATTAGGAGAGAATTCTATCAATGGGGTTTAACAAATACAATAGCCTTAAGGATTTATCTAAAAAAAAATATCTACCTTTTCATGCTATTTTAAGAGAAATATTAAAGGTGCATATTAAGAAAATATGCCGTTCTGAATAGTTGGGGGAATGTAATATGACAGTCTCCTTTGTTGGAATCTTACCAGTTCATATAAGAAACAGCAAATGAAAACTTGGTAACCGAAGAGACTTTCAGTACTTTTCTCAGTTTTGGCTTGGAGCTGCTATTATAATGGGCAAGTTCAGCATTGGCCCCGTAACAAGGTGTTTCAGTTATGATTCAGGGTGGATACAATCAGTTCAAGTTTTGTACCTGCCCTCTTAACTCTTCCTGTATTGACAAGCATACCAGCTTTCAGGGTGGAGGAGATACTGATCACTAACACTACTGAGGTGATTGCCAGTAAGACCAATTATTTTAAAATTTAAGTTTGTTGAGAAAGTGTGTTCTAATTTATCAAATGGTATTTATTAATAATGCAGGCTGACATTTAAATGCACAATAATAAACTAATGTTCCTATATCCACAGTGATAACTATCAAAAATGCAAGCTTGATTACTTCTAGAGAGTATACCAGGGTCCCGATTACAGTGAGCCACTCTAACATGAATCACTACTTTAATACAGAGTTGAGCTACTCTTCTTTTGTAGTTATTACAGACTTACACTATTTGGGCATATTGTACATTGCTTATTCTGAGCTTCCTATTATGTTCTTGATTTAATCTTTGCAAATTTCATCCATTAATAATGAATTTTAGGGAGTCAATCCTCATTCTCCTTCCACTCCAAAATTCTTTTAATTTCTTTAAAAGACAAGAACATCCGACCAAACATTTCCCCCACCTTTCTTAAAAATAAATGGCAAAAACACCCCAAAAGTTACTTCCATGACTTTAGGCCTTCCTAAAATAAGCATGGTTATAGTTTACTTACAAAAGCAGTTTGTGTCATGCTAATACATTTTATGACTATAGTGTTTTTTTTTTTTTAAATGTGTCATCTTCTCTCCAGAACCAACATATAAATACTGTATCTATGCCATGAGCTACTGAACTAGCATCAACTCTGCAGGTTTCTTTTAGTTCTCCAATTCTTAAATACTTAACTATTGCACATATGGATTTTAATAAACAAAAATGCAGACTACTTCAGGTTGAACACCATTTAGTACAATCAATTAACTATTACATCATCTGAGAAATTGCTCAAGATGAATTTTCAGAAAGGCAGTTTACTTTGCAGGAATGTATAAATGACAATACTCATTCAAGTAGTACAAAGTATTCTGCTCACTGAAATGCTAAACGTTATTTACACAGCTTTATTTCTATCAGATTATTACTAAAGAATGGGTGGTATGTAAACAATGGTACATGCAATATGATCCCTCATACTATGAAAAATAAATTTACAGTTTTGTTAAATAAAGACCAAATGCTATTATATACATTTTTTTCCTGGAAGGCCTTATGAGACATTCAGCTCCACCTTTAATACGTTCCAAATAAATATCAAATAATGCAACATTTACAAATAGCACACCAGCAATATTTTCCACAGTAATCATTTTACAAATCATAATTTAGTATTTCAATTAAGCAAATGAGTAGCAGCTCCTTCACAAATATTAAGGCATGTCACATAGCATCAAAATGGAACCGATGAGCCTCCTGTCGTTTCTCTCTGTCATCTGCTTTCTGAAAAATAAAAATAAAAATAATTAAACACTTCATAGGATCTAGAGCAATGCTGTTACAGAAATGAGCTGTCAAATGTCAGAATGGTTGATTTTTTCCAAGTCGCTCATTTGACAAAATGCAAAAAGCTTAGTAAAAGCCTCAATAATTAGCTTTTAAATGATGTCAGTTTGTAAAAGCAATGATCTACTCAAGATTGGCTTCTGCTGTTAATGCTCAGCTGTTTTTTTATTTATGACCCATTATTTTCTGTTGTTCTATATAATGCTTTTAAAAGAGGAATATTTCAAAAACAAAAGATGTTTGCTAGCATGTATTTATTTAGTTTATGTTATAAATATGAGATGAAATCACTCTGGATTAACTGTAAGTGTTGCCATCTATGTTACACTTGAAATGAGATTTTAAAAAATGTTAAATACAAATTCAGACAAAGATGGCAGTTCAACAATTAACAGCACCAAGTGGGCTAAAAACAGACTGTTCCATGTTTTTGTTTTTATTGAGAAAATGTGAGGTAGGATGTCTTTCCCTGCTTATTTATGCAGAGCACACACTGATCTGCTGAAAGAGTAGCTTGGATGGTGCTTGGAAAAGAGAAGCATATTTAAGTTGTACCTAGAATCCAGGGAATGTGCAATTACATGTCCTCTCCCACCTGCCTCCTCTTGTGTTTTAAAACAATGGCAGAATAGGAAAGCAGTTGTTCCAGGATTTTGAACGCACTGTGAACTTTTCTAGAAACCAGTGTTTTTCTCATGACAGACAAGTCTCTGTAAATCTTATCGTAAGAAAAATCAGCAAAAACAGATTTCAATGATTTTTTAGCTTGCTTATACTTTTTTTTGATGATGAGTAAAACAAAAAAAACCCTTTACAGTATGCTGTTGTGTGGGCATTCAGATTTGTACCCGAGTTGATAAATATACATGACAATTTTGGTAGAAATCAGTGCATGTGTTCTGCCATGAAAGTTTGTCATCTGCTCTGGCTCAAGGCCAAAGATTTCCTCATCACACAATGTTTATACATGACAGCGATTCCATTGGGTTAACTATGGATTTTATTGCATTTCGTAGCAGCAGCAGAGCTGTCAGGGAAGTTTAACATACATCAGCCTGGCTTTTTGGCAGAGACTTTATCAATTCCAATAGTATTCTGAATGTCAAAAACAGGGTGGGAAAAGGTGAGTGGCATATTCTGACACTGAAATGCTTGTCACATTCCACAATTTTTTGTGGTCTCACTTAGAAAGTAATTTTCACTCCATTTTTTGTCTGCTTCATGAAAAAATTACCACTTCAAAATTTGACTAACTTATATTCTGACGAATCCATCCAAAGCTGCCTAGTAGGATTATCATCAATGCATAGTGCCAACACCACAAAGCAAATTAAAAAGAATCAGAATACAGGAACATTGAGGTCCTTAGCTAATGTAGCAGACTATACTGTTGTAAGAGGAGTAATAGTAAAAACTAGGAACTGAGATTTGAAAGCCTTTTTTTTTTTTTTTTAAAGTGGATACAAAATTTCTAAGGAATGACAGAGCAACATAATATCCCTAAATACCACAGTTATTTAAACAATATAGTAGCAGCTGGTAAATGAGTGCGTAAGAACTATTGTAGACTACGAACTTCGACTACTTATCTGCAGAGGTCAAAGTACATGGTTTATTTTAACTGCTGAATAGAACACTGCAGCTTACAGACCAGTATATCCTCTGGGGGAAAAGAAGAGATTGTAACTGCCTGTACATTTCCCCTTTCTTTCTTTGTGATAGGTACTCTAGAAATCTGCAGGGGAAAACAGCATTTAGGCAGAACAGTATTTTTGTGAGAGGGTTACTGAAAGAGGCAGTAAAGCAAGCATAAACTCAGAAACAAGCAACTTTGGAATTTAATCCCCCCAGTCATGCCAGTGATGCACAGTTCAGCTGTGGTCAGGATTCTTTCTTGTTCTGTACCTCAACCATTTCTTCTAAAAATTGGGAAGGTAAAAAATCAATGTGAGGGCATTGGAAAATTATTGGAATTAACAAGTATTTATATAGTACTCTGAAAATACACATAATATATCTAAATATTTGTGCCTATTTTGAGCAAGATGCAGCTGCTGCAAAGGAGTTTAACATATAAGCAATACCATTTCATTCACATACACTTAATGGGGTTTAAAAGGGTTCAGAAAGCAAACACTTTGGGCTGAGTGCTTTTTTACATTAAAATACATGAATTATTACATAAAGAATTGTTTTCAACATTGACATTAAACCTCAGTTTCTCCAGATAGAATTGGTATATAGTTAATCCTTCACAACCCAAATTTATTTTATTTTTTTTTTATATTTTGTTACTTGTTGCTCAAGATGTCTTGAAGACAGAGTTAAACCCAGTCAGTGCATAGTCCAAGCTACCATTTAGCAATGCTTTCTTGGTACATTAGGACACATTAAGGACAGTTGTCATAAAATTTGTATTTCCTTGCTTTGGGTGTTTCATACCCAGCATTGCTATTATTTGGAGACTGTATTTAACATTTTGAAGAGTGGAAAATGACAGACAAGTAACATTTAAATATGAAGCATGCGCAAAGCCTATCTATATATTTAACAAGGTCATTTTATTTCCACAAGCACAAAATAACAAACAGTTCTACCATGTCAAAATGTGCAGTAATTCTATTTGACAGCTAAGATTATGGTTTGGGTATGTAGTAGCATTTATTGGCAATTCTGCCAGTTGGATATGATTGCGAACTGCACATAGTTAAGAAAAATGGGAACGCATTTCTTTTGTGACATGAAAGGCCCCTTTCAAAATGCTTCTTCAAATCAATGGATTTCTATACACTGCATGTATAATTCAGACACACAGAGCAAGCGGCCAATATGCACACGACTGACTCCCTATACCGTCTTGAATGCTAATGTTAGTGCAATCAACAAAGATAAAGAAAAAGAGATGTTTTCCTTTTTCATATTACCAGCAGAACTCAAGATAAGTAAATTGAATTTATGTTCCATTTTCTGAGTACAGTGCTCCTTTAAACTCTGCAAAATAGAACACTTAGATATAAAACAAAAACTTTGCATTTAGTTGGGAATAACAGCTTAATAGCAAAAGCTTATCCATGTTTCTTGTCACTTCCCTTTTTAAGTGTCGTAGAGTTTAAATAATAAACAATGCCAATTTTTAAGCTTGCAATAAATACTGAATTAATAATAAATACCTTTTGGGAATTAATGCAGTATATGTCAAGTTATACTGCAGAAAACTACTTAAAAACATACAACATTATAAAATATCAGGAAATGTTAAATAGTGTAGAAAAAATACTACTAATTAAGCTTACCTTTTCTTGCCAGTGTAATATGCCAATTATTGCCAGGATGAAGACACAGACACCAATTAATGCTATAGCTGTTAGCAGCACAATGTTACTTGGGGTCAGATACAGCTTGGCACTCCAGCTATACAAAAGAGGAAAATCCAAGGAAACATTAATACCCTTCATTAGGAAGCAGAAAATAGATTTAATTTAAAAAGATGAAAAGAACTTGCTAGTGTTAACACACAACAACTTGGTCCACAGAAACCTAGTGGCTATACTTGAAGACTGGAGCTTAATGGTCTTTACTTAGAAATATATGGCTTAATATAATTATTTTCAGGTAATGCCATGTTGAAATTCAGCTGCTATATAACTATCCAGGAATGCCATGGATATCCTCAGGGACTGATGTTTTCCTCATTAGATTTATCTCACACTGTCCCCCTGGGACAAAGTAAAGTGCATAGGAAAGCCTTCCACAAAACTGTCTGGGACCTGGGGAGATGGAGAAGCAGGGTGAAGTAACCTGTAACAGACTGTTTACCCCACAAAGGAAGCTCTTCTTGAACAGGCTCATGGTGAATACTTAGGACTCTCTCAGTCTGAAATTTACCCACGGACAACTGTAGTTGTAGGCAAAAGAACCAGCTGATTATGTCAGGAAGATGCTTGGAGAGCAATAAAACTAGGCACCTTAAGGCCATCTAGAAGACATCTCCAGAATGTTGTGGGGTCCTGAGGCTCAGTAACACCGTGCTTATACTCCAGGCTTCCCATCATGGGAAAGCTGTCAGCAGGATCCCTTATGTTGAGGCCTCTCAGGAAATGACACATAATAAATGCTTCTTAAATTCATGTTTTCTTTTAATATGAAATCTGATTTCTCCTGGAATTCTATCCTCCACTATTCTACAGTGTCCATGAATTCTCTCTATAAGAAAGCAAAACTAGTTTAAGGATAAGACTACTGAGAAAGTTTCTATATAATGCATACCTTTAAATACCTCAAGTTTCTAACTAAATTTTCTACTTCTAGCAGATGTTATTCCTGTGGTTGTTAATTAGCAACTCAAGTGGCACATCACTTCTAAACTGTTATTTGTTCTATAGTAAAATTAGCTGCTGAAACTGATGTCAGAATTATTTCTGCATGATAAATGCAACTGACCTCACTAGTAGATCAAGCGGCAAAAAGCAGCTGGAATATGTGACTTATGTTTTCTCTAATAGCAAAGACAGAAACATGCTTGCTTTCTGGGATAAACATTTTAATTGCAAAATGAATTCAGTGTTGAAGCTCTTGCGTAAGTAACCCCTTCACCTCTACTTAAAGAAAAACATTCATACCTATGGCAACAGATACCATTCAGAAGGGCTGAACCAAAGCTTTTATATGCAACTAGGCAGAAACTGCATGTTTG
Organism: Anser anser; assembly: GCF_964211835.1. Taxonomy (NCBI): domain Eukaryota; kingdom Metazoa; phylum Chordata; class Aves; order Anseriformes; family Anatidae; genus Anser; species Anser anser. Next base: position 5,141,747 of record NC_139732.1, read on the forward strand.
GTGAAACAAAAGTACTTGCTTCCATCATTACCATGCTTGCAATTTGTCAAAAAGAATGCTGGTAAATCTAGCAAGTAAGTTATTATTTACAAGAGTTGAGCTGGTAATAGGTTTTGATTGTTAATGAGTCCATGTGAATACTCACAAGTATTCTGCCCAGTCACAGAAGCAACAACATGAAGAGAGCTAACTCCCTCCTCCTTGGCTGTTTTTTGATTTACTTTCTAGACAAGTGGCTTTTTAACCTACAAATAATGCCTAATTTTATAGGCATTAATAATGTAATTTTGTGAAGTTCAATTCAAGATGATGAAATTACCTTCGAGGAACATTATGAGGATATGGGATGACTATAAGCTGGGAGTTTGGTATGATAGCTGTCCATTCTTGTTTTCTTATGGACTGAAAGAAAAAGAAAGACTATATCAATTCCTAGCAAACGATTCATAATTTAAGAGCAAAGATTTCTGAAATTCTCTGTTGAAACATAAAAATCAACTGCTTTTTTTTTTCCTTTTGTAAGTATAAGTGACTATTCCCTTATGGTCATTCAAGCTTTTTCTTCTAAAAGCTCCAAAAACAACAACAAAAAGCAAAATAAGTGCTGCTGGCATGAAACACAGCATCTGCTTAAAAAGTATAAAGCAACAACATATTAGGGAAAGAAGAAAAGAACCAATTCTGCAGAGGAATTTTATGCAGGCAAAGCAATTATCCAAATCACAATTTAGACAGTATATTAATACAAATACCTTAAAGTAGTACCATCAGGTTTTTAAAGACTGAGAGTGGTCAGGACCCTACTTTCATGGTCCACCTGAAATTTAGGTTATCATGGCAATCTCCACCTCCTATCATATTGATCATGGTGCCAGCACTGAAGCAGAAAGGATTCTGAGTTTACAGGCCAGCCAGACCAGCCCCAGGGAAATCTTACATCTGAGACCATAATTTATCCACCAGGCCTAATATGCATTTATGATACGAACAAGCACCATATACCTAACATTTACAGACAATTCCAGTCATCTTTTGTTCTTACTGTTATAGCTTTAGGGCTTACACTCACCCCCAAAACCAGGCCTTATAGGGTGTTTTTTTTGCAAACTTCTTTGATATTTGTACTTCTGAAGTAAGTGTCCCTAGCAGTATTTCTCTCCAAACTCTATTAGGAAAGGTAACACCACAAATAGTAGTGTGACAATCTTAAATTTCAACTAACCTTTTCTCCTAAAGGACGAGGAATGCCAACATACAAATGGTCGAGGAAATTAGCACTACGTCCCAAGCCTAGCACATTGTATGGCAACTGGAGAGCAAAATGTGCTGATTGGCTAAGTTGTCCAGCTGCAATAAAATTAGAAAGGAAACTCAAGTTAGTATTTTGAAAAAAAAACAAAAAACAAAAAACAAAAACTGTTCCAAACACACATTTCTGGGTCAACCATAAAAATGTTTAAAAAAGTTGAACGACCGCATGATTATTTAACTCTTAAAGACTCAATACCACATTTCCAAACTACTTGTGGGCACTAGAGAATTGCTTAAATGCTTGAGATTTCTAGGTAAGATGATTCTTTTGAGCACCATTTCTACGTCAAACAAACTCTATTTGTTACTAGTTGAGAAGAAATGAGCTGTTGATGTTTGTTTTGATATGGTTAGTGCCAAGTCTCTTGCCCCACTGATTTACAAGCTCAGACTCAACATGTAAAGGTTCGCATTCTTAGTAGTAGTAATCAGTAACTATTGTTTTTTTTTTTTGTTACAAAATTAGGTAAGAAAATGATCATAAATTCTCAAATAATAATTTGATTTAATGACAACAGGATTACAGTGGTTGCAAGTCACATCCTCACAAGAACATGTAATTGTAAATAACTATGTGAGACTAAGGGAAAAACAACATTCTTTGTTGGAGCTATCTACAGGTTCACCAACATCCTATTTCTAAGGTAGCCAATTACTCCATTTAAGTAGAACTCCTGTAATCTCAATTTCTGGCAAACTGATCCAGATCCTATGGGGATTCCTTTTTTTTTTTTTTTTTTTTTATTCTCTAGAAAGCCTCTTAGCAAGTGATCTGGTTCCACAGCACGAATATTAGCATCTCATAAGCACCACAGGGAATTCAGCCCTGAAAATAAAAGGGGAAAGTGGACTGAATGTGCACGCTTGCAACTTAGATGCCTATTATATACAGTGCTACTAACAGCTGTGATACTTCTGAAAGCCCAAGCTCCAAAGCTGACATAACTACATTAGAATATGTTTTCATTAAAAATGACTTTACACCACAAAACTAGAGAATTAAAACTAGAAACACCAACTCTTCAAGTAAAGCAACAATTAAATCATAATATTGCTGATATTCAAACTTTCTGCACATATTCACACCTGAACATTTTAAGTTTAGCAATATTGTATGCAATATTGCTAGAGTTCAAATATGGTTTCTATACAAAAAGAAGTCATAGAAAAATGTACTACATACTATATCACCACATATAGCAACCAGAAAACCCCTCTTAACAGAATTCGGGTATTCATTAAATGATTCAAGCTTTTACTATGAACACAGTCTTCTTTCTATATAGTGAATAGTGAAATTCTACCTAATGAATCTTGCAATGTCAAGTGACTACCGAAATTAAACTTCCTTTGATTGTCTTATACATGCTGCAATGTTTACATAAAGTGTCTAGCAGCTATTACAGCAATGAATTTAGTGTCCACCTCACAATCCAATTTAGTTAAACAGCATGAGAGCTCAATGCAACAACAAAGAGTAAGCAGATTTCCAAAAGCTATAAGGGCATGACTTAACAGCATGTAAAAGGTCATTCTATCACAGAAGGCTTAAAACAAAAACAAAGCCAAAACAGCAAAATGAAAGAGCTTTAAATGAGAATTGTAAAAATTATCAGTCCATACAACCTCAGCCATACAGCTGCTTAAACACATCATGACTTGATCCATACAAGCAATCCAAAGAATCTAATCGTAGGGTAATATTACACATAGTCATGGATATTGGTCTTCGAGTAAACCTGAATAATTTATTGTTCTGTGGTTCCTAGCCCACAGGATTAATATTTTTGGTATACACGAGCTGTAATTATGACCCTATTCATTTCATACTAACTACAAAGTCAAAAATAAGTCTATTGACATATTTCAAGAGAGAAAATTAAAAGGCTGAAGTGAAAACATGAAACAACGGATCAACCTGAAGCTCCATCCAGGTTGAGCCTTGCTTGTGTAATCGCAAGGGTCTGTCTGGTATGTAAGACATGGTACATCAAAAAACGTATCAAGAATAGTTTTTGTAAGCTACACGCTGCATAAAATAGCAGGCTCTCTCTGCCAAAGGTGATCTTATCACAAGAAGATCTAGAAGGAACTGTATTTTTCCCTCAGCAGTTTGGCTTGTCAACACGGTAAGGAGTCAGCCAGTACTGCTATGGTTATGGAGCTGCTAGTCTTATCTGAGTGTAAAGCAGCAGATGGACAGACTTCAAGGCCAGGCCCTCACACAAAGCAGAAAAAGAAAAGGTATTTTGAGGTCTCTGATGTTGCATGAAAGAGGGAGAAAGCAAGCAGGAACACAATAAAATTGGATTGTCGTAAAGAGGGAAGAAGTAGCAGAGAGGAAAAAAAATGGAGTAAAGAGATGGCGATGGCTAGAGGTAGCCAGATGTTCATAGTACGAAGTTTAACAACAATCCTGCCATTCAACTTGTTCAGCCCTTGACTAGGCAACAATCTAATAAATTTAAAATGCTTCTCTTGTGCTGGTGCTACAATATGAAATTGGCCTTGTGCAGTTTATGAAAATACTCCAGTAAATTAACCAGCTGCTCTACATTAAAGTATCTGATCTTTTTTATGTTTTTCTGAGTCCATATGGACACTTAGTTCTAAGAAAATCAGTTTGTGTTACTGACAATAAAATAAATGAAACCAAAAATATCAAGTAGGTAGTCTTTTCAATAAAACACCAAAGATCATTACTGTGGACCACGCCAGCTTGCAAAAATGACATAACTGCAGTTTAGCCAAGGTCAGAGCTGTTAATAAATAGAGCTGTATAAACTGATACCAGTTCGATAAAGCCAGTATTACTGCAGTCTTCAAGCAAACACATTCAAAACCTGTGAGATTCAGTAATGCTACTATTTTATTATCACAAGTGACTTTTTGCTTCTCGTTTTTTAAACTTCAGCATCCTTAAAAAAAAGCCCCTGAAGTTGCATACATTACTAAATTCATCTCGTGCATCCCCTCAACTCACAAGAACAGCTTTAATTCAATCTGTGCTCAACTTCAGCCTACTCTAGTTTTTGTCAGGCAGTGTTGAATGTAGGATTCAGCTGAAAAACGGTCAGAATAATATTAGAAATTTCTTAGAAGCCAATAAAAAAACAGAAATGCAGATGTAGAGTTAAAAATCCTGGATGACACACACTTAACTGTGGCATCTCTGTAAAAATAACAACTCCAAGAGGTGAAATAGGGAGTGAAGGCGGCAGATTGCAGAAGAGAGATGAGAGTGCATGCCTGAAATTAGTTTGCCTACTTCTCCCAGATTTACAACAGACCTTGATTTGATCATAAAATTCATTCAATATTAAAAGTTGTTACAACTGAATTCCCTCTCAGAGAGGAAAGGTCTGTGGAGATGTTAACGAAAGATGTAAGACCCAGTACTTCTCAATTCTAATGCTTATTTTGGTAATTGCTATTCCTTGTAGGTAATTTAACAGTATTTCTTGTTTAAGATTAAAAGAGAATTGAGCAATGTAGAAGTAAAAGCACTGAGTATACGCTAATTATTATTCTGCTATCTTTTAACAGCACACTGGAATGTTAATAGTAGAGAGAGTAATTCTAACAATGTTTTAAAAAACCCTCTCAATTATGCAAATTTCCTGTAGTTACGACTTGGCAGATCAAAGAACCTTAAAACGAGTTTGATAAGGACAGCCGTATGTGCCTTGTTATTCTACTTTTTGCATGAATACTGTATACATGAAAGATACCATATTTCAGAACTAAAGACCTGCACAATTAGGAACATCAGAAACAGAACAGTGAACGTTTCTTCATTTACTGTATGATTTACTTTAGGCCAGGGATGGAAGGATAACTTAAGAATAGATAAGTTTGGCTTCAGCGGTCCAGCCAATAACTGTTCCTACGCTAAGACCAGTGGTAAAGACAAGTAGCATCAGTTGACATGAAAAAATAAATTGAATGCTGAACACCATTCTCATTAGATAAAGAACAATGTTGTTATTCATGTTACTTTTTGGGAAAGATATTATATAAAAAAAAATGTAACAAACTATCAGATTCCCTTATTATTGCTTTCATAAAATTCAAAGCTTTGGATATGGATTGTTCCATGGTATTATATAAAGAATGGAAATAAGCTGACAAAAAATAGCTTTAAAATGGTATTGATACTATATTGTTTAAAATTAATGTGGAAAAGATAATGTGTAGGTTTATAAATGGCCCAAAAATACCATCTGGGTTTGGTACTGTCAACCAATACACATACATGAAAGTGTTGCTTGAGGTATTTCCTGACAGTCAAATAGAACACAATTCTGATATAACAGGCAAATCTTTTCATGACAGTAACCTGTATACCATTAAAATTCCAGTTAGAGAAACATTTACTGAATTTTACAAGTAGGACTTGAAAGAGAAGAAAGTTCAAGTACAAACTTAATAAAATAGCTACAGAAAATTCAATTTTGAGAAGTACTTGCAGAAATTAAAGACAAAAAAATCTATTAATATATTACAATTCAGAAACCGATCAAAGAGTATTATAAAATTCCCTGTAACAATACTGTGAGGGTCATAAATACACTTGGAATTCATTATGAAATAACAGTAATGTCAAAACAGAAAAGGAAATTCATCATGATTGGACTCAGTTTTTTATTATTGTAAATATGGTAGTAGTGAAGATGAATGGTACTATAGCAGTATTAATCATATTTGATAGATGTTTCTCAGCATAAATTGTCAAAAACATTCAATTTCTAAAAGCAACCCCCTTGAAAAAAACACAAACAACCAAACCTAAGATAATGTTTTTAAGGAAAAAAAACGTTTATTTTCCTTGGAAGAGGAAAGTGGAAAACAAAGATTAAGAATGATACATAAATTAGGTCCAAATTTTAAACCAGCTTTCCTCGCCACAGATAAAATGAATGTGTAAGCTATGTGCATTCTTCCATGACAGATGCCAGTAGTTCAATCATCTTTATTTTGCCACTAGGTTATTTTATAAGATTGCATAAATAACGAGTGCTAAAGGGTCAAACACAAACCAAACCTATCTAAACTTGTAATTCTACATTTCCTCAAGGTAAGGTTTAAAATCAGCTTATATTTCTGTGAATTAAGCTTTTAATATATATTCTGCATTCAGACCCCATAAATACATTATTTTTCATCTTCTGCTTAAAACTAAGACAATTTATAAAAATTAACTTTATTTTAAAAAGCAGTATATCATAAATTATCCAGGTCTGCCAACATGCAATCCTCTACAGTTATCATTTATTGTATCCCACATTATATATAAAGTGTTTAAGGATTTGATAATACAGATTCTACTTGCTGTTAGACATAGTTTTATAAATGTATATTATGACCTCGTTTAAAATATAGGACTTAAGTCTGAAATTGTGTTAACTGAAGATATGTAGCAAAGTGAAAAACTGTTCCAACTACATGAACAATGAATCTAAATGAGTATAATTAGATCTGAGCGGAGGTTGTGTTGTAGTTTATTTGATTTATAGCTACTTTATAGCAGTTTCCTAAAGATGAAAAGATCTGTTTGATTGTATTACTAACGTGTTTATTTACTTATGCAAAAAAGTCTTTTTGTTACATAGGTAGTACTTCTGATTCTTTGATAGTAAGATTGTGCGTAGGTATCTACTCAAAAGTCACATGGCCAGAGGAACTATGAAGCTGTGTTTTCATTAAGTTAGTTTATCTTTGCATGTGTGTACCAAATTTAGGCAGGCCCACATTAAGGCCCGGTGAGCCTGAAGCAGTAAATACATTACACTACTTAAAACCCATTGATTTCTTCATTTAGATGCATGTTCATTCAATGAATACACTGAATGAACTTTAATTGGCAGTCTGGAAAGACGTTTTCTAATCCAGAAATTACAGTAAATTCCAGCAACTGTGACAGCAACTGTCAAGAAGCTTTATTAATGGCTCCATATTCCAAGAAGATAGCCCTGAAGAGTACAGAGGGGTAGTGACCCACTGCAAGGAGTTTAGTTAACAGCAGAAAGAAGAGATCAGTGAACACCAATTTTTATTACACAAATTTGTGAAAGTAAGGAGTTTTATTCTTTATAAAGATATTAAATAGGCTCCAAGCTGTTTACACTTTTGCTCATTTGAAAAAACAAGGATTTAGGTCTTTTAAAAAAAGGAATGAGTACAATAAAATGTCTTCATACATCTTCATGTACTTCAGGTACATCTTCATAACTGAACTCTACGACTAATATACAACATGTACGCAAAATAGGTCAAAAACCAAGTTACCCAGTTATCAAGAACAGAACAGGCACTCCAATAAGCAATAAAGTAAAAATGGACAACACAATAGGTATCTCTAGAGATCTCGCCTGAGTCAAAATGCCTTCAAAACCACGACATGAACTGTGAAATAAAACATGTCTGTATTTGCATGGATATCCATCCCGCATCTCTTTGCGAGCAGTCCTGTTTCCTGGCTGGAACACTTTTTAGCCTTACATTCTATGTCCCCATAATCCCTCCACAGAACACTAAGCTTTTGTCCGCTATGCTCCTTTGTTACTGCTTGGGCAAAAACATTTCAGGCTATGGCTAACTCCAACTGTATGTATATTGACCATATGGCCAGCCTGAGGACAAAAGAGACCAAATAACTGTTGATCTCTAAGTAAAGTCTTTTCTTCACGTGGAATCCTGTTTTCTACCTAACTGTTGATTTTTAAAGAACAGGTAAAGTTTTACTCAAGGCACATATGTTTCAATTAAAATTGGCTTCAGTACGCCAACAGATTCAAGTTATTTGGGACTACAAATAACCAAGACAGTACACTCAAGCAAGTTCCACGTCCACAGGAATTCAGGCTTTTAAGGAATAAGGAGAGCGATCCTGTACAAGCCTTTGCCAGTATTTTCCAGTATGGTTAAAAAGGTTGTACTGTGACTTGGCTCTGACAAAGTTTGCCAGCCTTCATCTTGATAATTTGCAATAATAGAGATATGCCAGTTGTTACCCAATGTGAACTGGCTGCCTAAGGGCCAGAGTCTGATATACTATTCTATCTGAGACTACCTGAAAATCTCTAAGCTCACGATGCAGTTCTGAGTGTTTCTACCTAAACAAGTAAGCTCTTACTAGAATTCACTTACGAAGAAAAACTTCAGAGCAATAAAACCGAGAACAAAACTGGTAGAATGATTAGTTGGTTAAAGTGAATTTGTGCACCTGGAAAGAGTATTCTGCATTTTCATATTGGCATTAATTACTAATTTAACCAACAAATGCAGGTTAATACTTTCAAGCCCATAGCACATATGAATACAGAAGTATTGCATATTTCAGGATATCTTATTTCTTTATCTTTTCTAGGGTGGAATAAACAGTTCTGAGCACAGTGTTAAAGGTGAGAGAGTTATCACTGATATATGATCCAATATATCCACATTTCTTCCCCTAGACTATTGCTATTATTTAGTCGTGTATTCTTATGAGATTATCTTACCTGACCCATTTTTCAGGTATCCATTTGCATCTACAGTTGTGTACATGATGTAAGGACCAGGCTGATTAACACCGAAAGGCTACAAGGGCGGGGGGGGGTGGTATAGGAAGGGAGGAAGAAGCAGGCAAAATTTTAGGAACACATAAAGCAATACTAATTAAATAGTAAACCAAAGACACTTTCACAGAAAAATGATTTCTTTATATGGATAATTCTGAAACCTTGTTATTGCTTTGCTCATGGTAATATATGAAAACTAATTTTCAAAACAAGGCTTATTAGTTCTCTAAGTACCATTTAGTTTCTCATGAAGAGCACAATACTACTCAGTCCTATGACAAAAGGTTTGATGTTTTCTGGGGAATTCTAAGTATACTAGAAAACTAAATTCAAAGAAATAACTGCATGTTCTGAAAAAAACAGAACTCATTCAATATTTTCTGAGAATGCACCATCTTGATGGACTTTCTGAATCTAAAAAGTACTACACAAATTCAAAATTGTTATTATTCAGTGGTATTTAATTAAAAATTGTTATTATTCAGCAGTATTTTATTTAATTAAAGTGGCTGAATAATTACTTCTCAAGTACCAATATCTATTTAAAATAAATTCTTTGGAGGCAGAAAATGTGTTTAAACATCAAAGTACAGTTACAGGGGGAAAACAGAAGAAAAAAACAAAGGGAGTGGTGGATTACTGAGTGATGAACCATGTCAAATGTACCTAAGTGAGAATGGGATGTGTGCGTGGGGGAAATTATTTGTTAAGGTGGGAGGGAGGGGGGAACAAGTGAAAAAAAAAAGATTTTAAATGTGTTTTTTTTTCCCCCTTCAAATGCCAAATTTAAGCTGATATTAGGGCATCCAGTTCAGTAGATGATCTTTCAGATGAGTTGCAGAAAGAACACTGAAGAAGAGATGACACAGTTCACATCACGCCTCAAAAATAGTAAGTTGTAAACCATAAGAATAAAGTGATAATGATGAAAGATGGGATCAAAGCTTGAAAAAGAATAATGAATTGGCTAGAATGAAAGGTAAGGAGACAGATAAAATATGTTAATGCAGAACTGTGAAAGATGAGTAAATAAGGTTAAAACATGCTTTATTTTTGCCAGGTAGCTGTATTCTGGCGTAACATACTTCATGATACTTTCTACCAGAATTTCTTTTACAGTGAAGGCATTAGTATTTCAATGATCTTTATAATGAGGCGCTCATCAAATCTGTTGTTCTGTTGTGAAGATCTACTTTCTAAACCTTTAGTTTTGCAATTAAGCTAATAATACTACCAAAACCCCTTATTATTTTGTAACAGAAATTACCCTTATGACTTAAAAAGGCTTGTAGAAAAAGTTCATATTTTTGCACAGCTAAGATGCAAACTCTAGCTTTGATTTCTCTGAGTTCCTCTTTTAGGCCATCTTTCACTGTGAAAACTAATCTGCTAACTGAAAGTTTGGTGGTTGATATGCAAGGTCTCTGGAGATGATTAAAACACTTGAAATAGAAATTAGCACATGAACATGTAACTCATCTGCAGAACCATTAGAACCAAGTACATTCCTTTCCCTTCTCTTCTATCCTTCATTGTACCCATATACTCTATGTTGGCCCATAAGTTGCTGTCAGGCAGCCCATGGCTCAGTCTGTCCCACATTTTTCTTTTATCTGTATATTCAGCCCTTGTGATGCTGCCTAACAATGCTCACTGCAGAATCAGTCAATTCTTTTTGTCTCTGAGCAGGCAGCTGGAGAAAGATATGGGTCTCAAATACATAGAACCTGACCAGTCATGATTTGGATTACACATTCTTCCAGTCAGTAACTCTTCTCAGTTATGTATGTGGACATCTCCCAGCATAATAAAGTCCCAGCTCATCTGAAGCTAAATAGTAAAGTTATAATTATACTTACAGTTATTTTCCGAGGACAGTCATTAGAACAGAGGCCACTGAGAACTGCAAGTACAAAAGGTGAGCTTACAGTGTTTATATTAACATCCATCTTACAAGCACAACCTCTGAAACCCATTAAAGTATATTAACAGATGTCATGTACCATTAAAATTCGTAAAGAAAATAACTTCCTTCTGTATGACTTATGTACTTTTTTTTTTTTAAAATCTGTTTGAGATATATTGCTTTGTAGAAATTAATCAGCTAATCGCTGTTTTGTCATACCTCATTTGTTAGGCAGCTTCCAAAAGATTTGCCAGTTGAAAAAATTCCAAATTATAACATGTTAAAAATAGTGGACTACACATTTTATTCATTATCCTTTGCTTCTAACCATTTAAAAAAATACTTGACAGATATTCAGCTTTACTGTTTTAACTGGTAGAAAGGAAAGCAAAGGCTTTTCCCCATATACTAGTGACAGCTTTACAATTGATTCAAAGAAATTCACTGAAATTCTAATAAACAAAACTGCCATTACCCATTTATTCTATGTATTCAAAAGTATTGTAAGCATATGGGTATAAAGCTACTTAATATCTAAAGCCTATGAGTTGTTAAATTACTTGTTAGCTTGAAAAATCAGTTAAATTACAGAAATACTAAACATTTATAAGTTTCACTAAGTGAGGGACAATGAAAGCCATCTGTTCTATAACTTAAAATACCGTGTCACATTATCAGAATATCATAGTAAAATGCCTTTTAAAAGAAAATAACAGCAAAAAGAAAAATAACAGGCACATACACATACAAGAAATCTAAGGCGTCATTACGATGGAACATTCAGACTTAAATGACAACAGTTTGGTTGAGAAGCAGCCCAGTAATGGCCATGAGCAGGGAAAAAGATACAAACAAGACCACATCGGTGCAGCAGACAAATAAAAACATAACCTCTCCACGAGTTATATTGCCAAGCAAGTGCTGCAGACAGAGAAAATAAACATGTGGACTGGATTTGATGGCAGGTCATTCTGACCGACAGGAAGCTTCTAAAGCATTTTCTATCTACTTTAAGGTTCCACTGAGGTTCAAGTATAAAATGTTTGGTGACAGTTAAGTACCAAGTGGTGTACATAAGATGTTCACAGCGTAGCAGTCTGATCAGAAAATATTCCAAACTAGAGTCAGAAATGGTACTGTTCTAGAAAAGGACCATTTGTAATATTCTGAGTGCAAATCTTAATAACTGTTATAACTCCAAAGTTATAATTTATTTGCAACTTAACATTTGAGACATCCAAATACAGAAGCATCTGTTGTTTTTATATAGTCAAAAAAAGTCTGGACATCTGGACAAATAAAATGAAGGTGTGGCAAAGCACAATTTGAAGACTGTCTGTATCTACTTTTAAAGCTATGAGTTTATTCTATATGTTAGACAGAGGTGTGTATGCAAGTGGCACCAACTCTTCCCATTTTGATGCAAAACAGCACACTGCAATTTGCTGTTCAATTTCACTGCTGGAACAAATAATCTGACCAAGTGCACTGGACATCAGATTTAACAAGCAAAACTGCTCTCATTGTCCATATACCAAGTAAGTGAACACAATGCATTTAGTGATACACCAATTGGCATAAAGCATGTTTTGTTAGAAATACTCTCCCTTTATCACAGCACAAATTTTTTTAGACCACTCTAATTCCCATTTTATGGGGTTTCTATGCAGAAATGCTCACACCCTGAAATGATGCTAAAAAAGGCTTACTTTGATTTTTAAGATATAAGTACATACATTGAATCAAAAAGCACATCAGAAATTATTCCTTTCCCTCATTCAAAATATCACAATTGTTATTCTAATATAACTTCATGAAGTAAAAGATTTTTCTAGAAGGCTTTCTGCATGCTCATGTTTATTATATTACCCATATGCAGTATTATTTAAAAAGAAGGCTTCCATCAACATGGCACATCACTGTAGTCTGTTATGATGAAAATAAATCCCAAGCTAAGGAGAAAATAATAAATACATCAGCCCGCAGTAGTGGTTGCAGTTCTTATGACATGTAGAAGGCTGAAGCATTAGGTGTATTTAAGTAAAATGAAGACAAACACAATCTTTCCACAGCAAACCTCCAGTTCACTGGTTTAGTTTTCTCCACATGAGTTTACTTACAGCCTCATCTTTTACTCTTGCTCAAAAAAAAAAAGTCAAGCAAGATAGACAAGCAATGGACTCAAAGCTCGACACCTCTGCAGTCTGGAAGAACATGGTAGGCCACGCAATTTGAACATTTAATTACTTTCAGTTACAGATACTATAATCTAACTCTAGCCTTTTAAACCAAGGCTTTAATTCACATACCCTTGCTATGTTAACTGTCATCCTAAATTGTTATAGTATGATATATTTTAGGAAAGCTGACGTTTAGGAAATTATTCTTACTATTTACTCTTTGCATTTTTTTTTTAAGTTGGTTACTTTCTGTTGTATGCACAGACGCAGCATTTCTTGTCATCTATCAATATGGACTGAAGGCATGAATCTTCCTTAAATTTGTTTCAGTTTGAATAACTCAGTTTCCCTGCAGATTTTATTTTAGACACTTGATAATTCTCATTCTCCCTTCAAAAGCCAGCTGAGAAATACAACTTTTAAAGACCTAGTACTGCCTTTAGAATTTTGCTAGAATGCAAAATTGGTTAATGAAAGCTCCAGGATGCAAGGAAGGACTTAGACTGCTTCTAGGTAACAAGTGAAAAAAGACACACATTCTTGTGAAAACAAAAATACGAGCTCTAAAGAAGATGAACACTTAAAAGGATATTGCCGTCAAAACTGGTAGAAAAAAAACCAGCTAAAGTGCTGAAAATAATGGCCAGAATCAACTTGGAATAAAAATAAGTACACTAAAATAAAACAAGAAAAAAAGTTAGATAAGTCATTTTTGTTTGGTATCAAAGTATAGATTCTGCAATATACTTATGCAGTCCCTAATATTTTCCATGCCATGCTTTTTCTTTTATCATGCGTAGAGCATTACCATAATATTACCATACACAGAGGATCAAATATTCCCCTAAAGATCTGATGTTGATTTGATTATATGGAAATAACTTACCAATAACTTTAACAAAATAGGCATCTGCCTCAAAGTTGTTTTTTAATGTATGGATAGCAAAGTCCTTGTTGGGATAACCTTTGCTTACTACAATGATATCCAAGATTCCCTAGAGGGAAAAAGAAAAGTTTAAGTTAGAGTTCTGATTTACTAGATTTACTGAGTTACTGAGTTACTGATTTACTAGATAACATCTAAATTTAGCAAGTAAATTCCCTTAGAGATGCAAAGGAAAAACATGGAGCATGTGCAGCAAAGTTTATGCTTCCACTACTAACATTAATACCTTTCATATCATATTAATCTTAGGCAATATTAGATAGAGCACTCCATCCACAGCTAACCAGGGCAACGCACGTGGTCTGTGGCTTCTTTCCTGCCACGGAAGACAGCAGCTCAAATGGAGCACATGGAAGGCCAGCAAACCTTTAGTCACTGATGGGCTGCTGCTACCTGCCCAGCTTCCAGAGAGCATCTCAAGGTAGCAGCAATGTCCCAGACTAAAGGCACCATCTGCCACAAGCTGTATAGCAAATGTTTATACAAAGCAGTCTACCAACGGCACAAAAAGACAGATACAGCAACACAGAGTGATGCTGCTTGCTGTAGTAAAGAGCTGAACTTACGTCTTCATATATGTCAAAGAAGGTTGCTACCACTGCATCCTTGATTTGATTTAGATCTGAGAGCTCCCAAAAAACTTTGAACATACGACGCACGCTCTTGCAGCTCGCATTATTGCATGGGACATTTTCTAGTAAAAAGGCTTGCTGGTTGCTGTAAAACATATATATAACAACTTACTTCCTATAAAAAGTCTAAAAAATAAATATTTTTCTACAATATTTTTCTAGTGTCCAATACAAATGAAGTAGAGTAAATAAATAAAAATATTAAAACAAAAACCCAAAGCTAGCAGCCAATAGTTACTTTCAAATCCATAAGCATTTATGTTAATTTCACAGGCAGAATTACAACCATCATGTCACGCCTGATTTAAACCTACCAATACACTAAATAAATAGTTCCAAATCAGCAGGAATAATTTCATTATTCTTACTTTATTCTGAGACGAGTTCAAGTGCACCTAACAACCATTTTCCTTAATCCCCCCCCATGGTCCCTCAGCTTATATGCTACTTGAAATGTGTCAGTGCTTTTTTCATTATTTTATGACAATCTGTTCCCACCCCAAGTTCTATTAATAAATTTTCTTAACACATTACATGATATTTTACACATTTAAGATTAAAACACATCTCCATTAGTATATCTGCAATTGTTTCAAAGCAAAAACCAAGCCAAAAAACTACTAGGATACTAAAAACTGGATGGGACAAACCAAGTTAGACATTTGCTGTCACACAACAAACAGAGAGAAAGGCTGTAATACTGAAAAAAGAAACAAACAAATCAGTGTAGCAGGTGTGGCATAGCAAAAAGCCTCCCTTCTGAAAAATTCATCTAATATGCATCAGTTTGTCGGTGGGAGACAGATGAGTGACACAGGGTTCATACCTGCAGGTTCATATATGTACCCTGATGGCTAGTAGCATCATACATAGCCTCTAATATTGTAAGGTTGCCACTCTCACTGGAATGGTGAAAACCTTCAGGACTTCACCAGCTGGGAGTCTGATTCCTTGGCAAGTCTCAGTTACTATCCTGGGAGCCCACAGGGATCCATCACTGCCTTGGCAGTGGGAACAGATGAAGTTTCCTCTTCTCTTTCCGGGGGCAGAGCCAGGAAATGGAGCAGCCAACTGCTGCTAGCTAGCAGCAAAACTAGCTAAGCATGTCAGAGCCCAGGGCAATTACCAAAAACACTTCTTCATTATGACCTTGAACATAATGCCATTCCAGAAGGTGGCAAAAAGGTGTTTTTCCGTATCTTAACAGCATCCAAGGCCTCCAGGATACAGTCACAGTAACTTCAGCTTTTTTCTTTAGGAAAGTTTTTGTTTCTATGGAATATTTCAGGTAATTTGCTTCTAATAAGAATCATATCCCACAACACTCATATTTCTGCAACATCCTTTTCAGAAGGAGAGGAGGGCAAAACATTCACCTTGAGGAAAAAATATTTCTGACAATGTAGTAATAGTTTCTTTGCACAATGTCAAGTTAGTATTTCAAAACCTACAATGGGAATAACATAGGATTTTGTTCGCTGTAAAATTTATCAAAAATCAAATGGGATATTTAAATATTTTCCTCAAAACCTTATAATCACATTTCTTGAGCTTCTTTGAAAAACAAAAAATAGGCCTCTATTTCTCTGCCATACGCCTGCATTTGACTGAGCCTTAATCTGAACAACCCACTTGTTACAATGTCACCGTTAAAAGCATGAACATATAGAATTAATGTCTAGCTAAAAATCAAATTAGGTGATCTACAATATTTAAGGCATTGTATTATCTGAACCTGAGAACTCATAACCATAACTTGAAATTGCTAAGTGCTCACATTCTTATTTTATGTCAAATTAACCAACTATAAAATTAAGGTGACAACTCAAGCTAAGCAAATTGTTTCAATTTCTCTTTATCATCATCTTGGCATAAGATGTATATACAACATTCAAAACAGAGTCCAAGTAACTGCTAGCCACATTTTATCTTTCTTGATCCTCAATTCCAGGCCACTTCCTGGGCTGTGCTGATATGGGAGCTGGGAGCTGCCCCGTGCCATGTCTCAGCACGGGAGGGGGAAGCCTTGGTTGGGGGCCACTCATTTGAAAGGCTACAGCAACAGGAGAAGTTGCAGTGCCTGGCTGTTCGCAAAGGGAAGAGCCATCAGCTGTTTGCTGCCTCCATCAGCTGTTCAGTTCTTTCTTGGAAGAACTCCTGAGGACCGGATTTGGCCTGTGGGCTGCTAATGGATTCCTTATGCTTTTTTAGGGCTTTAATTAATTTACAATTACCAGAATAAAAGCATCTTCCTCCGTATTTTATTTCTACTTCATGCTATGATTACCAAGAGCAAATTCATGACCTTGTTATTTTGAACCAAATTTTGAAGGAGATTCACACAGTCAGAAAAAAATCTACCTATAACAGTAAAAATCGACAACATATACTTAAAATGACAAACCAATGTCCCTTAAAGCCTATAGGAAAACACAAAGACTGTTAAAATGATAAAACCATAGATCAATGCTCATGTGCTACAAAAATGCGTAACAGACAATAGAGAAAAAAATCAGCTTAAATACCAAGAATTCAGAGTTCTTTTGCGCTGCATATTAAGACTAGCATAATCACCCTTAACCGGATACTTGCTGAACTTTTAATGTTTATTAAACATTTACTATTATATTCACACCGTTGTACACACAGTGTCACCAACTACTGCAGAACTATCTGCAGAACTTTATCTGAAACAACTTACAGACGATGCTCAGGAAGTATAGAATTGTCTACAGATTGGAACCTTCTGACTGAAGGCCACATGCAGCAAAGCTAAATCTAGTAAGACTGAATTACTACAAGCATGGCTTAACACCAAAGACAGACTGAAGATTTATCTCAGTTTTATTTTAACATGCTACTTCACAATTACAATTAAATATATACTGCTTAATTTCATACAACTCTCATTCCATCAGTTCTAGGCTATGCCATCTACTGTTATACAGGGGACATCTAAACAACTCATATCTTACTCTAGACATTCAGAATAAATTAAATTGCCTGTATTTTTTAAAGCTGCTCATCTACAGTCACTCAATTCTACATTTTAAAGAAGTTCTTTATCCAACCCTGTTTCTGAAAGTGACTAAAAATGATTTAGGAAGAGATGATTTGGTCAAATGAGAGTCCTTTTAAGTAGACTCATGCAAAGGATTAATACACATACGTTTATTTAAAACTGTGCATGACTGCCTGGAGAACTTTGCAGAAGTGTGTTATACTTAAAGTTTTTCATTCAGCTGCTCACATACAGTTTTTGATTAGCTCCAAGTTTCAATCCGTAGTGCTATTTGTCACCAGTATGCGAGGTAGATACTAAACTTCCATCTATACCATTACTTTATTTAACCTGTGAAAAGCATTCCCTCTGAGTAGAAGCCTCATTGAAAAAATGATTCCTGGATTATGTGTTTGCAATGCTAGATGCCAATTATTAGTATTCTACTTGGGAAACAAGCAGTTAAATAAATTATTTCATCTAGTTAGGTGGCTGAACGAAGGATAAGCATTATAGACTCCGATGAAGTAGTTAGACTTCCAATATTGCCAGAGTGAATGTAAAAACAGCATGTGAAAAAAAAATGAATAAATTTAGATAATATAGTAAGTAGAGATGAACCAATCAGTTAACCAACTGGTTAAAGCCCTTTACCTATTACTATTCTATATACGTACACAAATTCTAATATAGTCATAACTAGTGAGAAGAAAAAATCATGCATGTGTGTAGCCTAAAGAAAAACCTGTAGACTGGAATTCTAATGTGCAGATTTGACTCAAGTCAAAAGTTAGAAGAATTCACAATGGACAGACAAATACGTTAGATCTGATTGAATGCAGCATTCTCACCTGTTCGAATTCATAGACCCTTGGAGTTCAAACCCCCACCACACTTGCAACTACACGTGATTCCTTTTTTTGTTGTCGCTGTTAATAAGGAATGTATCCATGCTGTCAGAACATTGCATGCCCTTACTGAAAACCGACTGAATATGACAGGAGATCTAAGACTGGTCTTATGGCAATTCTACGAGTATTTGAAGCTATTAATCACCTGGAAGGACAGTAAACTGAAGTTATTCCCAAGAATGATAAATGTTTTTATTTCAGTGTTCTATAGGAATTAAAAAATAAATAAATCTGAAAGTCCTTTCCAGATTTATAATAAAAATAGAATTGATTTTAGTCATATTCTTCCATTGTCAAATATCAGTATATTTTCAGATTAGTAAAATGGCTTCTGCTTCCTTTAATTTCTTTAAGTTACAGACAGCAACTGGAAGCTAGGCCTTCTATACTATGACACAGATTGAGGTCAAGAGTTCACAAAAATGCTTTTATCATTTAATCACAGTAATCAATCACTGAAATTAGATCTGTAGATGTAGCATGAAAAGCTTCAAAGAAAGAAATAAAAAGCTTGATCCAGAAGTGTTTAAATTCAATTAAATAAGGTTTTCATTTGAACTTGATCTAATTTAAGAAGAGCTTTTAATTTAATTCCCACACTTTTAATTCTCTCTGACCTAGTTACAAATTTTAAAAAGGAAGCATTTGCTTATGTTTCTCAGAAACAATGCATTTACAGTACTGTGAAAGTGACATTTGATAGTCACTACAGAAAATGTTTCCGTTACCTTTCAACAAATACGGGGAAAATACCGTGTTAACACACAACATATTTATTTGCTTTTTTTGCCAGACTTCCTCTGTTTTCTCAACCCCCCTTTGAACAGCCTGTCAAATCACCTGCCAGTACTTTCAAGTCCTTATGCCTAACTATGTCACTCAATTTTGAAGTCAAGTTTCAAAATAAGTTTAAGACACACCCAATGGAATAAATAATTTCAAAAGCAAGGAGAATAAAGACAAGTGTACCACAGTAATCCATTGCTGTGAGACAGCTAACTTCCTGGGCTTTCACAGAAGTAACTATTTATAAACTATTTAAACCTTTTACATATTACATTGCCCTAAGTATATGCCATCCAGACAAGAGAGGCTCCTAGTGATATTAAAAGATAAAAACTTTGAAAAAACCCTCTGAACTCCATAAGTCTTCTTTCAAAGTGTCCTAGCCATCATGATACACGCTAAGAGATAGCTTATAGTACAGCAGAAAGTGAAAGATTTGCTGGGCTTTAGAAAAAACAAAGGACAAGAACAACTTAACATTTTAAATGCCTCAGTATTTCAATGGAAAAGGAAAGACCTTGGTTCCAGTCTGCTCTCTAAACTTTTTATAGTCTTTTTTCAATGACTGCTGAACTGAAGATGCAAACTCCCAACTGAGCAAGGCTACGAACAAAAAACCACAAACCCAACAATCAGGGACTGAGTGCTTTAACTTTGCCTATGCTGTTACTGCCCAGAACTTGCATCAATTTCTTCTCTGCCATATTTGGAAAAAAGAAAAAAAAAGCAAAACCAAAGCAGCTGCTGTGCTAGTTATGTTAAGGCTCAAAGGCTGCTGCACTAGTTATCTTAGGGCTCAGAAATACAGTGGCAGAGCTCAGCTGCTCAGTCTCTGAATCACAACTTCGTGTAGGCAGAATACAAGCACGTAGCTCTTCAAACTGGGTCATTTTTAGAAATGTTTTTAGGCAGGTGCACATAAAGAACTCCAACACAAAAATGTCAGTGGGTGACTCATGTTTAGACAATCACTGGAAGATCTGGATTGATTCTAACTTAAGCATCTAACTTCTTGCTGTATACTCTTTTAAACACTATATAGTGAGCTCCTCGATTCTTTTCCTTATCGAGTATTAATTCAAACTATGAATCCGTACCCAAGCTCATCCACAACACTATACAGAGGAAGATACTAAATACACCTGTGACAGAGGCTTAAGTTTTCCCTGTAATGCACAAATGCAAGTACTCATCATAGATCCCAATAAGAAAGATGTTGAGACTTAATAGGGTATTGATTAAAATACCTTTTATGGGAGATTATGTGAGGAAGGAAGAGTGGATAGCATAGATAATCTGGTGCTGGAAAATCCAAGCTGTAAATTATCAGCAAGACCTCTAGTCAGGGCACGTGCTGTGCATACCCTGTTCATAGTGAGATTCACTGGCATTAAAAGTTTGAAGAGCTCTTTTACGTTTTTCTTGGAAGTAAACAATTCTGCTCATTTCTACCGTCAAGCAAAACAATGTTCACACGACAACATGCTGCTTCAAGGTAAAGACAAGGACATGCCAGTGGCTTCATCACCAGATGCCATGTGGAAGCTGCCTACAGGCTTCTCCATTATGATTAGCTGGCTAAGTTTATCCTGCAGCCAAGTGATATGTGCAGAAGAGCAGAGGCATGTACTCAGGTCAACTGTTATGTGGATCACTAACTCCTTGATGTACAATACTCTCCCAGTTCGGATCCCTACACCTGCTGTAACACCAGATTGTAGCAAGACAAAGCATTAGGAAAGCAAACAATGAAGAATAAAAGAGAAGAAAAATTACACTGACAAATTTAATAGGAAAGACTAGAATCATTTATTTCCCTTCTCTAAGGATTTAAGCACTGGGGTATATATTCTACTAACAACATATTTTCTGTCTGTGACGTGTTGTTACGGTTTAACCCAGCAGGCAGCTGAGCACCACAAAACCATTTGCTCACCTGCCCCTCAAGTCTTCCCCCTCTCTGTGGGATGGGGGAGAGAATCTGAAAAAGGCTATAAACTCATGGATTGAGATAAAGACAGCTTAATAGGACAGAAAAGGAAGGGAGAAAAAATAATAATATACAAAATAAGTGATGCCCAATACAACTGCTCACCACCTGCTGACCGATGCCCAGCCAGACCCTAAGCAATCGCCTCCCCCCCGCCAACTCCCCCATTTTGTTGTTCAGCACGACACCATCTGGTACAGAACAGCCTGTTTGGGTCAGCCGTCCTGTTTCTGTCCCCTCCCAGCTTTTCGTGCACCTCTAGCCTCCTCGCTGGCAGGGCAGCACGAGAAGCTGAGAAGTCCTCGACTTCGTGCAAGCACTGCTCTGCAACAACTAAAACAGCGTTATCACCATTGTTCTCATCCTAAATCCAAAACACAGCACCATACCAGCTACTAGGAAGAAAATCAACTCTATCCCAGCCAAACACAGGACACCTGCCTAATAGGTTTTAAGTAATTTTAGTGATCACAGAGCTGTAGTGAGAATTAACAGACTGAAGTTGGAAGACCTGTCTTCAGCAGTGTTTCTCATCACCATGTTTTATTGCAGCTATTCTCTCTCTAAAAGGAAAGATTCTTCTCCACTGTACCTTGAAAAAATACATAGTTTTTGCTGTTGACACAAATATCACTTTCCAATGCACAATTCAATAGTCAAAAAAGTCAAATTGATTTCTACAAACATTTATGAGCATAACCTAATTCTGTTGCCTCAGCTACAATAAATCATGAATGATGACAAACTAAGTAGCAAATGAATCCCAGCTATTATAAATGGAGCATCCAGTCCTATGGAAGTTGCAGGATGTACTGGCTTTTTTGATCACTTAAGCACAGATGACACTAAAAAACCTTTTAAAAAAACGAGATTTCATCTTAAATAACTGGTTGCTTGGTCCTCCATAAAAGGAATCAGTGGGCAAGACACCTCAAAAAACTTGAGAGATTTCAGCAGATCAAGATCAAACTGTTGGAGCACAGAAAGGTATTGCCATCTCTTTCTGATGACAAGAAAGTAGATGAAACATCCAGATGAACAAAAAAGTAGGAGCAAAGAAATACAAGGAAAGTTAATAAAAAAGTCCACAAAGTACTTCACTAAACACTAAAATGCGCTAAGATTTAGTAATTTGTATGACTGTTGACTGTACAACCATTTAATGGTCTTTACTTCTAGGTTTACATATACTTCACCTTCCAGATGTGTTCCTTAATATAGCAAGAGCATCTGGGTAGCCATCCATATTGTAATCTCCAATATGAAGGGTAATTGGAAATGTAACTTCTGATGTAGTTTTGTCAGTTTGATGTGGTACAAAGCCCCAAACCGTGTCTTTATTTTTGAAGTCTTGCAAGACTGGAATCCACTGTAAAAAAGAAAAAAAGAACAGAACAGATAGGTAAGGAAATACATTTTATGT
The DNA here is from genome assembly GCF_964211835.1 of Anser anser. Lineage (NCBI taxonomy): Eukaryota > Metazoa > Chordata > Aves > Anseriformes > Anatidae > Anser > Anser anser. The sequence goes on from NC_139732.1 coordinate 5,164,395, forward strand.
ATTAAATCCACCCTATTCTATTTAAAACGGCTGACAGGTCTATACTGCATCACAATTCTGAAATGATTTATGAATTTCCAAAGAGAAACTAAGGATTATTTCACAACTCTGACACCAAATGACTGTTTTAATAGGAAACCTTTTCTAGGTACTAAATTTTTCCAGAACAGAAATAAACTAGATAAGGTTATAAGAATAAAGGATGTGTTTTTAGAAAGCATCTAGTGTATAGCAATATTCAGGAAAAACTTCACTGAAATTCATGCTTGCCTGTTATTTTTTTTTTTTTTTTTGAAGTGTAGCCACACCTAAACTATCAAGCCTTCAGATCCTCAGTGATTTTTTTTTTTTTGTCCAAAATTGCAAGCAATAGGCAGCATTAAAACTGGAAGAGGGGTACACTCATTAAATCTGTGGAAGTACAAAGGAAGGGCAAAGTACAATTTCAATTTCTCCAGGACAAGAAACAGAATGCCTCTGTACTTACTTTCCACGAAGGGCTGCAGAGGGGCTAAATAGGAAGTTATCTTAATTAAAATCAAAGTAATTTCACAAATCGGTATGAAACTGAAGTATGAGGGTTAACATTTCAATTCTACAGAAAAAAAATCAGTGCCATTTTTAAAGCCAGAAGTAATTTTCTGTGTCAGCTAACTGACAACGTCTTCGAACGAACAGAAGGGTGCCATCCTAAAGGATCACTATCAGCAATGTCAACAGCACTTAACAGCATCTTCAACGTCTCTCACCCAAGCCTTAATTTAGCAATTTCAGGAACCAGAATGAGATCCCTGACAGCATTGTTTCCTGCTGTGGAGAGACTCCCTCATTAGCACAATGCAGCAACCAACAACATTCCAGCCACATGACAATTGTCTGTGACACTTGGACCTGTCTCTTGAGATTACACACAAACATGAGAACCCCCCAGATTTTTTTTTTTTTAAGAAGTGCACTAAAGTCAAATTTATCTGGTTATCACAGAGAGCTTAGAAACCTAGAACAGTTCTGCCAGATGTGCATATACTGTGTGCCTGCCTGTGTAACTTCCAACATTTGAACTGCTAAGATGATCCATAACGCACCACTGATGAGAACTCAAAGTTTAATTTAAACATACTTGGTCATATTACCCTCTTGCCTCCCCCCAACATACGTATACCTATTTAATTACTGTTAGCTGCTGAAAGTTTGAAGAATCCAAGAAGGAAAAAAAAAAGGAAAGGAAAAGACTCAACCTGAGAGAAAATTTCAGTGTTAGACTTTGCACTTCCCTGTCATACAGAAGAGTTGAAATATTACTGCAAAGTACAGTAAATTTGAAAAACTAATTGGAATCAGAACCATGAAATACTGTGTTAGTGATACCATGCAAAATAAAAACTGCCATTGCAATGAAATCCAATTATACTTATCATATACTTTCTAAATATTGCTGTGTATGGTAATAGTATTTTAAAGAAAAAAAAATTCAGAAAGAAATTTTAGGAGTAAACCTGAATTTTTACCTTTTTTTTTTTAAAACTCTACTCAGAAAACGATTCATAAAAAACAATTTTACTATTATAAAGGCTACAGTAAAATGCAAACAAAGCAACAGGCAAGTAAAACAAAAGCCACCTATTGCTACTAAACATCACTATGCATCTTACTGAACCAGTTGTGGGACTTTTTATAACGGCAGTTGTAGAACATTTCAAAACATTAGTCTTGTTCAATCTGTAACAAGGACACATTTTGGTACCACGCATAATTTACTCTGACACTAAGTTCACAGAGTAATACACATTTATGGTGGAACTCTTTCTGTATAGTTCTCCTATAACTATTACTGAGTAATAGAATGCAAGATTAATTGTTCACGTGGCTTAGGACGTATTTCAGTACAGAAGGCAGAAAAATAAAAATAGGTTTGTCAACAATATAAATCTGCTACTACTTTTGAATTTGTTAACCCAGACAATTATTTAAAAGTTATAATAGCAAGTATGAAGCTTAATAGGAAAAAGACTAAAACCATTTTTTTTTCCTCTTACTGAAAGACAGAAATAGGTGGGATATAATGAGGACACACAAAGCTATTTCTTGCAGTCTCATCATGCTTTTTCACTTACCTACCTAAGATGAAAAAAAGATTGAGAAACAGAGTTAATATATCTAAAAGAAAATTTAATTCAGAGAAGGATTTACTTTTGCCTTTATGTTAAATTTCATTAAATACTTGCACTGATAAAATTAAAACATTTATATATTCCTTCAATTAACAATGTTATAAACTAAAATGATTTTTAAGTGCTTGAAAATCCATTCTCAAACTCCTCAAATATTTGTTTTTCATCAAGTAGTAGAGAGAATGCTTTATTGCCCTGTGAAAACACAGCTTCTTTTTCACTTTGAAAAAGATCTCAAGTACTTAAAGATATTTTAAAATTTTTTGCACTCACCCCACCTAACTCAAAAAGGGTTCATTTCTCTCTGAGTCCACGTTATTCTATACATTAGGAAACACAGTTCCCTTGCTCTAGAGCCTGCTCTTTGAACCAAAAATATGGGGATAACACATCTCGTATTTTTTTAAGCTTTGGCCGGGAAACCTATTACGAACAATTAGCCCATCCAGCCAGCTGCCCAATTCCAGACCGTGTAACACAGGCACGGAGTCTGCTGTGAGTGAGAAAGCATTTGGAAACTGGTAGTCCGTTCCTGGCCAATACCTTCCCTGGAAATGCCAGGGTTTCCCCTCCTTTCTGCGAGGGGCACCATATAGCATCCTATACAAAGATCAAGAGTGACCTGACAGAACTGGCCACAGCAACAGAAGTCCTTTTTCCTAAGGGCTCCCCTTCTGCTGTCTGCATGCATTATAGCTCAGCTGCACATAAAGAATAAATCCAGTAATTTCAGGAGGCATTAGGTTTTCAGTGCATACGAAGGTCACCTGAATTCCATATACAATTGAGTAGCCACCACTGAAAAAAACCAACCAACCAAACAAAAAAAACACCACCATACATTACACCATTAACTTACGGAGTCCAAAGCCCAGAAGGTGATAATCCCCAGCATTACTTTAGCAACATAGAAGAGAACAACTAAAGCAGTAAGTCATATTCAATACAAGAGCACGGCTCAGAGACTTGTAGCTGCTTTGAGAAAGACAAACAATCCAGAGATGTGGGGATCTTGCATAATCTGGGATTAATGAAAAATTACATCAACTGTAATCCCCCCTCCCCACCTTTAAACTGTTGCAGAGGAACCAAGAAAAACTATTTACAATGACAAACTACAGCTGATAATCAGTACTGTTGGATACATGTCTAGCCTACAGAATGACACCAGAAAGACCTGTGGTTGCTATAGGATGCATTGCTATGTTCTACACCACAGCTGCTGTATTTACAAAAGGAATAAAGCTGTACTTTTTCTATTGTATAGAGAAAGGTTGTAAGAAGGTTCGCAGTTATAAGAACTAAGGTTATAAGAATGCTCACAAAGAAACTCTTAAATTAAAGGACTGAAATGATACTGTTTGCCTCAGGAAACAAAGAAAATAAAGTAATACTGAATACTAGACAAAATTAAGAGAAAGATTAGTCATCTCTAAAAATATCACAATACCTACAGTTTCTACAATACACATTACCAGGGACTTTAAAACAAGTTTCAGGGAGAGCTCAGTCTGATTTTCAGAATCTAAATGAGATCTAAATCAGCAAGTTAGTCTGCAGCTTACTGCAGGTGAAATTCAAGAAGTCTGAAGTGTCCCGATACCAGCTACAATCTGAAACAGCATATGGGATTCTAGTTCAGATCTGACTGCAATTCTTCTGTTGCTGTGGAAACATTCACATTCTTTCAAACTTCTAGTAGGTCTGTATCTCCTTAAGTTACTTGTATGCAATTCTTTGGCCTGTCCTTTGGCCTCATCATCCAAAAGAAGGAAATTTACCTGAGATATTTCTAATACTTCTGAAGATTAAATGGTTAAATAAAATATAACCTGTGGTGAGAGAATTTCATCCTTGAAATTTGAAATAATTCTCTTAGATCTGCTTGGCTTTCCAAGTAACCATCCAGCTATGCCACACGCAGCACAAGAAGGAAATATACCATAGACTGACAGCTGTCAAACAAAACAAGATCTTATCAGACCAACAACTCCAAAACCTGACATGCCACTGAATGCCGCTTCATAGCTCAGAACCGCAAATTCTACAGATATGTATTTCATCTCAATCTATCCCACAATATCACGTGTTTCATCTCAGTCTATCCCACAATACAATAAAACCACATTAACTGTTTTTCATTTCTATTCAAATATCACTGCTTGTTTGTTTTGACAACGAAGGACAAAACCACCTCCAGTTACCACAAGATTTTCTTTTTTTTTTTTTAAAGACAGTCATGTAATTTATTATCCTTAAGATCTGAGATAAGTAATTTTCTCAAAAATTCGTAACTACCAAAAGCACTCCCACAAAACCCTACAACAAAAACTGAACAGAAATTATAGATACGTAGCATCTTCTACTTTTTCCATAATAGACTTGAAATCTGTTTCCCATAGATTCCAGATAGTTATCTAGCTGTCACACACAGGATACCATCTCCTTGTTTCAATATATTCTGCACCACAAGGGCTTATTACTTCTCTGAAACTGTAAAGTTATTAATTAAACAAAGAGCATTTATCTTGGTCTGTTGCCACGAAGTTTACATTCACCAATTCTCACAAAGATTAATTCATTTAGTCAAATATCAGAAGTTGCGTCAGTTGATCTCATAGATGACCAAATGCAATGAAATTAAAACATTTCACTTCCAAATAAAAATGGGAAGCAAGATGTTTGAATAGATTTCTACCTGAAGAAAACATGCAACATACGGGAGAAACTGTAGACATGAATGAAGGTACTGACATTTTTTCGCTTTTTCATAATGGGAAAGTTAAAATGGTTTAGAAGAAAAAGCTGCATCGCTTCTAGATGAGTCAGAATACAAGAAAAGAAAATGCAAGATATAATTTTTTAAAAAAGATCAGAACAAGTCATTATTGTCTGCCATTTGATATTGTCATTTTTAATTAGAAAGTCATTCTTTCTAATTTCTAATTTCTAAGAAAAATTGCTTTGAAGTTTCTAGGTAAGCCTTAATACTTCTTAATGCTTTTTTTCTAGTAGGATGAGAATCTGTTGGATTCTTCACTTCCTAAAATAAAATGACAATATTCAGCTGTTAATTTTTAAACTCAAAGATCATTATCTTAGAAACTATTTTAAAACTGAAATTAGTGTAATTGCCAAATTAAATATACTGAGACAGTCAAAAATAGTATGTTCAAATCTAATGTGTTATTAAATAAATAGTTGACCTCTATCAAAAAAATGAAATTATGAAGGAACAGGAAAACTGTCTACGTACAATGTTACTTCAGAGCACGCTACAATAAAAGACTCAACTTTGGCAAAATTCTGATATTATGTAAGCTGCTCCACACCTTCCTCTACACATTACTAAATCACTTCCTTCCAGAAACATATAATAAATAACATACCATACAGCTTTTGTTTATCCCACTGATAAGTCATCCACCACCACCAAGTAACAGCTTTGTACCCATCAATGGTACATGGTATTTCTGTGTGGTTCATTTTCCACAATGAATTTACTTTCATTTGGAATATTTGTCTCAAATTTACTTGAGCAGAAAACATCAAATGTCTTTTGCTTCTTATATTATCAAGAATAGGGAACTAAATTTAGAGCTGAAGGACAATGTCTTTTGACAAAGAGCAACCGAACTACTCAAAAGTGAAATGCGAAATGCAAGCAGTATGTTACAGTAACATAACCAATGTGACGTGCTTAACAAGTCAGTGTTCTTCCTTTTGACCAGAAAGCAAAGCAAGCATCGCAAACTAATCATCTACTTGCTGTATGCGCATGCTATGACCTGTAAATCAAATCCCCCTGTAATGCTGTGTATCCAGCAGCACTATAATCTATTCCCCTGTGAACACAGAAAACAGGCAATTTAAAAAACAAAACGGAAACCTGTGAGCATGGGAAAACATGCATTTGTAAGTATAGAATTGCCAAGATTAGAAAGCTGAAATGGGTACATTACTAGATCTTGAATTACTTTACTTTCCATCAAAACCATAGTTTGAGCTAGATAATAAATACATACCTACATAAAAACATCTTACATAATATCATTACAGGTGGAGAAGTTTGCTTTTTCAGAAAAAAGTTATTTTCCTATACCGTATTGATTCATAAAACACAGTATTTTCCTTTGTCTTTGCAATTCCAAAGTCACAATACCTGATCCAGTCCTAGCTTAGTTAAATAGATGACACTTTTTTGACATGCTTGGTCTTCACAGACTGGTAACAAATGTTCACTTTGTCCATCACCATCTGCCAAAGAAAAAAGATGGTCAACGTGTATTTGCAAAATCAGAAGCTTTATTTGCAAGAGATAATTAACTGAACATTTTTAATGTGAAAAAATAGACCAAAATAAACTAGACATTGAAAAAATCCTTCACCTTTGTAATCTCTCATCTAAAAGATATCATCGATCTTTTGTGTGAGGATTATCTTTGAGTATTTTCATCTCGACCCACAGTATAGAGGAACTTTTAAATTTTATATCTGATGATAATGTATTATATTTAGAAGAGTAAATGCTTATTAATTTACTTAGTCCCCGTGTTTAGCTGGGAAGAAAATTACTCTTTATATAAATCTACCATTACAAATCTACCATACAAGCTAATCCAATTTTTGGAACCAATTTTAAACTTCTGCGCTGTCAGGAAGACTAAAAAGAATCATGAGTTCACATGTACTATGTTAATCTATACTAAAAGGTAAAAAAAACCAACACTGGAAGGTTGACTAACTCAATGGCTGATAAATTCCAGGCCTACAGAACTAGGTAAATCTGACTAAATCACAGATTAAGAAAGCTCTTCTAGCACATGTATTTCCAAAACCTTTAGGAGAATAATGACCTTCTACACGTTTAAATAAGCAATGTCTAACTGCATCCAGAATTCTGATGCACAGAGCATATAATGAGAAATAAAATGATTTTCCATTATCTACTCCAGGAGAAATCCCCACATTCACATTTTGCAGCCCTGCCTTGAATATTCCCAAGCTACCACAAGTTACCTTGTGTGGGCTGAGAAAGAAGAACAGTGAGGCAGTTGAACGTAAGCACCCCGCGAGAAGCTAGAATTGCTGCGTTAATGACTAGTGCTGCAAGTCCTGATTATAGCCATATATGCCAAACTAGACTTGCTAGAGAGATGCTATGCCCCAACTCATAAAAGCTTTAGAGAATTTGCTTTTCCGGGCTATGAAATCAAGGCTCAAACTGTAATGAAAAATTCATCTTTTCAAATTGCCCCATAGCCCATATGGTTTTGAGCAGCTTGGTATTAATATTCAAGTGGATTTTTTACAGTTGCTTTAAAAAGTCTCCTTAGTTAATATAAAAAAAAACACAAAACGAAGCCAAAACACTAGATCACCCTCAAAAGTTACCGAATCCCTTACTTATTTCCCAATATACTATTGACCACAACCAAGATGTTTTGTCATACCTAACCTATACCATAATAAACGATGCCTCAGCTTATCAAATTATATTTCTATGAAGACGAACTACCTTTTAGTATATACATCCATACGTAGTTAAAATTTGTAGGTACCTCCCTCATTGTGTAAGGAAGCTGGGAGATGGAAAATTGGGTCATAAGGGGCAGAAGGACTTGTAAAAATATCAGACCTCCCTAAATACCTCCAAGTGATAAAGCTGAGCCATCACCTTCAGTGGCTTTCTACATGCCATCTGCCTCAAGTATTATTTTATCTCACAGCAAAAACCCTCCTAAATTATCGCAGCTCTGTTATCAAGTACAAACAATTTAGGATGTCAGTTAGCCGACGCAGAAGTCCAGTAAGTCGGCAACCAAAGAGATGAGAAAGTAAATTACCACTGAACAGAGAAATTAACATAGCAACCAGTGAATTTGACAGGTCTGAAATCAGCACCAACTTATAAAGCTGTTTTCTTCCTGCATCATTCAAGTAAAACAATTAAAGCAGGATACTTATTCAGAATTAATGTTTTATGTACCATGAATAAGAACTGTGCCCATTATCGCTGACTTCAACAATGACCATGAAAAATATAGCAAAAGAAAGCTGGAACAATTAAAGTGTCTAACTTCCCAACAAACATTTGTAACATTTACAGTATACATCATAGTGAGCACTTGATAAAGCTGCCTCATTGAGAGCTTCACTACCATTATCTTTCATCCAAAAACAAACCAAAAAAGGCTAGGTACACATTCACACTGCAAGGCACGCAAAACAAATGCGGCTTAAAAGGCATCAAGTGAAGTGCCAACCATGAGAATATAGCTGGAAATAGGACATCAATGAAATGAGAATATCTTCTGAGCCGTAGCAGAGTAGTTTAAGAAAACCTACAATTAGTTAAATACTCTCCTACAGAAAAGGAGCAATCAAGAGAAGGAAAGCCCAGCATTCTTCATGTCTGTCACACTATTATCTCTTATTTTTTCTCTAGTTTGTATTTCTAACCCTTCTCTTAAAATGCACAGGTTCTTCTTTTATTATTACAGTTATTTAATCAAAAGTCATTTTCTGAAGAAAACTCAGATTTGTCAAAAGTGATAACTGCTGTAAATGATTAGTGAAATGTTATGTTTTTTAACAAAATAGAAATAAGGATAAAACCCACCCAGAATATTGGCTAATATTACATTTAAATGCAAATCTTGCCTCAATCTTTGCAAAAAAAAAATCCTCCACCCCCAAAAAATAACCCTCCTCCCAAACCAGCCCTAAGCACCAAATTAGAGAAGAATGTTTCATTTTCCAGTTTTTATATTGCCATTTTACACTGTCCTGATCCGCAATAACTAGAAATACGTTTCCAGTATTTCTGAAGTCTGTCCAAAGGCACTATGTGGAAACAACAAATGGATCCAGCAACTTTTCCACTTCTGAAAGAAAATTGATTCTTAATCTTTGTGCTTCCTACCTTGATTTCATACCTTGAAGTGCCAGCTAAAATTCCAGCTTTTTGCACAACTCTATAGATCTTGAAAACCACATGAAAATACCCCAGGAGTTGCCTAAAGAACTCAATCTCACTGTAACAACTAACCTATCTTGGACCTATAATGATAACTCGTCTCATCTTCATGCTTGGTTTAATTATCAATTTAACATTTTTTTTTTTTAAACTCTAATCTTGAATTTAAATTCCTCCACAAAGGAGGAGGAAGCCAGAAATGAAAAAGGAGTATCATTAGCACACTTGCTCCAGCTCTATTAGGTTTTCATAGGTGAAAAAACACACATGTGAAGCTCTTCTGGGTTTACTAATGAATACGCCGTTGGTGATAATGGCCGAATGAGCTCATTAGATAAACTGAAGTAAGCTGTACTAGCTACAAATTAAAAGACAAGGAAAAAACACTCCACATAACATTAGTTAATAATGTACTTCAACCTACATCCAGCTAAACCTGACATCCACATTGCAAGCTCTATTTATTTATTTTTTAATAAATGTGACCATTATAAAAATTCTTTCTTTCTGGGAACCTCATTTTAGTCACCACCAGTGCAACGTTCATTTCTATACATTTTAGGAAATCCTGACTGCTTATTTGAACATTTTATGAACATTAGCCATTTCCAAATTAGCTTAGATACAAATGTAAATAAAATTGGACACAGTTTTAGTTCAGAGTTATACATGAGAAGAAATTCCCTTAGTTACATACAAGATCTACTAATATTTAAACACAAGTATTCATTTTCTTGATAGCTGTGCCAACAATATTACCTTTGTAAGGCTGCATGTAGTTTGCATGTGTTTCTGTGTGGCCCAGTGGCTCATACGAATTTACACTTCGTCTAAACAGTGAAATGCCTTCATTTTGTCAAACAGTACAGAAATACCATACATGCAAAATTTCACTTCATCCTAGTACAACTAGTGACCAAGGGAATTAGGTGTTAGAACCAGTCATGACGTTTACTTCTAGAAATTCTGTTATCATTACTCAGCTCCTAGAGTCTACTGCTCTATCCTTCTGTGACTGTATTGATTTTCACCAACCTTATGTTCAAGTTGCTGGAAATCTCACGGTTAACGTTACTTGTAAATCCAATGCACCTCATAGCACTAGATGTGCTTAAACATATCCTAGACTCCCAATGTACTTCGGTAGCTGCACTCACCTTAAAAGAAAGCCTGTTTGACATAAAAATAAACACTCAACTGGTAGCTATCACGTTCTCAACATATGACTCTGGCTTGTGATACTAGAGAATTACGCTAAGAAAAAAAAATCAAGCTTTATAGGTTTTATAGGTAGTGGAAATGAAAAAAGAACAGTCCCACACACTCATCAGCTACAAATCTGTATTTATGTCAAAATATATAAAGATAAAATTAGCAGTCATATCTTCTACGAATCACATGACAATTGTTACCTACAACTACCTATTCACTGCATTTCAATGAAAAGCCATGGGCAGAAAGATTCCTTTCCATGTCTGCAAACTGCTACTGTTCCAATCCAGAAAAAGAATAACCCAAAAGACAGAGATTGTGCAGATCACTGGGAGTACACTTCATAGATTGTATGATAAAAATTACTTGCAACTAAAGCTTGAAAGTTCTTTGAAGATGTTCAAATAGCTCAAATCTCTTCCATCTCTTCTAAAAATATATATGAATGGAAGAAAGAAAAAATACCCAAATAAAATTTAGAACACTATGATATTTTTAAAGTGTTATATATTCAAAATTCAATACTAACGTACAATAACAAACGGATGTTTTAAAACAAAAGCACAAATAGCATTTACATTGATCCTCCTGAGCATTTCACTAAATTGCACATCTACTTGTAGGTGTTGTGCTGTCCTAATTTGTTATGGTGACACTGGAGTTTGTGTAGTTTCAACTCTGACAGTTAGGGGATTGCTGTAGCGGGTCCATTAGATTTTTCCCCTTCCATTTTCAACCAACTAGATTATCAGCCAAATGAGCATAGACCCTTTGTGATGAAGAGCAAACAAAACCACACACACTCGCAGGTCCTTCAGTCAGTTCTGTCTGGTAACTAACTTACCACCCTCATCTTTCCATAACTAGAGAGGAAGATAAATCTATAAAGTAACTAGGCTGACTAGCCAGCAGGCACTGCAACAGAGAAGACAGCATACAACCCTGCACTACCAAATTGATTTTTTTCCTCTTAGGACTGCTAATGAAGTATGTTCTTCCACACTTTAAGGAAAAAAGATCTATACCTGATAAACTTCTTCCAAAATCACGATGTATGAGACAGATGCTTTATAAATAAGCATGTTTATCATATGTTAAACATAAGTAAACAGGCAACAAGATTTCTCAATTCAGATAGTCAAACTCCTTTAAAACAGAAAAAGGTGTTAAAAAGTGGTATTTTACAACCAAGTTGCAAAACAATAAAGTTGGTGGGTGTATGATCCAATTTTATTTTTTTTAAAGCCATTTTTTTTTTTGCTATAATAAACCCATAACTTATTCCAGTTGTATTAAAAAACCTTTTTTTCCCCCCCTCTGGGAGATAAACATAAGCTAACTACGCACATTAAGACAGAACGAACAGTCGAGCTTCCATAATTCTGGATCCGATGCTACATCAAAGCAAGGCACTTCATACACCACACAGTCTTCATGCCTTCAACACCTACTGTTCTCTCCTGAGAATATACATTGTGAACTGGCTGTGTTATTATAGACCTCCTGTCAGTGCAGTCTTCACAGTTCCTTTCAAGAAGGTGAGAAAAAACATTTCCTCAGCATGGTACAATAAAAGCCAAGAAGCTTTTCTCTGCTGTTGATTTAAATTCAAAATAAGCATCAGGCATATCTGTTTAATATAATACATCCTAATGCACGTTCATATGCCTTTTATTTCACCATGCACATAGCTTGCTCACATCTCTCCCTCACTGCTTTGCACTGTTCTCATTCTTCTTCCTTGTGAGCCTTTCATTTAAAGTTCTAAAGAACAGAAAATAAGGAGGAAAAAAATCCTGCTACAGCAGCACTCAAAACACTCTCCTTCTGGAGCAGGCAAAAAGAAGACAACCAGTACAACTGAGTTTGATATTCAAGCAAAATAAAGGTTTGTTTGAAAGCTGATTATCTTAAATTTATCTTTATCTTCTGAAGTAATAAAATTATTAGAATTCTTTTGTCACTCTCTGCCTTTAGGTGTTCACGGAGATGGTCATGACAGAGATGATTATAATAAATTACTAAGATAATTACGCATTATTAAAATAATCAATGTCAGCTGCTTTTTGAAAATGTGAATCACAACTTCAAAAGACAGATGTAAAGAGCTTTCACAGATGAATCAAAGTTATGTGAACATTAAAAAAACCTAATAACACACTCTTTCACATTAAAATTCTGATCTTAGGTTTGTCTATACCCTCCCGAAGAATCTGTATTAACATCTCCATGGAAAGAAAAGTATTTAAACACAGCATGGCAGCAAACTGCACAAAAAGACTTCTAGGCTGCATCTGATTCACCAGTGAGATCTTCTGTCTTAATGGAAAGAAGAGTATATTAAACATACTAACTGGAAACCGAGAAGGAAAAGAAGGGATTAAACATGAAATGAAATTAAAAACAGAATGAGAAGCTACCTGCACACTAAACAAGTGTCAGCACTGAAACTCCTGTTGCAGTTGATGCTGAAATTTACTTTTCTAAGTATTTCACATTGTAAGAACAGAACCGGCAAAGCTTGGAACTATCTAACATTACACATTTAGAAAGCACATGTGGTATCAAACTTTCACGTGCTAACAAATGAGGGGGGGAAACTGCTACAGCTATGGTCTTAACCTCAATACAGGATCTTTTTCTTAAGAACTGTCATGATGCTGGATATTTTAAAATAGGACTAAGAAAAATTAAAAGTATCATTGAACAGCATGCATTCCTGGTCATCAATTAAAAAGCAAGACAGGTTTATCCTTTAAATACACTTTTTACAATGCACCTTGAACTCAATACCCAAGTGGCAATTAACTTGGAGTATCTCCAAGTACCTGTTTCAGATGAACTCAAGTGGGTCTATCACAAAAACAACTTCTTCCTTAGATAAGGTCATTCAGAATTCTTTAATACCATCAGCTTTTACATCTTTTCATATGAACTGATCACAGTAATAACAGTATTCCTCATGTGCTGAGTATTTCAAACACAGATATATTATCTTCCTGCATCTTAAGATTAGTAAAGAGTCCTTTTATTGACTACAGGAGTTCAAGTACATTTCCACAATTCAGGGCTCAAAAGACAATTGCTATGTAAAGATGTTATTTACCAAAATACATCATTGAAAGTTTTCTTGTGATACATAGTTACTGCATCTGAGGATGTGACATTCTGAAGAGGAGGAAAAAAATAAAGAAATTTAGATTCTAAAAGAAAAGTGAGATACCAAACCGGAAGCTACAAAAGCGCAATGAAACTCTGCAGGCATAAAAGCAATGTATTTAAGGTATCATCAGTTGCAGGATAATCAAAGTCTACTTTAAAAAAAATCAACAAAATGCATTTTGCACAGTGCAATGAACGGTTTCAAGGAAAAATGAACAAAGGTTAGGCACTCTGTTACACTGTTTAAACACAATGAGCTAGCAATAACAAGCTCTCATTACCTATGAGAAAAATGACAATTTCTACCATATGACATTCAAGTAACATACATGAAACTCTTCAGTTACTTGGTGAACGGAGATGTCGTCTTAGAATTAGTAGTTGGATTACTAGATTCTAAACATGAGAAAAAACTGAGTTCAGGTTTCAGGAGAACTTCAATAATCCCAATTCTTGCTTTGTCAAAAAAAAGTAAGCAAGTTTGCATAGTACGAATAAACACAGGCTTCATAAATTAAAGACGGCGACACAGATGAAGACCCAGCAGCAGCTAAGAGAACATATGGCGAGTAAAAAGTTGGCTAAACGCTACCCTGAAAAAGTAAGACTTGTGTTGTATTTATTCACAAGGACACTATCAACAGTATGCTCTACTTTCATTTTGGAAAGCTATTTTTGACTCTCTTACATACAAGCTGCAACAATTTATTTATTTATTTTGTGTGAACTAAGCAAAAGCAGTGACTGATTAATAAAACTTCTCGATTCTCAGGTCAGACATCATAAAAGATAGTTTATCAGTCTCCAGTGAACCAATCATAGGTCAATAGCAATTATAACATTAATTCCCAATAAAAGTGAATTACTAGACTGCATAAACAGCACCATATTCCACACTAACTGCTTCTGGCTCCCTCCTTTAAAGACATATTACATTAATCTTCAATGTAGCAAGAAAATAACAGGTTTGTGTTGAGATACAGTTCACATTCATCTTATTGCTCAAAATCTTGTTTTCAGGATGCTCCACTGAAATCCTTACGTTTCTTTAACAAGTATAAATTTTTTCAGAATTCCTAATA